>NC_134236.1:132578297-132881327 GCF_965152275.1 Natator depressus
ACTGAAGCTCATCACTATGAAGGGATGGATTGCTATTACCTCTAGAGGCTTGTTAAAATGAAGCCAATCACATCTGCTATTGCTAGTGTTAGCTGCCTCCCAGCTGCAGGCATTTTTATTTAATTCCCTTTTCCTTACACACCCTTACTGTGATTTCAGCTTTGTTCCTGAGATTTCCCAAACCCCCGTTCACATACTTGACTGGTTTTATATTTCCTGTACACATTTTCCTGTGAAATTTTAACACCCATACAAGTTACGTCTTCATAGCTGGCATTTCCCTAGGTAGGATGCCACAAGGAGTCCGGTGGCACCTTAAAGACTAACAGATTTATTTGAGCATAAGCTTTTGTGGGTAAAAACCCCACTTCTTCAGATGCATGGAGTGAAAATAAATATACTGACACATGAAGAGAAGGGAGTTACCTCACAAGTGGAGAACCAGTGTTGACAGGGCCAGTTCGAACAGGGTGGATGTAGTCCACTCCCAACAATAGATGAGGAGGTGTCAATTCCAGGAGAGGCAAAGCTGCTTCTGTAATGAGCCAGCCACTCCCAGTCCCTATTCAAGCCCAAATTAATAGTGTTAAATTTGAAAATGAATTTTAGTTCTGCTGTTTCTCTTCAAAGTCTGTTTCTGAAGGTTTTTTGTTCAAGTATAGCTACTTTCAAATCTGTTATAGAATGTCCAGGAAGATTGATGTGTTCTCCCACTGTCTTTTGTATGTTACCATTCCTGATGTCTGATTTGTGTCCATTTATTCTTTTACGTAGGGACTGTCAGGTCTAGCCAAGGAGCAGTGTAGAGATTAGGCACCGCAGGAAGTATGGCCCAAAGGGCCAGAGTGACAGCAGACTGCAGGCCTTTGATTGGCCCACATTACTACTAAACTCTGGAGGGTGCCCCAGGAAGTTATCTGGGCAATCATGCAACCTTCCAACTGACTTGCTGTGGCTCCAGACATTGCTTCATTTTGCCTCACTCCCTGATCTTCGATTGGAGAATCTGTTCTGACGCTTGCGTACTGATTTTGGCTCTTGCAAGTACTCTGATCCCTGCTCACAGACCACTGCTTTCTGACCACCCCTTGACTTTGCAATACCGGCCCAGCAATAACCATTAGGCCATACTGCCTATGCCCTACTCCCTTACAACATATTGATTGTGATTTGAACCCCTCTCCTGATTTTGGCAGGTTCATTTGTAGCTTCCCAGAAGATTTATAAGGAATATTCTCCAGCAAGTTATGGAAGATGTATATGAAAGTTCATTGCTGAGTCATTGCCTGTGAACTCTTAATTATTGTGTTTCAATCTTCAATTTTGCAGAGAAGGCCTTCACAATTGATTCATTTATAAATTACACAGCCTGGTGGAGGAAATTTCTAACAAACATCTGACATTAACATTGTTCTTGGCAAAATTACATTTTAAAAATTTATTCAGTTATAGTTACCTAATGAGAAAGAGAGGATACAAAAGTGAGAGTGAAAGAAAGGACTTCAAATTTATATCAAACTGTATCAGTTAATTTAGCATAATTACTCTAATTACAGACACAATAAGGTGATTATTTCATAACCCCAAATCTTTTGGGTGGAAACCCTCATGCTGTTTGCTTTATGCATTGGTAAAGTTGCATCATCAGCTTCTGGCCTAAATTAGACAAAAATGGATTGAGCCTGCAAACCCTCTCTCTTATATTTAACGGCCCTTATGTGAGTAGTCCCATTGTCTTCAATGAGACTAATGTTGGGGTTTTCATAGGAGCCTTAGGGATTTAAATGCCCAGATCCCATTGAAATTCAGTAGAAGTTAAGCACCTAACCTCAGGCTCTTGAATATTACAGCTGATGACTATAATGCTTCCACTGGGGTTGCTGGGGTGAAATGTGGTCAATGGCAAAATTCCCATTGACTTCAATGGAGCCAGGATTTCACCCTCGTGTAAGTAGGGATAGCAGAATGAAGACTAATACTAGTAAGTGACTTATAAGGCAGCAGCTCCAAGATGAGTTCAGTATATAAAGAAAGAGTCTTCATTATATTCTAGTTTCAGATCTCGAGACAGCATCTAAAAGATACTTTTCTTTATCAGAAGCAAAGAACATTTTCATTTACTAAAGATACACAATTTTGCACAAGGATGGAGCTAATTTTTGCCCACGGATGGATTAAAGTTTGCACCCCCTCTTCTTATTTTTCACAACCCAAACCCATGGGGATTGAAGCTCTAGTGTCTTTTAGCAACATTTTTACATTCCAAAGGCAAAAAATTGTACTTCACAAGTATTTTTTTTGTGAGCCAAGGATAAAATTTCCTGCTGACCTGGAAGGTTAGCACTATTATGAGTCAGGGATGAATTCCCCCAGAGGTAGGGAAATCCTGACTATATTCCCCAATAATCAGAACTCTCCTCTTTTTCTTCTTTATTGCGGGCAACTCCATCATCTTCCTGTCCCACAGTCTTGTAAACTCAAACTCATCTTTGATTTATCTTCTTCTTAAACATTCACACATTCACTTAATGCGGCCAGTTTTCCCTCCACAATATCTCAAAAATTCATCCATTCCTGACACCAAAACTCTTGTCCATGCCTTGATCTTTCTGTGCTTTGATTATTGCCATGCCCTTTTCAGTGGCTTCCCTATGGACAGCTGTACCCCCAACTCATCACACACCCTACTCCTCCAGTTGTTCTAGAATATAGCATCAAAACTCATCTAGCACATCCATGACTGAAGGAATCTCCAGACGCTACTCAGATTCCTTCATTGGTTTCCCCTCATCTTCCACATCAAACTGAAGCTTTGTCTTACTGCTTTCAATTTAGCCTCTTCCTATTTTTATGTACTCTACTTTCACGCCTACCTTGCACTCCTTGTCTCTGCCCAAACCATAAAACTAACCTCTACCTCTTCTTACTCTTATTTTAGTACTTATTTCCATGCAACTCCTTAGGCCTGGAACCCACTGTCTGATGCTGACTGCCACATATCTACTTTTCCCTTCATCTCAGTTCTTCTAGGGTGTGTATTTTTGCCTGAAGTATGGCCTGGGTGTGCCTCAGAGGGTTGACTACACTAGCAAATTACTAATTGCTGGAAATGGGTGTCAGTATTGGCTGCAGTTAACCAGTGCTGAATACAATTTAATTGCAGGCATAACAGAGGACAAACTGTCTTCAGCACCACTGCAAAAACAGTGGATAAACTGTGCTGTAAAGTAGCATGGTATATACGATGATATAGAATCACAGAAACGTAGGGCTGGAAGGGACCTCCAGAAGTCATCTAGTCCAGTCCCCTGCGCAGAGGTAGGACCAAGTACACCTAGATTATCTCTGACAGGTGTTTGTCTAACCTGTTCTTAAAAACCTCCAGTGACTCGAATTCCATGTCTCTAAGTAACCTATTCCATTGCTTAACTAGATGGTTAGAAAGCTTTTCTTAATATCTAAACTAAATTTCCTTTGCTGCAAACTAAGATGATTACTTCTTGGAATGGGTGCCTGGCCATTCTCTTGATCTTGCATGGTATAAGAAATGAAGCTCTGGCATACCACATCTTAGAAGTAATTTTAAATTTCTTTGTCATGTAGTTCTAGAAAAGTATGAAAAAATACATAACTAATCATTTTGGGTGAGGGAGGAAAACCTCTGATTCACAGTCTCCTCTTCTGAGATACAGTTGCAATCATAGCGGGCCTCTCTATTGATTGTTGCAAGCCTATTTCCTTTAGCAGTGTTCCTAAGATTCTTAATTACACTCCTGTATGCTTTACACAATTTTTATCTTCAGTTCTAGATACAACTCTGAGGCTTCTTTAAAGTACATTTTTAACAAATTGTAACAATACTTTTTAAAATGGAAATATTGAGGCAGATTCTCCATTAGTACATGCTTATACCGTTAGTAATGTGACGGGGCAAGGCCAGATGGCTATGGAAAAATAGTGGGAGATAGATATATTAGCTCCAGGCTAAACAAATCCCTGGTACCAGGTTAAGTGAAATGGAAGCTGCTCCAGGTCAATTAAGACACCTGGGGCCAATTAAGAACTTTCCAGAAGGCAGGGAGAATGCTAGGTTGATTGGGACATCTGAAGCCAATCAGGGGCTGGCTGAAACTAGTTAAAAGCCTCCCAGCCAGTCAGGTGGGTGTGCATGTCAGGAGCTGTGGAAGGAAGTTGTGCTGTTGGAGAGGTTGAGTAGTATGCACCATATCAGGCACAAGGAAGGAGGCCCTGAGGTAAGGGTGAAGTGGAGCTTGAGGAAGTGAGGGCTGCTGTGGGGGAAATAGCCCAGGGAATTGTACATGTCATGTTTCTAAAAGGTCAGCTACCATAGCTGATACTATTAGGGTCCCTGGGCTGGAGCCCAGAGTAGAGGGTGGGCCTGGGCTCCCCCCCCCACCTTTGCCCCCCTGATTGATCACTGAGAGTGGGAGATGACAGAGACTGTGCAAGGAAGGATAACTTCTTCTCACCTCCCTTGTTGGCTTATGATGAAAATGGCTCAGTAGACTGTGACCTTTGTCTCTAGAGAAAGAAGGGTTATGTGGAGGGTCACAGTGAGCCTCTGAGGCTAACAAAATCCGCCAGGAAATGTGGGACCCACGGAGGCAAGGACAGAGCTTTGTCACAGTAAGTTCAGTCCATTCTCTTTAGAGTAGCAAATTTTCCAGTCAGTGGATTCGTCACTGTGAATGAGCACTAATTATGAAGTCATCTTTAGCTGTTTCCTTTTTCTAACCATCTGATTATTTCTTAAACTACATCAAAGCACTAGTTTACTTCATCAAGTAAAAACATGGAGTTTAGACTAAAAATCATATGTATTCTTCTGAGGACTGAATTACTCTGAATTTCTGCCCTCCCTTTCCCCTCAAGATTTAATTTTCCTCTTCTACAGCATCTGATTGCCATATATAATATTCAGCCATAAAGTGATACCCTCTGATATTGATATGGTGAAAGTAAATAAGGAAGTGTTATTTACTCCTCATAACACAAGAACTAGGGGTCACCAAATTAAATTAATATGCAGCAGGTTTAAAACAACCAAAAGCAAGTATTCACACAATGCACAGTCAACCTGTGGAACTCTTTGCCAGAAGAGGTTGTGAAGGAAAAGACTGTAATAGGGTTCAAAAAAGTATTAGCCAGGATGGGCAGGGATGGTGTTCTGTTTGACAGAAGCTGGGAATGGGCGACAGGGGATGGATCACTTGATGATTACCTGTTCTGTTCATTCCCTCTGTGGTACCTGGGATTAGCCACTGTTGAAAGACAGGATACTGGGCTAGATGAACGTTTGGTCTGACCCTATATAGCCATTCTTATGTTCTTATGAACCTGCTGCCCTCATGTTTGGATGTCCATAACCATGAGTGATGGACAACTTCAAAAAGGTTCAAGGTAAAGTTTTGGGGTAAAGTTCAGATGCTCCTCTGACCCTTTGAGTCTCTTTAGATTGCAAAATAGAGTTTGAAGTCTGTCCAGGCAGGGGCCCATAAACCAAGAGTAGGAGAAAACTGATTCACCTTCTAGAAAGTCCTCCTTGTTTTATAATCCATGTACAGTGCCTAGATACTATATTAAAAGGTATTGTGGGAATGCTTAGGAGGAAAGACATCTGATCTTTCTGAAAAGATTTTTTTTTTAATACTTCACGGTTCCCTTCATGCCTTAAATGTCAGAGCAGCCTCACTCACTGTGTTTGTTACTTTCACTGCTGATCCTAGTGGAACTAGGAAGTTGGGACATGCACAATTTTTTGTTTTGAGTTTTCAACAATTGTTCAGGTTACAACAATTCTGTTTTTCTCTGAACCAACTCAGTTGTGCATAACAATTCAGCAACTGGAGTAAATGCCAAAGTTTGTGGCTAGGATTGTTTTTATTATAAAATTAACTGATCAGAGAAAGCTCACTCAGCACATGCACACTGTTAAAATAAACTACTCTGAAAAAAACAAAACTACAAACATAAATACAATGTTAACAACACACGTATGCTCCATCCCCCAATAGCAGAGGAGGAACCTTACCCCTCCCAGATAGGCCCTGTAGTTCAACAAACACCAACTATGCAGGGACAGGGAGGAGAGCGGCCTTCTAGAGAAGAGGACCTTCCTTGCTGAGAATACCCTGCCTCCGGCTCCCTCTCTAGGTGATATCTCAAACACCTCAGCAGATCCCAACTGCTATCGTGATGTGGTATGGCTTGTAAGGTAGATTGGACCCAAACCATTTATAGGTCAAAACCAACAGCTTGATTTGCAACCAGAAAATGAATATGAGCCCAGGTTTCGTACACTCCCTGTAATGAGCACTACTTGTTGATAGGCCTTGTTACCTTTCATTTTTGGAGTCAGTCATTCTATTATTCTCTCACCAATAGTTAGAAGCAAAAGATAACACCATTTGCCCCCCACTTCCAGAAAATGTAGAAAGGCAGAACAAATTTAAAACACCAGAAGGAGCAGGGAAACTGTTTAACTTCCACCCAGTTAAACAGTTTTAGAGATAGTGGTGAATCAGCCAGTAAGATGACCTGCTCTCCCCATCCCACAAACAGTTGTTTGAGAACATCAGCAATACTTTTGCCACTTGCATGCACATATGGAGAGTAATGCCCTTTGATACAAATGAGTTACTTCCACATATCATGGGGAAAATAGGCCCCGTACGTGGTCTGGGAATCCCGAAAGCACCAGATCCTCGGTTACTTCACTCTATTTCCAAAAGCTGTCTGCATGTTTATGTGTCACCTCAACTCGTTTGTCCCAGCAGGCAGCTAGTTCTGTCACATAGTACCATGCTTGTTGCTCCGTAAGTATCCTGGAATGGTGTCATAAATATAAAGGGAAGGGTAACCACCTTTCTGTATACAGTGCTGTAAAATCCCTCCTGGCCAGAGGCAAAACCCTTTCAACTGGGACAGCATGGTTTTGTACCACCCCAAATGCAGGGCTGTGGCTTAATATCACAGGTTAAGAGGTGATTTGATCACAGTCTATAAGTACCTACACAGGGAACAAATATTTAAGAATAGGCTCTTCAATCTAGCAGGAAAGGGTATAACACAATCCAATGGCTGGAAGTTGAAGCTAGATAAATGCAGAGTAGAAATAAGGCATCAGTTTTTAATGGTGAGAATAATTAACCATGGGAACAATTTACCAAGGGTCATGATGGACTCACCATCACTGACAATTTTTAAATCAAGATGGGATGTTTTTCTAAAAGATCTTCTCTAGGAATGATTGTGGGGAAGTTCTATGACCTACTCTGTACAGGAGGTCAGAGGAGATGATTATCACATTGGTCACTGTTGGCCTTAGAATTCTGAATTTGATGACTAGGATCCCATTATCTTATTGTGGTTCTAAAGTAAGTCGAATTTGCTGATGATAAAAACAAAAAATACCGCTTTTTCAGAATTCCCTGTGCTATTTTCACTGCTTTGTGGTATTAACTAAATGCTTAAACAATTGCTTTTACAATATTTAAACAATAGGGGTTTTGGCTTAAAAATTTACAAGGATGTCTAGCATTCAGATTGGTAACAGATGTATGAAATAAAATATGTGGAGATAACAATTACAGACCAACTGTTAATTTGGCATTTGCTTGTACAGGAATGAAATTTCAATTAAGTTTTGTCAGCAGCAAGTGTAAATGACAGATCCCATATGAAACTTCATAGCCAGCAAACTGCCTAAACAAAGAGTGGGATGTCATCCAGTTAATGAGTTAGATCACACGCACGGATTACATACTTTGTAAATAATGTGCTCCTTTCCACTGTTCTTGAAAATGAATTGTTTATCCAGTTGTTGTTTTCTTAAAGAATGGTCCATATGGCAGGTAAATTGGAATAGTCATACTCCGGGCTGGCCCTAGAACAAATGGTGCCCCAGGCGAGGAGCGTCTTCAGCACTCCTACCCCTCAATTTGTTAAACTTTGGAATACCTTTTTATTGCATTTGTAGCCCATTTCACGACTTTGAGGCATGATTTGCATGCATGATTTATCCCTGTCATACAAGACAAATATTGCAGCTGGGCTCTCACTTTACTTCAGTTCGTTCTTATATCTCACTTACTGACTGGCAATGCCCCGCCTCTTATATACCCATGAGGGCATGGCTGACAACATTCTAGGAGGTTCGAGGCAAATGTAGTTCTCAAAGTCTGGAAGGTTCCACAAGATTATACAAAGGTCCAGAACATTCTAGGAGGTGAGTGAAAAATGAATCCACATACGGAATACCTCAAACGTGTTACTTCAAACATTCTATTTTTCCTTTTCTTGCTAACAACAAAAACAGCACCCCAAGCCTGGCACCATCCAAGCCCAGTACTCCTGGCAGTCGCCTGGGTCGCCTGCCCTAAATCCAGCTCTGGTCACACTGTGTTTGTAGCCGGGTGAGACAACTGATGAGTGAGTTACCCCATTAGCCCGATAGGCCTGAATTAAATCACATGCAAGATTTTTGAATATATAGATATATCTCTTTCTAATCAAATGACTGCCGAAGGTCACAAGGGAGTTGTATTTACATTCATTTGGAATCATGCAACAAAGTACAAATCCCCTCCCAAAGAATTCATGTTGCTATCAGACAGTGATTCAGCTGCTGTTCTCAGTGGTCCCAGGAGAAAACCAGATTATCTCAGTGCCATCAGCAAGTTTCAGGAAAGAGAGACAGATTATTAATGGGATAGCATGGAGAGGCTCACTAGCCTTTCAACTATGAAATATGTTCCTGTACTGGATGAACAAGTGCTACATTTCCTGTTCTGTCTCCTCCATAATAGCTACCAGTGGCTATGAATGCCTCCACTTTTTTAAAAAAAGTATAATACTAAAGAATGGTCAAAAATTAATTCCAGTCACCTAACCCAAAGCTATTTTATTATCTTTCCCCACACTATAGTTACAGCTCTGATTCCATTAACAAAAATATACTCTGCAGCAGCTGATCCATGATAGTTACTGCAGATCTTCTTAGTTTTGAAGCAGTGAAGTCAATGCCAGATTCAGCACACAAATCTTGTACTGTCAGCACATGTAGACAGCAACGGTAGGCCTATTCTGCCTTCATTCAACCCCTGAAATTGATATTTTAATCTGCATGCACCCTAAATTCCAAAATTGACAGTTGCAGATTCAAGAATGACATCGCAGTTCCGATCTCATTCACACTGGTGTGAATCAGGAGTAATTCCATTTACTTCAGAGGAGTTACTCCAGCTTTACACTGGTGTAACAGAGATCAGAGTCTGGTCCAAGCATTGGAGAGCTTCTTAAATGTGCCTTAGTGCACATACTCAAACATGCAAATGAGGCGGTACTCTACTTTGGTCAACATTTAGAACATCATTCAGCCAGAAAAGGAGGTGTAGTGGGGTTGGTTTTCTTTTGTATATTTGCTTATTTTAAAGTATTTGGTACTTTCATCCTTTAGCAGGGTTGACTGTGCAAGTGAAAGCTACCACCACCACCATCCTGTCGTCATGACCAGTCATTTTAAAAAATGAAACATTGGTGTCAAGCCAACTCCTTAGTTTAAGTTTGTATAAGCAAGCTACTACAGTCTTAAGACTGTACATTTCACAGCACCACTATGATATTAACTATCGTGGGACACTGGAGAAGAGTTGATCTCATATTTATTATTTATACTTTCCAGTAGCTAAACCTCAAGAAAAGCATTTTCCTCCCTTTTAAAATGGGCTTTGATAGGCCAGCCAATTTCTTGATGAACCAGCCTATTTAATAAATGCAGAAATCAAGCACTCATACATGCCGCTATTCATTGCAATCAGGCACACAGCAGTCAGCCAAAACATCAGTAGCACAATCAAGGCATGGATTGCTCCCTGGGTTATGAGTGTTGGGAAACTATTTGGCCATTCAGTTTCTTCAGAAGATTAGGGTGGTGAGTGCTAATTTGGAAAAAAAAAATGGCATCATCTTCAGAACCTCCTGAAAAGTTTTTGAATTCCTTAGCCAATCTACTATATTGTTTCTGGTGCATTAGTGGCAGCTACAGATAAAGCTGCCTACGTGGTTCCATTCCAAGTTCTTGTTTTGAGTCAGTCAGAAATTCCCAAAACTCACTCATCAGGCAATATTTTACAGCTCTTAAAATAAAAATCTTCAAGAATTATTTGTGAGCAAAGTTAGTTCACAACGTTGAGTCATTTGAGTGTGAAAAGTCCAGGAATGCATTATACATGGAGGGAGATTAACAGGATAAGGAGAAATTTTAGAGGGCAGGGTGGGGAGAGTACAGCCCACCTCCTGGTCTCCCTCGTTCTTCCCCTCCCTCCCCCCCCCCAATTTAAAACTTTTCCCTATCCTGTTAATCTCCCTGAATGTAACTAAGGGCTTGCTTACACGGGAAATAGTCCGGAAGAGCTATTGTAGAATAGCTGTTCCACCCTAGTGCCCTGTGTGGGCACTCCTATTCTGCACTAAGAGTGCCTTTGTGCCGTTTAGCATAATTAGTGTTGTGAAATAGCTATTGCACTTTAAATTCACACAATAGCTTCCCCTGTAGACAAGCCGGCTCCCGTCCCACTCCTTAGATATATTTATAATTCAATCTGATCAAGCCAGATGTAGTTCATCCTTACTTTTTACATAATAGGAAGTCTTGTTTGCTTTTGCTATGATTTCTTTGTCTGCAAAATAATAATTAGCATACTCCCCATTCAAAGAAAACAAAAATCAAGAGCCCACAAATTCAACTTCTATTTTCTGTTTTGAAAGTTGATTTTATTTAGTATTCTAGAGAGAGTTCTCTGAAATTATTTAAGAAAAGTGTTAAATATACTTTTTTCTTTCAGAAAGTCATCTCACAAATAATGGGACATCATTGGATGGCCTTTTATGTTTATTTTTTCTTTAATGTAGCCCATTATGAGAAATTAAATGTTAAACTAATTTAAGAAAAATCCAAATCCTGAGTAGTTTAGCTCAAGTAGTTTGGCAGTTCAGTAACAGTTGCTTTAAGAAACAAAGTTGGGCTCTTAATACTGTACTTGTTAAATTATTCAGGCCTGAATTTATTGTGGAAAGTGTGCTCTTGTTTACAGGGTACAAATTCAAAAATTCTTACAGCTGGGAATTTCTTGGCAACGGTGAAGATTTGCCTATGATGTTGTTTTCCCCAAGCACAAGAAAAAGGCCATTATATGTGCTTAGATAGCCTTGTACATAATCCATTTTATGTTGAATTTAAATGAACCTATCAGGATGGTCAATCAAGGGTTCAAAAATCCCCACTCTTAGTCTTTCATGAGAGAGCAGAAAGGGAGAGGGCTCAAGAGCTAGCTGAGAACGAAGTGGACAATCAGTCATTATTTCCAAACTTTGTCACTGGTAGTTACTGTTATCTCCCATTTGCCTATGAGCTTCTGAGACCAAGCTCAGGCCACGGTACCTATGAATGGTTGGTTGCTTTTATCTATGGAAGAACTTTCCAATAGAATGAACAGTTTCCTACTGAACAGATTAGCAAAGTGGTTGCTGTGTTTTCCCATGTTACTTCATGTTTCCTGTGCTTTATTTTTTTATATATATAACAATGTTAATAAAGGTGACAATTCTCTTTGACTGCATCATATTTAAAGATGCTACCTCTTGGAGCATGTCACTGAAGTACACTCCCAAAGAAGAGAAGCTATAGTATACACTATGAAACAAATCCCAGTGGTAAAGTCTCTCCAGCTTGCTTTCAAAAGAGACAAGGTTTTGCTACACTCTGGGGTCTGTTGCAATCACTAAACTCTCTGCCCCCCTGGTGAAATTGGATCTAAGTGTGGGTGTCCTTTATTTAAATAATAGTTTTAAAAGGTGCCTATCCAAGTCTTTACCTGCCCTGAAACATCATTAATAGTGCAACAAAATCCCAGCAGCATAAAAATAGTCTTTTCAACAGGAGCTCAGCCAGTCAGCCACCTACAGAGATTCCTTTCTACCCTTTCAGAAGGCCACCAAATTAATTCTGTTTCAGACCAAAGGGATGGGGGGGGGGGGGGGGAGAAAGTTCCAGAGTCCTGCTGAGAACACTTTGCCAGCCTCCCTCCACCCCCTTCTTTTATAATGAGTGATCCAGCTCAGGCACCCCTGCTGACTACAGCTGTGGCAGTATGGTACAGGGAAAGAGGAGATCACTCAGGTAGGCCAGTATCGGGATATGTGGAGCTTTATAGGTAATAACTGGGCCTGGCAGAATTTGATTTTTTTATAATATCAATGTTTATTTCTAAGCATTTTTAAAAAAGATTTTTATCTATTGAAATTTTCACAGTTGCAGGGAATTATGTGGAGGAGGGACAGAATTATTTAATGATAGACATTGAGGTTCAACAAGTTAGAGCTTTATAAACCATTAAAAACACAAATTGTCATAAGAATGGCCGTATTGGGTCAGACCAATAGTCTGTGTAGCCCACTATTCTGTCTTCCAACAGAAGCTGGTGCCAGATTCTTGTGGAATGAACAGAATAGGGTAATTTGTCAAGTGATCCATCCCCTGTCTTCCACATTCAGCTTCTGGCAATCAGAGATTTATGGACACCCAGAGCATGGGATTTCATCCCTGACCATCTTGGCTAATAGCCATTAATGGACCTATCCTTCATGAACTTATCTAAATCTTTTTTTAACCTAAATATACTTTTGTCCTTCACAATATCCCCGGCAACAAATTCCACATGTTGGCAGTGCAATGTGTAAAGAAGTACTTTCTTATGTTTGTTTTAAACCTGCTGCCTATTAATTTCATTGGGTGATGCCTGGTTCTTGTTTTATATGAAGGGTGAATAAACACTTCCTTATTCACTTTCTCCATACCATTCATGATTTTATAGAGGTCTATCATATCCCCACTTAATCATCTCTTTTCTAAAATGAACAGTCCTAGTCTTTTTAATCTCTCCTCCTACGGCAGCTGTTTCATACCCCTAATCATTTTTGTTGCCCTTCTCTGTATCTTTTTCAATTCTAATATATCTTTGAGAGATGAGGTGATCAAGGTGTGGGCATACCATGGATTTAAACAGTAGCATGATGATATATTGTCTTATTATTTATCCCTTTCCTAATGTTATCTTTTTTTGACTGCTGCTCCACATTGAGTGGATGTTTTCAGAAAACTATTTATGGCTACTCCAAGCTCTCTTTCTTGATTGGTAAGAGCTAATTTAGACCCCATTATTTTGTACATATAGTTGTGATTATGTTTTCCAATGTGCATTACTTTGCATTTATCAACTCCTGAATTTCATCTGCCCGTTGATGTCCAGTCACCCAGTTTTGTGAGATCCCTTTTTAATTCTTCGTAGTCTGCTTTGGACTTAATAATCTTGAGTAACTTTGTATTATCTGCAGATTTTGCTACTTCGCTATTTACCCCTTTCTTCAGATCATTTATGAATATGTTGAACAGAACTGGTCCCAATACAAAACCTTGGGGGACCCTGGTATTTACCTCTCTCCGCTGTGAAAACTGACCCTTTATTCCTACCCTTTATTTCCTATTTTAACCAAATTACTGATCTATGAAAAGACCTTCCCACTTATCCCATAACTTCCTACTTTGCTTAAGAGCCTTTGGTGAGGGACCTTGTGAAAGGCTTTCTGAAAGTCCAAGAACACTATATCCACTGGCTCACTCTTGGCCACATTTGTTGACCCCCTCAAAGAATTCTAATAGCTTGGTGAGGTATGATTTCCTTTTACAAAAGCCCTGTTGACTCTTCCCCAACATATCATGTTCATCCATGTGTTTGATAACAGTTCTATACCACAGTTTCAACCAGTTTGCATGGTACTGGTCTGTAATTGCCATGATTGCCTCTGGAGCTGTAAAAATAAATAAATTAAATGTTGGCATCACATTAGCTATCCCCCAGTCATCTGGTACAGAGGCTAATGTAAACCATAGGTTACATCACAGTTAATAGTTCTGAAGTTTCATATTTCAGTTTCTTCAAAACTCTTGGGTGAGGATCATCTGGTCCTGGTGACTTATTACTGTTAATCAGTTTGTTCCAAAATGCCCCACACTGAGGTGTCAATAGAGGAGAGTTCCTCAGACTTTGCCACACCTGAGCTACTCTTTTTAGGTGAAATCTCCTTCACACCCTCTGCGGTGAAGACTGATGCAAAGAATACATTCAGCTTTTCCACAATGGCCTTATTTTCTTCGAGTGCTCCTTTAGCATCTCGATCATCCAGTGGTCCCACTGATTGTCTGGCAGGCTTCCTGCTTCTGCTGTACTTTAAAAATCTTTTGCTGTTAGTTTGTGTCATTTGTTAGTTGCTCTTCAAATTCTTTTTTGGCCTGCCTAATTATAATATTACACTTGCCAAGATAGTTTGTTCTTTTGTATTTTCCTCAGTAGGATTTGACTTCCAGTTTTAAAAGGATGCCTTTTTGCCACTAACTGCCTCTTTTACTCTGTTTAGCCATGGTGACTTTTTTGGTCCTCTTACTGGTTTTTTATTTGGGATAGTATAAATAGTTTGAGCCTCTAATACGGTGTTTTTAAGATGTTTCCATGCTGCTTGCAGGCATTAGGACCTTCAGAGATTAATGTAAGCAGAAAAGGAGGGAGTGTCTTGTCCTATCAATAGACCTCTCTCCCTTGATGGTTTGGCAGGACATTAGAATACTATTGTCCTCAACCACTGAGGTGGTCCCTATCTGTCCTCTTTGCTGGCTTCATTCTTATAGCTCACCCTAGTTTATGGATGATCTGTGACAAATGAAGCAAGAGGGAAGATAGCTAGAGCTCTGGTGGTGAAAGTATCTTGAAGACGTTAAGAAAGTTCTTTTCCTCCATCATTGTATCTGCAAGATCTCAGACGGTACATTTGTTTCAGGTGGTAGATAATCTTGGCTAGTCAGGTATATCTGGATTGTTAGCTAGCCTGAGTCCATTCTGTTGTTGTTGCTCTGTTAACAAGAGTGATCAGACTGGATGGGCTGTCTGCTTCCATGGTGGGGGTACCTACGTCTTGAAAAAACAAAGGCCTCATTTCCTCTGCTAGAGTTCCAGCATTGGTGGTACTGGAGATGTTGAAAGAACTTCATCCCACCACCCGTGCTTTGGATCCATGACCGGTCTGGACGAAGGCCAGTGGGGAAGTAGCAGGTCCTTTGCACGTGAAGACTGTCATTGCCCCTCAATGTAAGCAGGCTGCCTATTGCTCTGAAGGAAACTCCCCAACCCCCAAGAAGTCGTCATTTCACCCTGATAATCTTGCTAACTATCAACTGGTATCACCGGTAGTTGACAATGGGCATGGATGAGAGCAAGGTGGCCTAGACTTAACCCACACCAGGGAGAAGTGGTGATGGTGTTTTGGGGGAAGAAGCTGACAGATAGCAAAGGTAATATCAGTCCCTTTGAGGGAGGACATCCATCACTAGTTACTAGAGTTTGCAATTTAGGGATGATTCTAGACCTCCAGCTGCTCTTTGATCATCATATTGCAGCAGTAACCCAGTCAGCTTTTTACCATCTGCATCTGGCTAGGAATTCTCAACCTTACCTTTCAGACTTGGAACTTGTCACTGTTATCTATGGTCTTGTTACCTCAAGATTAGACTATTGCAACATGCTCAGAGGCTATACCTAAAAGACTACTTGGAGGCTACCTGTAGTGGAGAATGCAGTGGCTCATTCTTGAGGGGTATCATGTTGGAACACATAACAGTGTACAGACTACATATTGCTCTCCGGGTGGAGTTTAAGGAGCTGCTTATTATTAAGCTTGCAAGGATTGATTTTTATAGATAAATGTCAGTTTCACATTTCACACAAACTGACAAATATTTCCATCAATAATAATCAAAATTCTCAGATTGGCAAAGAAACATGATGCTTGTAAACATATTAGAATCAAAATCCAATGACAGACTTCTGAATTAGGTTTGTTACAAATGCCTTAGTGAATGAATAGTTAAAAATAGGTCTGATTTGTTGATTTAAGGGTATTTACTTTGTGTATTTTGACATGTGATATTGACCTGGGGGACAGTAATCAGGGATTTTATTATTAGAAATATAGCTAACTGGGTTTGTGATGCTAGGAGAACTGCATGGTGAATTGCCTGCTGGGTGTGAAGGCTGTGGATCTTGAGACATCTAGAAAGACTTATGTGCAGTGCTGAGGAGGCTGGTAACAGCAAATCGCGGCCACTAGGAGCTATGGGGCTCCTTGCCTGTGGACGCTCCAGGTAAACAAAACGTCCCGGCCTGCCAGCGGCTTACACTGATGGGCTGGGACACAAAGTTTGCCAACCTCTGACATATAGGGTCAGCTTATGAAAGGGTCATACAGTTTTTGCCATTTTTACCGATCCATCTTTGGGGGCGGGAGGGGGGGGGGTCGGCTCATAAACAAAAGGGCTAATGAATGAGCACATACAGAATCTTTTTCTCTCATATATTAGCCTTGGTCTGAACTCCTCTCCCCTCCCCCCTTGCTCTCTTGTTTATGGACATACTTATTCCCACATTGGATTATCCCAAAGTGGATTAATAATTTCAAAGCACTCAGTTCTTCTGTGGATTCTTGACTTTTTGTGGAAGAGAGCTATTTATCACCCCACACTCCCAGAGGTCTCCAAACAGAGGAATCTGTCCATCCCTTCAAAAGCACCATCCCAAAGCCTTATGGGTGAGTCTGCCCATTCCCCCCACCCCCTCCTTACTGACCCCCAGCCCATGTACAAAGTTAGGTTGACTTCTTAAAAGAAACGACTGCAGGTGCTGAGCTTTTTGTTTATTCTGGCAAGACTGAAAATAGCAACTGCTAACAAATATTTTGCCCTTCACAAGGCTTTTCACAGAGATGCAGCTGTTATCTCATCTAGTAAGTGTCAGCCCTGAGGGGAAAACAGACACTTAATTAGATTAGGATAAGCTTCAAAAAGGTGCCTCTTTAAAAGTAATACCCAAAATGCTCTGTGGTATAGGAGCATTGAACTGAATTCTCGCTCATGCAGTGAAGAACACTGATTTTAAGCTTTTTGGTTTGTTTTCCTTATTTGTGTCTCATGTATTGATGGCTTTGTTTTAATCATCAAAAAGCAACAAAGCTTCATTCCTTCCCTTATATGCTGAAGCAGACAGATCCCCAGGACATAATGCTAAGCTTGTGTGGAATATATCCTTTCCAGATTCCAGAGTATGAAACCACCAAGAAACCTATACTTTACATTGAGTGTAATATGATCTGGGGTGGGATGGGGAGAGTTTAGTCTGAGCTGTGGAATTTTCATGCAGAGATTCATAAAGCTAAGATATGTCTCACTACCAAATCTTAGCATTTGAATGTAAGGAGCTTCTTCCTGTAAGCAGGGATGCAACAGTTTATGCCAGGCTTACTGGGAATGAAACTGCATCCAGGTCAGATTCAATCGTCATTAGATGTGCTGAAATATGTATTTGTGTTTCCTTGCTTTCTGCGTCAGGCAACAGAAATGGGTTTGTATATAGTAACAGTGGTCTCTGATGCAAAGGTGGAAATGGCAAATTCCAATTCCAGGTCTCCTCTATACACTTAGAGTCTGTCCCACTAGAAAGGTGGCAAAGTTGTAAATACCTTTTGATAAGCCATTCCCACACTTTACAAGTCCCAATCTTGACAATAGGACAAAAATAACAGGAAGTTAGAGCGGTTGTGAATGGGCGCACCACAGATGCGAAGATGTTTCAAGTGAATCCCCAGTTAGATTAGAGCAGCCTGGCTGACACGACACTTTTAAATTTCATAAGAGCATTGCCATTTTCTCAATGCAGTGAATAAAGTGAAAAAGGATTGCTGGAAATTGAGCCACACACCAGTGAGTCACTGAGCCATTTCCAGTTCACTGTCTAACACAACAGCGTCTGCAAATAAAGAAATTGTCAAAAAAACAGGCAAGATTATCAAAAACATTGTACTAGCATGTCTACAGCTCCTTTTATCTAAGAATCTCAATGCTCTGTGTCCATTAAATTAACCCAGCCTCACAACAGACCCATGAAGCAGGTATTATTGTCACCTCTTTCTACAGAAACTCAGCCACAGAGAGGTTAAGTCATCATCCTACTACTCCTCTCCATTACATCTGCTTCTGAGGGCTTGAGTGCTTGCCTCAGAAATTTTATGAAGACAACCAGGGCGGTCTGTCAAGATTATTATTCTCTGGTTGTATATATAAAACTATTTTTAAAATTATGGAGTGCTGTAGTTTGCTTAAGGGGTACAGGGAATTAGGTCTGATTTAAAACACTTGAGTCTAAACAATGTTTGATATTTAAACAGAAACATCTTCATGGATTTCATGTGGGGCCCACTGAAGAGATTTCTGTTGCTTCACACATTTCACTCCTTGTTGAAATTGCAAAGTGAACAAACAAAGTGTTTGCATAAGAACTTCAAATTTATTTATTCAAGGAGAAACCATACTTGCTCACATATAGATGTGGGGAAACTTCTGTTTGTGTTGACAGCTATGAATAGTGAGATGATAGAAGATTAGGTTTCAAGACTTGATTTGCACAAAATAGGAAGAGACTCCTTAAGTTTTGGCCCCAACTCAGACCAAACTTGTTTGCTAGTCTGAAAAATGGTGGGATAACGTCCCCCATATCTCCAACTTCTGTGCTTACCAATTCCAGTCATAGAAAGCTGAGATGCCATAAAAAGCAAACAAACTTGAGTTGCCTCTCCAGTATTTCTGTCCTGACAAGAAACTGAGAGTAGAGGAAATCTTATGAGAGCCTTTTCTTGCCCATTTTCCAGCCTAGATTTGCAATCTCAAGAAATTTCAACAGCTATATCTGAATTTTTAGTTGTTTATCCAAACTGAAACTCTAAACCTTTTGAGGTGCTCCCATCACAAAATAAGATGGGATGAATTTTGTATCTCAGTCTTAATGTGTATACATCTTTGATTATGCAAGGCAACATCTCCTCCCTTTTCCCGCTGCCTGTCCTTTCTGAACAAGCTGTACCCTTCAATAATACTCCAGTCATGTGAATTAGCCCACCAAGTTTCTGTGATACCAATTATGTCAGTTATTATTCACTAGTATTTCCAGTTCTTCTTGCATTAGTATATAGACATCTAAGACGTTTATTATATTTCACCTCTATATTCCCACTTGTCTCTCCTGTGACGTTACTGTGATTGCTTATGTTCCCCCCCAGATTCTGATCCAAGTCCAAAATATGGAGACCTACCTATGGGCTTTTGTCTCCTGCTCCCTCCAACCTAGTTTAAAGCCCTGCCTCACTAGGTTAACCAGCATGTATTCAAAGAGACTCTTCCCCTTCCTCGATAGATGGGCCCCATCTCTGCTCAGCAGTCCTTCTCCCAACAGGACCCCATGGGCAAGGAAGCCAAAGCCCTCTTGGTGACACCATCCATGCAGTGATGTATTTACCTCCATGATGTCTCTGCCTAGGCCCCCTTGACTGGAAGGATTGATGAAAACAGCCCCTGTTCCTCCCTCATTCCCAGAGTCCTGTAGTCACTTCTGATCTGCTCCAGGTCATACCTTGCAGTATCATGGATGAGCAGCATGGGGTAGTAGTCAGAGGGCTGGATCATCCTCAGCAATCCTTCCATAATGTCTCGGACATGGGCCCCTGGTAGGGGCCCCTGGCAGGCAGCATACCTCCCAGAATGCCAGGTCAGACCTGCAGAGGGATACAAATGTAATAGCATACAGTAAGTTAATTTCATAAGGTAATAGCTTCAGAATAGCTTTTTAATTATTGTAATTAAAATAAAGCACCAGCAGATGTTCAGCCAATCAGATCATTCCATTAACTGAACATTCACGTGTCTTTTCTAGGACTATGCAGAGGATACACTGCCTGGAGCAACATTGTGACTGGTGAAGGAGAAGATTCTTTACATTAAGAAAGTACATTAAGTTTTGGGGTTTATTTCCTTAGAAGTAATTAAAGCTTCAGAAAATATAACTGTATCCTTAACAGGATCTGTAATAAACATTTCTGAACTGCCTTCCATCTACAGACCTCAAAGTGCTTTACAAACACCAATTAACTCAGCCTTGTAATACATAAATGCCCACAAACTCAATTGTGGTCAAACTCAATTATGGCTATTTCTATTCCAACTGAAACCATTTTAAAATTTATCACCATAACATTATCAGGAATCAACTAGATGGTTACGAGTGAGGTTCTGAATGAATCAGCAGCTAGCACTTGAAGAAATGCTGATTATCAGCTGTAGAGCAGTTAGGATGGTGTGCATCTGACTAGTAAGCTTTTTTTGGCCTTTGTGTGTGAGATACACTAAGAAATGATTCTTAGGTAGGTCTGCAGGTTATACCTA
The DNA here is from genome assembly GCF_965152275.1 of Natator depressus. NCBI lineage: Eukaryota > Metazoa > Chordata > Testudines > Cheloniidae > Natator > Natator depressus. Next base: position 132,598,690 of record NC_134236.1, read on the forward strand.
TACAAGAAAACAAAACATTACATGATGTCAAAATCTTTTAGTCACCAGCCTCCATTTCTGTCTCCCTTTTTGAGATTGTAAACTTCCCAAGGCAGGGACGGTCTTTATTTGTGTCTTTTGCAGCACTGAGCATCATAGACTGTGCATACAAATTAAAGCAAAAACTAATAACCTACTTGACAGAAGTAAAGTATCCCCAAAACAGATATGAAGAAATAGAGGTATGATTTCCCAAGATCCCATTCCAATGAGAAATAATGTATGGCAGAGCCAGGAATAGCATTCAGTCCCAACTGTCTGAACCACAAACCTGATTCCTAGCCTTGTGTCTAAACCACAAAGCTACCTATCCACACCCGCCAACTGTTTTTCCCCACATTAGAGTGCCTTTGTATTCTTGATTAGAATGCATGGAGCTACTCATACTTGTTTTCACCTCTTGGTCCTTTTGGTCTCTGTAGTAATTACTCATATATACTGTATGTAGCAGCTTTCTTCTGGAGTGATTCCAAAACACATTGCAGTCCATAAGTATAAAGGGACTGTTTACTTGCCAGTGAAGTACAGCAGAGGTTCCTTAAAATACATCTAGATGTACAGCTAATATAGACAAAGGACTGCCCATAAATATTCCCTCCTCAACCTGCATTCTGAACAGCATTAATGAAGAGGGGGAAAAGAGGGGTTTTGCACAGTGCTCAGAAAGCTAATAAATCTGGGCTCTTGCAACGCTCAGTGCAGTCTTTAGGAGAGGAGTAACAAATCACTTTTGGCTGACAAAGATTGAATGAGAGTCATTTTGGATTTACATTGGTGTAAACAAGCAGAATTTGGCATAGATCAAACACCCACATACAAAGCTCAATATTAGGGACCTAATTCTGCCTGTAGTTAAAACTCAGTCAAATCCAATGTCAGTGGCAGTTAACCACGGGTAGGGTGACCAGATAGCAAGTGTGAAAAATCGGGACAGGGAGTTTGGAGTAATAGGCACCTCTGTAAGAAAAAGCTCCAAGTATCGGGACTGTCCCTATAAAATCAGGACATCTGGTTACCCTAACCACGAGTGGAACTCAGCTCTGTGGGTTCTGAATAGGGTCACATGCCCTCTGTTTTGTTTCTACATAGACCAACTTCTCTACATATTTGACTGCCTCATATTCATTGAGTCCAGGGCCTTTGTGAAGAAGTTTTGTTAAACTGAGGTGTACTAAGTTGTTCATTCTGATTGATTTTCTAATTATATTGAAGTCCATGGGCCTGACTCAATGTCATATATACTGCAGTAAGTTTAACCCCATGGATTTCAGTGGCATTACCCCAGCATATGTTAGAGGAAGAGCTGGCCTCTTGATTCTAGGATCTGAGAATACACTCCTGTCAGGACTAGATTTGTGCCATGGCTATGTACAAAAATAATCCCATGCCTGCTTTTGATTACAAAGATCCAAACATTCCTCTCTGCTGAACGGTGAGGAAGGGAGCAAAGGGCTGCACAGACAGACAAAGGGCAAAACAAACAGTGGAGGTGGGCGAAAGGGGAGCAATAGCTTTGTACCATGTTTCCCAGGAGCCAGTGGAAGCTCCTCTGTTAACATTGCACAGATCAGGCTCTGTGCAGTTCAGGGGAACCAGAGAGCAGTCACTTCAACAGCCAGCAGGTTTTCCAGCAGAAGTTAATGCTGCTTGCAGCAGTATTAGCTGCATTTCAGTGGCTTTTGCCTCCCCTTGTAGTGCACTGCTCGGCAGTAGTGGGGAAGGCTCTGGCAGCCTAGATGTTAAATGGGCCATGCTATCAGTGGTTGGAAGGGGTAAGGAGGATCAGGGGCCACATAGCATGGTTCCCATGGCAGCCACTGATTTGTGGAGCACACAGGCTCCACAGGTTGAGAGAGATGGCTTCTACACAGCCTTTGCACAGCCACAAACCTCTTCCCTCCTTAAGACGGCTGTCAGGAGCCTCTTGTGTCTGCACAGAATGTCTGGCAATTTTCCCCCTCCCTGCTGGTCCAAAGGTGAGCAGCTATTAGCAACAGGGACGTGGGGACCAGTGGATACATGGGTGCTATCGGCGGGAAGTTTGACAGTCTTCTGTCAAATAGAAGCTGGAAGCAGCGATCTGTGTTCTTTTACTCCCACAAAAGGTCTTCTTGAAAGATCTTACTCTTCAGTGAGAAGAGAAACATGAGAAGCAGAAAAGGTGGAGAAAGATGACCCCAAACTGACTGTTCTCAGTCTCCTTCATGATTCATTCTGACTCACCCATCTGACCGAGAGGTGACCTCTGGCAAGAGGTTAAAACAAAACAACCCTTTAAGTGTGTTTCTTGCCGAGTACAGCACACTCAATCATCCACACTGCCTATTCCCTCCTTCCTCACCCCATACCTCCCAACCGTGAGAGAGAACACAACTGAATGGAAAAGGGAAGACCTGTCATAGAGGAGATGGAGAATGGAGTAAGTCATCTGCTACTGAAACAAAACAACTCTCAAAGACAACCCAGAGCACAAAAACTGCCAGATCAAACAGAGACACAGGAGCTGTCAAGGCTCCAACGGTCAGAGGGGGTGGGGGGGAAGGGAGGAGTGGTAGCCTTAATATATATGTGTGTGTCTGTGTGTGTGTGTGTAGGATGGGGGGGGTAGTGCTCACAGGGGGAGAGTGACTAGAACACAGGAATCAAATCCTGTGCCAACAACACCCACTGATAAATCAGAAAGGTAGACAGGCACCTTTTCTGTCACCACAGAGAACAGACAGCCCTATGGAACTGTACAGGCTTTGCATCAAGACCTATAGTAATGCTGATGATGCACAGGGCACTTCTAGATCCTTATTTATTAATTTTTCCCACATCTGGAAACAGCTACTCACAGGAGCATAGTTTAGTTTTCAAGCCCATTCATTCCTTGGCCTATCCCTCTCCTCTATGACAGATAAAACAAAAGTTCCAGTTGTGGAGGTGGTTAAAGTGAAGAGGAAAACCAGGGAAATACAATTACCCCTCCTTGGCTAAAAGTAGGCAGAATTCCCCCTCTTCTCCCCTTTCTGAGCTTGAGGTTTCCTGGGAGGTGTTAAATAAATTCTGATCTAGAATGATAAATATACAATTCACTTATCCCGCAGGATTATTTTTATTTATCTCTGTTGTGCATGGAAGAATCACAAAGCTGGCATTTGGATTTCTGTTGCAAAATTCTTCATTTCTGATTTAATACTGAAAGTAAATTTAATCAGAACAATAATCTAAGCAGTTTCCAGACAGCTCAGACTCTGTTCTGATGTGAGGAACCCTGCATCGCTGTGGCCCGAGGCTAAACACAGATAAGCTGTAACAGTTCTTATAACAATTTTTAATTTCTTCTTATTCAAAACTTAAGTGAATGTTTTGTGTAAATTAATGTCATGCTGTGGACTGCTCATGAGTTATTTTCTGCAAGCATTCCTGCTAGTCGTCACTCCTTGCAATTTGAGATGGGAGCTACGGTATGCGACAGATCACCTAACTTCTTCTGTTCCCTGACTCAATCATCTACTTCTGGCCAAAATAAAATTGTATTTTTTCATGAAAAAGGTTCGCACTTAATGGGCAAATGAATCTTAAAAGGCTCAAAAGTTTGTTTTCTGTGACTGTTCAACCAAACAAGACTACTGGCATGAATGTTCAACCAAAAAACAGCAGTAGTTGAAGTGAAATTCTAGTTACAAATCACTGAACTATGAAGAATATTTTTTTCCCCTCGCTATTCACACAGCTCTAATTCTTAGGCACTTGTAGCCAATAAGCCCTCAGTAGGTTCTTAGGATTTTAATTAAATCATGGGCAATAAAATCAGATAACCAGTACCTTAGTTGCTAGATTAAAACATTATGCAAAGCACAAATCTAACCACCCCACTGCACCATTATTCTAACAATCCTTCTACAGAACATTTATTTTTCTAGCCATGATAACAGACAGTTGGGGCCCAATTCCACCCTGGTGTCTGCAACTGCAGCTCCTTTGATGTAAAGGTGTCGTACTCACACCCCCCAGGGCTGAATTTGGCCCTTTCTGCAGTCAACCAAAGCCGACAGATGAAACATTGTGTTAATGTGATGTAATTAGAAGACTGACTGGGGGGTACATCAGACAGCTGTCAAAACACAGCTCAGACACAATATTTAAGTAACTCTTATCACTGTTTATTCATTCAGACTTAATAACGGAAGAGAAAAGCTCAGGTACATGAGCAAATCTATAGCTGGGAAGCCAGGTGGGTAGCCAAATATGAGCGCATGTACTATACCACTCTATGTATGACTATTCTATGTAGGTAGTTAATACATATGAAACATATTGAGCTGTCATGTATTATGCCCCCAATTCTGAGACATTTGAAATAGATTGTGGACCCAATTTTCTTGATCCCTTCACTGGTGATGCAAAGCAGTCCTAACCACACAGAAATGGCCTCTGTGAATACCTTCAGCATCTGGGGGGTATCCGACCAGCACAGAGGTGCTGAAAGGGCTTAGGTCTGCTCACCCCCTTGCAGCCCCAGGCATAGGGAACATGACAGAAGGACATATAGCTATTCTGTGCTTCCTATGGTCACTAGTAGCTCTGGGCAGTACAAGGGGGCTCTAATTTACACTGCTGGCCTGCCCATTGACTTCCAAAGGACAGGATTCACCCCAGATTCACCAAGCATCAATTGCTCAAATGAGGACAGCAGATTTTGGATCAATGTGTTAAATTCCTCTTCTAACACCCTATTAACAGAGCCAAGTTCTGGTCTCAAATCCATTCATGTTGCTACCATTACAGTCAGTAGAACTGAGGCCACAATTTAACCAGTAAGTTGCATTTTAAATAAAAGGGATTTTTGTTTATTTTAACACCTAACCTAAGAGTCCTGCTGGCAGGGACCATACTCTTTAAGAGTGATATAAATTTCTGAGCTATCATAAATCAGTTTTTCATCCAACTTTAAATGTTCGTGTTAAAAATACTCTTTACAACAATAGTTGTGTATTTCAAAGTCTGAAGATCCATTTGATATCTAGAGCCTCCTAACTCATAGTTTTCTATTGAGTAACCTTTGCATTTATACAAACATGCATATATGGAAGCAGTTTTCCCCCACCATGTATTCCCACTTTGCTGTTTAGATTACCAGACATAGTGGGATCCTAGTTCACTCTTTCCGTTTGTTCTAATTCCATTAGAAGCTGTTTCCTCCAGCAGCTTAATTCACAGCTTGTCTCCATCTGTTTCATGGCGTGATCTGCCCAAGCTTTGTACTTGAGCCTATTACATCTGACATGAGTGTAGGGTCCTAACTGAGGGAGTGAATATTCACCCTTTTTCCCCCTTTTGCAAGTGGGAATGGCTCTGTTGTGAAATTATCTGTTATCTCATTTGTTCCTGCTGAAATTGAAAGGAGATTCTGTATTAAGTCTTTACGGATGCAGCTAAGGGGTTGTCTACACACAGCAGTTGCTCCAATTTAAATCTGGTTAAAGTCCAATTTAGTTAAGTCAATGGAAAACATTACATGGGCACTCCTATGTCAGTTTTAAATTGGTTATGCTGGTTTAGCTTGCAGCTGTACAAATACCAACACAAACCAAACCAATAAAAGGCAAGTTTAAACCAATTTAAGAGTGGACACAAACAAAGTTGCACCAATGTGTGTAAGTCAGTATAAAAATCAAATAGTTAGGCCAGTGCAACTTTGGGTCAAGACCAGGTCTAAGAATCTTGTTACTATCCGTACCGTATGTTACCCTTGAAAGTAAAGTGTTTTTCAAAACATGCATCCCCTTCTCCACACTTGAATGACAGTGATTTTCCAGAACTGTGTAGAACAGCTGTGGGCAGGGGAGAAGAAAGAGGGGGAAGGTCTGATTGGAGGCAGTGGTAGAAGTTTCAGAGTAGCAGCCGTGTTACTCTGTATTCGCAAAAAGAAAAGGAGGACTTGTGGCACCTTAGAGACTAACCAATTTATTTGAGCATAAGCTTTCGTGAGCTACAGCTCACTTCATCGGATGCGTTCTAAGGTGCCACTAGTCCTCCTTTTCTTTTAGTGGTAGAAGTGTTTGAGATGGTGGAGTGCTGACAGGCTGGCAGTCCTAGTGGCGCAGAGTTAAGAGGGTGTTGTGTCGTCTATTGTGTAGGGGTTGTTCTGGTGGTGCACTGTGCATCTCTGGGGAGAGGAGCAGAAGTTAGGCCATGATAGACGCTTTAAATTTTAATTCCCCTGCTTTTGTGTAAAGCATATTTGTGTGCAACCTTAACTCAGAGGATTTTTTTATTATTTATTTATTTAAGGTTGCCCAACATTTCCCATTATGAAGACCTAGTTTTCAGTTGCTCATAACTTTGCCAGTCTAACTGTTTGGGCTGAATTTGTAACACGGAGCAGAGGATGGAGGGTAAAACTGCAGCCAAAATGGTTGAGCGCTTTCAGAGAATGAGCCCTAGGGAGGAAAATACATTTCTTGCTCATATTAAAAAATACACCAAACACCACATCCACACGCACTCTTGTAACTTTTTATTTGAGAAGCTTTATCATCCTGATGCTTTATAGGAGCAATTCTCAAACTGGGTCAGGACCCCAAAGTGGGTCATGACTCCATTTCAGTGGGGTCACCAGGTCTGGTGTTAGACTTCTGGGGCCGAAGCCAAAGCCCAAGCCCCACCACTCAGGCCTGAAGCCAAATGCTGAGGACTTCAGCTTTACCACCCCGCCCCCTGGGGGGCAGCGAGGCTCAGGCTTCAGTCCCCCTTCCAGGGGTCGTGTAGTAATTTTCATTGTCAGCAAGGGGTTGTGCTGCAATGAAGTTTGAGAACCCCTGCTTTATAGCAGGGATTGAACTTTGTGTGTGTGTGTGTGTGGTCTTACTGTAAGGGATGTCACTTGTCAGCTGCATGAAAATCCATCCAAATTTGCTCACGTTGTAAGCCTTTGAAAAAAAAAGTTACAGTTCACATATGCTCAGTAAACTTGCTAGAGCATTGCAGCTTCCTTCCTTGAAAATTCCATCTGTGCTGAGTGTGCTCCAGCCTGGGGCTGAGCAGGACTTTCCCCAGTTACAGTTCCCTGCTGCTCCAGGCCATACCAGAGCTGGGTTCAGGGACTGGAGCTGGGAGCGAGTCTGTCCTTTGTTCTCAACAATCCACCCTGCTGGGCTCAGGCACTGTGGAGGAGGAAACTGCTTGAATTGAATGCAGAATGAGAGGCCTGGAACTAGAAGATGGGGGGTGAAGAACAAAGGGAGGAGGAGGAGTAGCTGGAGAAGGGAGAACTGGGAACACTGAAATTGGACAAGGAGCCTGGGAAGGGAGACTGGAATGGGGAACCAGTGAGTACAGGGAAGGTGGGTGTGTAGGTGACTGAAGGCTGGGGTTGGGGTTGGGAGAGGGGAAGGAGACAGACACAGAGAGCTGGGGGGACTGGCTGAGCAAGGAGACTGGGATGGGAACCCAAGGAGTGGAGGCTGGGACCAGTTAGGTGAGGAGATTGGGATGGGGGATGAAGAACCAGGGATGAGGAAAAGACAGGACGGTGACAGGTTGGATGGAAAGGGATAAAACAAAAAAGTCTCTGCCCATTACAGCAGACTCTCCTCCAGAGCATGGAACAGAACTCAAGATTCCCAAAACTCAACATTCCTCTGCAGTCAGCAAATATCTCATCCCCCTCTAGTGCTGGCCCACATCGCAGAAGTAGCTTGTCATCCCCTATCAGTGACTCCATTAGCTCAAGGTGGCAGAGGACTATGCGGGGATAGGTTTCAACCCTGCTTATAACCCACCTGGGTTTCAATAGGATGCCATATGATAGAAATCCGGGTTTTTTGGTTGTTTATTTTGTCAGTTCTCTCCCCCGCTTTTGGGGGGGGGGGAATTAAACAAAACATTAGAAGAACATTATCATGGCTGCAAAGTCAAGCACTCAAAAGTTACGAAATGTCAGAATTAAGGTTACTGGTACAACCTTAATTTGGCCCTCCTTGTGCATATGCATTATGGTACTGTCTTTAATTACCTGAGGACATACAGTTTTTTTTCCACAAGACACTGGCTCATTCAGTGCACGGGATGGATGGTGCTCATTTAATGAGTGATTCAATACTTTGTTTTCTCTTTGCTGATCCATGCGTGGCTCCAGGTCTTATTTACTGCACATTAGTCAAACCCCGCTCTGAAGGCAGGATTATTAGTTTCCTTACGGGCTTTTCTATGGTGCTCATCACTAGTGTCTCAATGCTTCACAGATCTTCATTTTCACAACACTGTCATGTTTTACAGATGGGGAACTGAGGCACAAAAAGATTAAGGACAAAAGCATCCATTGATTTTAATGGCCCACCTTGATTATCACTACAAAAGGTTTCCCTCCCCCCTCCTCCCCACTTGCTGGTAATAGCTCACCTTAAGTGATCACTCTCGTTACAGTGTGCATGGTAACACCCATTGTTTCATGTTCTCTATGTATATAAATCTCCCCACTGTATTTTCCACTGCATGCATCCGATGAAGTGAGCTGTAGCTCACGAAAGCTTATGCTCAAATAAATGTGTTAGTCTCTGAGCTGCCACAAGTACTCCTTTTCTTTTTTGAAACACCTAGGATCTGATTTTTCAGAGTATTTATATAGCACTTTATATGTTCAAAGCCCAGCTGCCATTGACTTCAGCTGCAGCTGTGTCCACTCAGCACTTCTGCAAGTCAGATCCTAGGGTCTCAAGTTGGGCATCCAGAAAATGAGAAACACACAATTAGTGATCACCTGTGAAAACTCAGGTGTGAGTGACCTGCCCAGCATCACATAGGAACTCTGCCACAGAGGCAGCAAGAGAGTGCACGTCTTCAGGCAGCATTCAACTTCATAACCAGACAAGTGTCCTTTCTCTTCGTGCAAAACCCTGCCTCACTTTCTTCACCCCTTCCAACTTCTGCAAAGGAAGCAGTGGCCCTACAGACAGTCTCCTTCACAATACAACTCTGAATCACCACCAAAGCACACTCTATCCTGTGCACTGAACAGGGCAGGGATCCGGGGGAAAGAAATAGTATGATCTTGTAATTAAAGACTATCAATGTATAAAGCACAAGGGGGCATACACAGGCAACCTTAATTCTGCAATTTCTTAACTACTGAGTGCTTGACTTTGCAACCTTAACAATGTTCTTTTAAGACAGTTTGTGGTGTGTCTGTAATGTACAATCCAGAAAGAATTAGTGCTACAGCTTTATAGCATAAATAGGTCATTTTGGTCTACAATATTCAGGGCTGTCCTCATAAAGAGCTCAGTTGTGCAAGCCTTACTCATGCAAGTAATCCTACTGAAGCCAAACGTATAGCCTAGAGAGAAAAAAGCCTCATCAGAACAGGAGTCAAAGCTATGACTCAAATAAAAGTGTGCAGGACGAGGCCATAATTTGGTGTAATCAAGCCACTATTCTCATTTTCTCCTAGTAACAACTGGCACTCGGCGAAAGGGAAATGCTATGTGGAATTTAAAAAAAAAAAAAAAAGCAAGGCCAGATTTATTTCCATGCTGCCAATGAAAACACCAACACAGGAGGTCAGGTTTTAAAAAGAAAACGTGTCAGTGTCTGGGTGTGTGTTATCTCTAAAACGCACATTAGGCGTTCCTGCTCTCTGTGCTTAGTTTAAGATTCTGTTGTCATCAATAATGTACACACCTCACCCTGCTTGATCCTTCACCTATGCACTATGTTGCCCCTATTTTCATCAGTCATACATAGACCAGTTTTCAAGGTGAGCATGTCCTTGCCCCCACTTTACTTTCTCCATGGTGGGGGGGGAGGGGCTGATCTTTTGATGTAGCTGTAAATTGATCCTGGACAACCCAGTCTAACACATGAATCATACCAAAAATCTCTTTCAAAAGACTGACTTCACACGAGCCTTAACTGTTTAAAGCAGCGCATACTGTACATCACGTGCTTGTGGAACTGATAGATTCTTAGTCACTCTCTCTGGAAAATTTTCTAGCTCTACAGAGGAATTTCAGTGGAGAAAAGTGCCCTCACGAAGCAAGACCCATGAAGAATCTCTATGTTATTATGTTGGATCATATTAAAGAAGTTCTATATTAAAATCACAAATGAGTTTGATTCCGCATAGTTTAAATTCCAGGGTATTACTAATTAAGAGGTCTCTTGGTTTTTGGTACTGTTTCTCTCCCTCTATGTGTGAAACTTGCAAGCTGCTAATTGCGCTAGTACATTCTAAGACGGAGTCTGTTCTCAAAGCAATTCACACAGAGAGAGACTCAAAGCAATACTCTGTAACAACAGAAACAGCACCCGGAGACTCCCTGCCCTTTCGTTGTATTAACAATTGTGATTAAAATAGAGATAGAGGATGAATGCGGATGGATGCTTGGTGTGGATAATAACTGAATGATCAGGGAGGTGCCAGCCTAAGAATGCAGTGTCCATCGGCTGAAGAAGGCGTCAAGTGGAAATAACCAGAGGACCCCCGGAGGGCAGACTGGAATCCACCCAACAGCCTCAAGAATGGGAGAACCAAAGAACAAGATAACATCTGGCAGCACGGAGCCGTCAGGAATGTGCCATCTGCTGATTGATTCAGCAACAGCATGATGAAGCAATTCCCATAGACTGGCATAGGAAGAAACTCCTATAAAAATGGACTCTAGAAAGTGAGAACTTTGGGGTCTGATTCTGCAAACCAACTTCCAGGAGCATCAGATGAGCATCTGACAAGGCCCTGCTCCCTCCTCATGTCCAGGCCACCTGGCCAGTGGCTTGGCATGAGCAACTATAAGGCTGGTAACTATGGTGATAACCTTGCAGAACCTCTGTGTGTGTGTGTGTGTGTGTGTGTGTGTGTGTGTGTGAGTGAGAGAGAGAGAGAGAATAAATATGAGATCGAATGGAATGTTATAGCTATAACTAACTGCTTACTATGATTCTTTCTGTATTCACAATAAATGTGGTATTTTGCCTTTCCCCCTTTAATAAGATCCTGCTGGTTTTTATTTTATTGGTATAACAATGTCCCCCAACCTACCAACATGTATTTCAGCATTTCAATTTCTTTGCCGATTTGGGACCCAGTCTGGTCTTCTCCAAACATGACTCATGTGCATGAAGTAAACAGGATATTGTAAGGCTAATTCTGCCCTCACATCTGTGGTAGTTCCTTTTATACTGATGTAACTCCAACTCAGATGGAAGGGAAAGCAGACTCAAAACTGACAGAGGGGCTCATTTATGTCACAGAAATAGTTTACCTTAGGGTGTCTTCTTCAAGGTGCTCCACACAAAGGACTCTCACTCAAGTCAGTAAGAGTTCTGTGTGACTTGCTTGCAGGATTAAGTCCTTGGCTAATTTTGAAAGCCTAGGCCCAAGTGACTAGTAATCGAGTGCCCAACTTGAGACACTTTAAAACTGCCATGAAGCACTCAAAATTAACTCTTACAAATGGTTTCATGCTGGGCAAATAAAAGTTGAGGTCACCAAAATCACTAGACAAGAACCACGGCCAAAATGTTTGTGAAGTTTTCACCCACACTATCAGCAGCCATATTCTTTCAGAGGAAAGTATTTTAGATAGGGTGGTGGGGGGGGGGAGAAGGGTAAGATACAAAAACCATGAATGAAATTAAGTAAAAAGTCTCCATGAGACCACTCCTCTAACAAGCCTGCAGCAACTCTGCCTCACACTATACAGCTGCAGATTGGCAGAGTCCCCTAGAATTTTTAAGGTGCAGTGCAAAAATAAAATAAATAAAATCTGGATTGTTACATACACCAGTTACAATTTAATCTTTTCTTCTCCACAGTAGAGGATCACCTAAATCAATGTTACAGACAAGTATAAGCACAGACAATGCTATCAATCTAGGCCAACAGTTTCGAACATAAGAGCCTGAAGTCAGGTTCCTACATCCATATTTAGGCTCCTGCCAGCTTTTCAAAAGTGCTGAATGGGATGACCACCATCTTGGCTGAACCACCAAGAACTGACCCAAGGACCTTCAGAGCTAAAGGCATAAGCTGCTGCAGCTCAAGCTAGACAACCAAGGCTTGCTAGGTGGGGCTGCAACATATTCATATGCTCTGCAAATCAAAGATAGATGGGGACCAGTGACACATTCACTAGAGGGTTATATGAGCACCCAAGAGCTCCCACTGGGTCAATGCTTTTATTGTTATATAAATGACTGCAAAAAATGAACAACTCAATATGTGGCAGTCTATGGGAGCAGTGAATATTAGGCTCCTAATTTATGTTCCTTTGTTATGGTAAAGGATTTTCAAACCTGCACCACTCTAATACCTAGGCACCAATTCTCTATTGGCGTTAAGAATTCATATTGTTTCTGGGATAGATACAAGTCTGATGCAATCCCATTTAAGTCAGTTGGAGTCTGTTAACTCCAATAGGTGATGGATCAGTTCCCTATTTGTATCATGCATGTTCTCTAGTTTACTGACAATGCTCCACCCCTTTGTTGCTGTTCAGCTGGGTTCTTTGACGTAATTTTCACAGAAACATTGTTACATGCTGCAAAGAGAGAAGTAGGGTTGCTATAGGGGTGCAGAAGAATGACTCGCTAGTTGGTGAGCACCACTTGTGGTGGGGCATGCTGGAACAGGCTCTTCCCCCTCTAATGTCCTTTGCTGACAGCTGCTCCAATCTTGTGGTGCTCTGCATCTTCTCATGACTTGGCCCTTCTGCCAAGTCACATTCAGTCCCACCCCTTCCTGGGCACCAGAATCCCACAAAACAATAGTCCAGTGACCTTATGCCAGGTCTTTGGCCCAACCTTGGGCTCTATGGTTCTTACAGCTGGGGGCTCTCAATACCACCTTTCTCAGCTGCTAGTAAGGAAACACCGGGCTCTTGCTCTAGTCTGGGTTCCAGTCCAGGGACCCTGTAGCAATCAGCTAAGATCTGTTCCCTCAGGCTCCTTGCTCCCTCAGCCCTCTCTAAGCCCTACCTGGGATCACTCCTCCACAGATTCTTTGCCCCTTCCCAAACTCTGCAGCATTTTTCTAACTCTTGTACTGAGCTACATCTCCCAGGAGGGTTGGCTCCTGTCTGCCTCCCCCAATGCTCTCTAGGTGTCCATGTCTCTTTCCTCTGGAAATCCAGTCCAGGCTACCTCCCTGGTGTCGAGTGACTCAGTAACTCAGTCCATCTCTGTGGCTCTTCAGTGTCTGCCTTGGCCCTTTGCCAGTGCTCTTTTTTCAGGCAAGGACCCCAAACCTTACTTTCCCCCTTGACTCCCTGTCTCCCTCTACTGCTTTGAAGTTCTCCATCATTAGTCACCCTGTTCTGCTCATCAGGGACTCATCCTTAATTCAGCCACCAGCTCCTCCCTACCTGGGCCTGGCTCTCCCATGTGCACTAATTACTTTCTAGCTCCTGCTAACCCTTTCACTGGAAGTGTGGGGTACTTTCCATCACAGTAGGCAGTACCAGAAAGTCACAGGACATATGTTATGCAATTCACAAGTGACTACGGGTGTCCAGACAGCTATAGTGAAATCTATATAAAAGAGCCCATGCCTGTTAGGCAACTTCTTGTCCTAAGAGACAACCCTAAAGCAGGGACAGATTAAAGTAATCTGGGGCCCCAACCACAGCAGAGGTTCCCAGGAGAGACAGGGGGTCCTTAAGTATTGACCCCGAGCTGAGGTTTGCCTGCTACACTCTTTTGCCCCTGCCACACCCAGAGGCCTCTTATGTGGTGGTGTAGGCACTGCTCACCCCGCTCCCTCCCAAAGCAGTAGCTATGAAATACAACATGGTCAGGAGAGCTCAGAGGACAAATTATACATTCCCTTTTCTTTACATCTTCCTTGTCTCCTACTTACTGAAGTCATTTTAAACACCTCTTTAAAAAGCTATTACCTTTGTGCCAGAGAAAGGCTAAAATATTCCCATGGAGAAAACGCCTTAGCTTAATTCAAGATTGCAAGGAATTATGTTGCCTTCCTTGGTGACCTGAGGTTTCTAAAACAGCATCCGATGAAGTGGGCTGTAGCTCACGAAAGCTTATGCTCAAATAAATTTGTTAGTCTAAGGTGCCACAAGTCGTCCTGTTCTTTAAAACAGTACCTGCAGATCAACTGTAAGTATAAGCCTTAAAACAAAGAGTTTATAACATTTTCTGAAACATTTGCCATGGTCTGAAAGCTTCTGGGTTTAGTCTGTCCAAGACTAATTCTTTTCAGGAGGGCTTGACCATGATTCCTTCAGCTATTTCAGTTATGAGAGCATTAATAAGTCCATGCATTAATTTTATTAATTTTTTACTGAAAATTGCTTCTTTAGATAAGTCATTTCCTAGTACAGAGAGAGGCTGGTCAGAAATTAAGAGCAACACAAAAAGCAACTTTTCACTGAAAAATGACAACTTGTAAAAAAAATTCTTTTCATAAAAAAAGTTGTGATTTTCATTGAACAACTTGTCAAATGTTGATGACGATCAAACAAATATTTTTCCACAGGAAAAAGTGGTCTATGTAAGAGTTATGCATAGTTGGAGAATGAAAAAGCAGTTTGACATCCACCACAGCAGACGCTGACATCAGTGGTCAAATGCAAGTAATTCTCTAATGAGCTGATCATGCCACTTCATGTTGAACTAGAAAGTGTCTCTTAATTAACGGAAGTTTTTGACATAAGGAACAATCCTGTAAACCACGTATAATGTTTAGTACTCTGTGTAATCTCACTGAAGCCAGCAGGATTACAGTTTTAAGAACTACACATGTAGTAAGTAGTTCAGAGTTGTATCCTTGCTTTGGAAAAAATCTGGTGAGAAAATAACCTCTATCATATGGTATGTGTGATGTTACACCCCATATAAGGACATTTCATGAACTACCCAACTCAGACTCTCACACAGCTGTACATTTTAAGGTGTTGAGCTTGATCCTCTGCTCCACCACAGCAGTTTTACACTGGGGTGACTCAACTGATTTTAAAGGAGTTACACCAATGCAAAGATGGATTGGTGTAGTACAGAATCATGGTACCATGTGTAAAAAGGTATATATGAGCGCTGCTGATTAAGAGTGGCATGAGTGTGGTCTCTAATCAGCTGGCATCTATAGACCAAGTGAAGAACTAAATAAGAAATTGGTACAGCGTCCCTTGGCCCGTGCCACCTCCAGGCCAATGGGGGCTGCTGGAACAGTGAACCGCGGCCAGTGGGAGCCGTGATCGGCCGAACCTGCGGACACGGCAGGTAAGAAACTGGCCCGGCCCAGCAGGGGCTTTCCCTGCACAAGCGGTGGAACAAGTTTGGGAATCACTGCTTTAGGTAAACAGCACTGTTGCACAACTCCCTCCCTATGATGGTTGGCGATTACAAGAAGTTATGTTCAGTGGCCCTGAGCTTCAATTAATATTGGCTAATTATTCAATTAAGAATGGCTAATTTTCACTTTAGGGAAGTGACAGGGTTATAAACATATCTGGGCAACCATTTTCTGCCATTTAATAGGCTCATAAGGACTTGAACACATTCATTTGATAAAAGTATGATCAAAATCTAGTATCCTGTCTCCAACAATGGCCAGTATCAGGTGTTTCAGAGGAATGTGCTGGAACACTGAACGATGGACGAATGATTAAATAGCTTTCCCATAGAAATGTCTTCCAAAGCCCATCAGTTATAGTAGTTGGCTTATGTCCTGAAGGAAGAGGTTTTATATCTTATGCATTTTTCCTAATCACGTGGCTTCAGTGAAAAGAAGTCTTATGGCAATGAATTCCACAATTCAAACTATGCAAATACTATTTTTTTTCTTTTTTATTCACAATGCATTTTTCTGTTTTAAAATATATTGCTTTTCAATTTAATTGCATGTTCCCTTATTCTTGTATTGTGAGAAAGCATAAATTGGAGTGATATACAAAATAATGGTGGCGAGATGGTAAATTTCTGCTGTCTGTCTTCTAGGTCTCCTTTATGCACCTTTGGCTGACACAAAGAATTCTGGTAGAATGGAGAGGCATGATTTTCTCTTACAGAAGTTATGTTGGTTTGTCCTTATCCTATCAGGTTCATCTAGGTTTCCCCCCCATAACTTCAATTGCATTTCAACCAATTTATCAGGATAGGTTCAACAATAGGTACCCTCCAGTCCTTGAGAATAGTAGCCTAACAGAAGATTGCACCTTTTGTTAGCCGATCAGCCATTTCATTTCTATGTTCCTTCAGAATTCTTGGATAAATACTACCTGATCCATCTTGGTGACTTGTTGCTTTCTGATTTAATAGTGCACTTCATTATTTGTCTGTATCAAAACATAGCTACAGTGAATCAAAAAAGAAATATATAGGAGGTTAGCAAAAGAACTAGGAGTACTTGTGGCACCTTAGAGACTAACAAATTTATTTGAGCATAAGCTCTCGTGGGCTAAAACCCACTTCATTGGATGCATGCAGTGGAAAATACAGTAGAAAGATTATTATATATATATATTGTGACAGGGTCGGGCCAGATGGCTATAGGAGAGTAATAGAAGGCAGATATATAAGCCCCAGGCTAAGTAGTCCCTTTTCCCTGGGTAAGGTAACAGGGAAGGTTCTAGACCAATCAGGAACCTTCTGGAGACAATTAAGACAGGCTGATTAGAACACCTGCAGCCAATCAAGAAGCTGCTAGAATCAATTAAGGCAGGCTAATCAGGGCACCTGGGTTTTAAAAAGGAGCTCACTTCAGTCTGTGGTGTGCGTGTGAGGAGCTGGGAGCAAGAGACACTAGGAGCTGAGAGTGAGAATGCGGACTGTTGGAGGACTGAGGTGTACAAGCATTATTAGACACCAGGAGGAAGGTCCTATGGTGAGGATAAAGAAGGTGTTGGGAGGAGGCCATGGGGAAGTAGCTGTCGCATAGCTGTTCCAGGAGGCACTCTAGACAGCTGCATTCCACAGGGCCCTGGGCTGGAACCCGGAGTAGAGGGTGGGCCCAGGTTTCCCCCAAATCCTCCCAACTCCCGGTCAGACACAGGAGGAGTCAACCTGGACTGTGAATTCAGAAAAACGGCCAAGCGGAGGGCTGCTGTGAACCTCCAAGGTGAGCAAATCTGCCAATAAGTGCAATACCCACCAAGGTAGAGCAGGAACTTTGTCACAATATACATACATACATACATACACACACACACACTGAAAAAATGGGTGTTGCCATACCAACTCTAACGAGACTAATCAATTAAGGTGGGCTATTATCAGCAGGAGAAAAAAAAAACTTGTTGTGATAATCAGGATGGCCCATTTCAAACAGTTGACAAGAAGGTGTGAGTAACAGTAGGGGGAAAATTAGCATGGGGAAATAGTTTTTAGCTAGTGTAATGATTCATGCACTCCCAGTCTTTATTCAAGCCTAATTTAATGGTGTCCAGTTTGCAGATTAATTCCAGTTCTACAGTTTCTCGTTGGAGCCTGTTTTTGAAGGTTTTTTGTTGAAGAATTGCGACTTTTAGGTCTGTAATTCAGTGTCCAGGGAGGTTGAAGTGTTCTCCGACTGGTTTTTGAATGTTATAATTCTTGATGTCTGATTTGTCCATTTATTCTTTTGTGTAGAGACTGTCTGGTTTGGCCAATGTACATGGCAGAGGGGCACTGCAGGCACATGATGTCATATTACATTGGTAGGTGTGCAAGTAAACGAGCCCTTGATGGTGTGTCTGATGGGATTAGGTCCTATGATGGTGTCCCTTGAATAGATATGTGGGCAGAATTGGCAACGGGCTTTGTGGCAAGGCTAGGTTCCTGGGATAGTGTTTTTGTTGTGTGGTGTGTGGTTGCTGGTGAGTATTTGCTTCAGGTTGGGGGGCTGTCTGTAAGTGAGGACTAGCCTGTCTTCCAAGATCTGTGAATGAGGGATCGTCCTTCAGGATAGGTTGTAGATCCTTGATGATGTGACGAAGAGGTTTTAGTTGGGGGCTGAAGGTGATAGCTAGTGGCATTCTGTTACTTTCTTTGTTGGGCCTGTCCTATAGTAGGTGACTTCTAGATACTCTTCTGGCTCTGTCAATCTGTTTCTTCACTTCAGTAGGTGGGTATTGTAGTTGTATGAATGCTTGATAGAGATCTTGTAGGTGTTTGTCTCTGTCTGAGGGGTTGGAGCAAATGCGGTTGTATCGTAGAGCTTGGCTGTAGACAATGGATCATGTGATGTGGTCTTGATGAAAGCTGGAGGCACGTAGGTAAGTATAGCGGTCAGTAGGTTTCCAGTATAGGGTGGTGTTTATGTGACCATTGCTTATTAGCACTGCAGTGTCCAGGAAATGAATCTCTTGTGTGGACTGGTCCAGGCTGAGGTTGATGGTGGGATGGAAATTGTTGAAATCCTGGTGGAATTCCTCAAGGGCGGCTTTTCCATGGGTCCAGATGATGAAGATGTCATCAGTGTAGCACAAGTAGAGTAGGGGCATTAGGGGATGAGAGCTGAGGAAGCGTTGTTCTAAGTCAGCCATAAAAATGTTGGCATACTGTGGGGCCATGCGGGTACCCACAGCAGTGCTGCTGACTTGAAAGTATACATTGTCCCCAAATGTGAAATAGTTGTGGGTGAGGACAAAGTCAAAGTTCAGCCACCAGGTTTGCTGTGACATTATTGGGGATACTGTTTGATGGCTTGTAGTCCATCTTTGTGTGGAATGTTGGTGTAGAGGGCTTCTACATCCATAGTGGCCAGGATGGTGTTTCCTGGAAGATGGATTGTAGTTTCCTCAGGAAGTCAGTGGTGTCTCGAAGACAGCTAGGAGTGCTGGTAGCGTAGGGCCTGAGGAGAGAGTCTAAAATCCCTATATATATAGGAAGGGTGAAATTTGAAATGTTTTGAGCCAAATTCTTTCCCTCATTTACACCAGAGCTGGGGGGCATTCTGACCTTTACATTGTGCAACCTCACTAAAGTCAATGTCAACACAGTGTTATGTGTGTGTAAGAAGGTAAATTTAGCCCTGTGAGTTTTGATCTATGTAGGTTGAGGGGGAAACTATACAAATGCAAATATTTAAGAGGTTTTAGAACACCAGAAGCCCTAGCACAGTAGAATCAATGTACTAGCATCACAAATGGTGCTGAAAAATGGTAGCGATGCCAAACACAATAGTTTGTTTTGTTGTCTGTGTCCCAGAATGTATTACAACACAAGACCAACAATACCTGTTAAGTGGTCCTGCCAAATATAAGGGACCAACTGTCACTTGGAAAAATTCTGCATGGATTCCACACACACAGCCAGTGCATTGTCATGAATAATCCTAGGATGATTAGGGTTCATGGCTTCATTCCTTTTTAACTGAAGGGTATATCTGCCAATTTTCTTCCCCCTTAGGTTTCAAGATGTGCTGGAGAATCATCTGAACAAAAGAAGTGGCAAATGAATAGGAAGTCAGTTCAGTGTCTTACAAGACAATCGGGGCATTACACTTGCTAGAGATTCAAATCAGAGAGGATTTTTTAGAGGTGGTGAGTGGCTCAGGGAAATCTACTTTGTGAAGACAGAAATCATTGGGGGAACTTCTCCCATAGGATTTCATTGCATTTGTTTAGGTTCATCTTATCAAGAATCCTTTATGATAAGACGTGTATAGGTTACTTTTTGTTCCTCATATAAAGCTCCATGAAGCCTAGATCTTAGAGATCTAGCTCTGTTGTAAAGTACAGAGTCTGCATTGATCGGATACACTCTTGTCATAAAAGGCAAGATAGGCTGCTTAAATTAAGAGACATAGAACTTTTAATCATATTAACATTTTTCATTGCACAGTGCTGGTCATTAAGTATGCACAGTATTTTGAGGTTCTATGAACAGAAAAACAAGAGCATGGACAACACCTCACGGTATCAGATTCTATTCATCTTTATTTCCAGACATTTAAACGAAGTAACAGATCTCATTCACCACTGTTATTCTCTCTCTCTCGCAGAGTTGGAGGTAATCTAATTACACATTATTGTAAATTACTAAGACATTATCACAGACAGAAAAACTGTTACAAAGACAAAATACAGCATGTAACTTGTGGACATACTCAAAATCCTGAATATACATCATCATTTCTATTGCCACCTGTAGTCCAATGAGGGAAGGTGAATGGGTTTTATGCCTCATAGCTGAGGCAGAAAGAAGTTTGCAAGTCATCTTATTCTCCATATACATTGTCAATACGTTGTCATCTCTTGTCCATAGTGAACAGTTTGGATGGAAGAACAGTCACCAAACTATATATAGGAGGGTGAGAGGCAACATGCTGTAGTGTCTGTCTAACAATGAGTGGATTGACCAAAGAGTGACCCATGGTTGGGTGTGTGGGGCTTATGTGGTGTGTGCGCGCTGCACAGAGAGAGTTTGTAGACCTATATTTGAGTATATATATTCAGTGATGAGCTGCCAAAATCTTAACCGGTTCCTTCCTCACCCCATGAGAGAGTCGTGGCCCACCCCCACCCCCCGGGACTCCTGTCTCATCCAACACCCGCCCCTGTCCCCTGACTGCCCCCAGAACCGGGCAGGAGGGTCTCATGGGCCACCGTAGTGGGTGCCCACCCTGCCCCTAAGAGCCAGAGGGACCTGCTGGGGGGCGCGGTGGGGAGTCCTGGTAGTGCTTACCTGGGGCAGCTCCCAGGAAGCAACTGGCAAGTCCCTCTGGCTCCTAGAGGCGGGGTAGCATAGCTGGGGGGGAGCAGGGGAGCGGCCAATCCCCCCCATTGATCACATCAAAAGTGGCACCTTAGGCACCGACTCCGTGGGTGCTCCGGGGATGGAGCACCCACATGGAAAATTTGGTGGGTGCTCGGCAGCTCCCCACCCCGCGCCCGGCCCCAGCTCACCTCCGCTCTGCCTCCTCCCCTGAATGCGCTGCCCCACTCTGCTCCCCCCCTCCCCCCCCCGGTTTCCCGCGAATCAGCTGTTCTGAGAGGGCTGAGAAACAAGCAGCGGCTTCGCACTCAGGCCCAGGGAGGTGGAGGTAAGCTGGGGCGGGGAGTGGTTCCCCTGCATCCCCCTCACCCCCCCAGGTTACCTGCTGTGGCGCGGGCGGCCCTCCTCGCGCCCCCCTTCCCGCCACAGCTCCCCTCCTCCCTGCCCCAGCTCCCCTCCGCCTCCCTGGACCTGAGCGCGAAGCCGCCGCTTGCTTCTCAGCCCTCCCAGGCTTCCTGCACAAACAGCTGATTCGTGGGAAACCGGGGGGCGAAGAAGCAGAGCGGGGCGGCGCGTTCAGGGGAGGAGGCGGAGGTGAGGTGAGCTGGGGCCAGGCACAGGCTGGGGAGCTGCCGGTGGGTGCTCTGCACCCACCAAGTTTTCCCTGTGGGGGCTCCAGCCCCAGAGCGCCCATGGAGTAGGCGCCTAAGGCGCCACTTTTGGCCAGTTGTTAAATTGAGAAGCCCTTTTAGAACCGGTTGTCCCTCGCCAGTTTAGATGACAAATATTCAAGTCAAACTTCCTAAGGGGAATAGAGTCCTTTTAACTGCTAATATTTTTCAGCAAACTGCACACAAGAGGAATACATGTGTACTTGAGAGCAACGCAATTTGAACACATAATGCTAATTAAGAGTTTAAGTATAAATTTGCTTAGAGTTAAATAGTTTAATATTCTCCCCCCCCCCAAATACCTGACATCTGTTTAGATACTGGCAACCATTAAGCCCAGCCTTTGCCAGTGTATTAGAGCAGATGTTAGTTTCCAGTTCCCTACGATGTGGGTATTGTTTAACTATTTGTAATGAGGGGACTGTTTGAATTAAATGGAACCAGTTACATTAAAAAATAGGGCATTGTTCTCCAATGTGACTTAGTTACACTGGCACATTGAAGTGGGAGGAAATAATCTATATCCAATGAAAAAGCTTCCACGCCATTGTAATGTTTGGCGATATTTACGTATAACTTGAAATAAGGTTCAAGCTGGCATCTCAATGAAAGTGTGTGTTATTCTGCCCTCTGAGTGGAATTTAAAATATTTTATAGGACTATTAAAAAAAACACTTATGATTTTTTTAAAAAAATGTCTTAGCGGGAAGGGACAAAATAGCTTAGATCAGTGGTTTTCAACCTGTTGTCCACAGACCCGTGGGGGTCTGCAGACTATCCCTAAGATTTCCAGAGGGGTCCACACTTCCATTCAAAAATTTACAGGGGTCTGCAAATGAAAAAAGTTGAAAACCACTGGCTTAGATACACAGGAATCCTCCTTCTCTCTTCACCTACCTCCTACCCATTCAGTCTTAGACTCGTTAAAACTGCACTTCAGCTGACCTTGTGTTGAGGTCCGGACAAGCTCAGCTAGTTCCTTCATTTCTTGTTTATCTCCTGCTTCAGAAAAAAAAATGCTGCTGTTTTTTTGAATACTCCAGAAGGGGGGAAACTTTCAAGTGACTGGCTAGAGGGCCAAGTCACAGGAAGAGGCAGATCACCGCAGTGTTGGAGTGACCATCAGCAGGCGATTCCTCACTGGGAGAGAGCTGCTATGCCACATCTGGCCACAAGGAGGCACTAGTGGGGAGTCAATCCCTTCACAACTGCTTGAAACATTGTGTACTTTTAGAATATTCTCACTGCAGATTCAAAACAATTGCTTCTTTAACACTCAAGGAATGCAGATAGCATAGGTAAAGGAAGCATGATCTTGTGGGTAAAACATAGAATTCCTGTGTGACCTTGGGCAAGTCACATACAGAGAAGTTTTTTCCAATCTGTAAAATGGGAGTAAACTTGCCTACCAGCTTCACAAGCTAGGCTATGAAGTTCATTTCATTTGAATGTAAAATGCTTAAATCCTCCATTGGAAGGAGCTGCAGATGTGCAAAGTATTATTAGGTAAAGACTATATTTCTTCCAATTGCACACACAATCCAACATCAGGAAAGACATGCATTCGAAGTGCTGATCTTAGGACTGAAAATTAATAAGAAACAGCCAACCTCTACATGGCACCTTTGAGCCCAGAGAATCAAGGTACTGGGCCTGATCTTGCCCCCACTAGGGTGACCAGATAGCAAGTGTGAAAAATTGGGACAGAAGGTGGGGGTTAATAGGCATCTGTATAAGACAAAGCCCTGAATATTGGGACTGTCTGTATACAAAAAAAATCGGGACATCTGGTCACCCTAGCTCCCACTGACATTCATGGCAAAAAAACTCTCCAGGTGTTGAAAGTGGGTGCAGGAGCCAACTCATGGTCCCTTCTCCAAAGAATTTAGTCCAAGTAGCTCGACAACACAAAGTACTAACAGACCCGGAGGCCAATTCTTTTAAATAGAGGAAGAGTTGTCATTTTTGCCATAATGACTTAGCACTTGTGGGCCTCACTGAAGCAGTGAGTTTTGAAAGGGATTTGAAAAGTCAAGGGTGGGTGCCTTGGGGTCAGGAACAGAACAGGAACTCCAGAGGTAGCTATTCAACACACATTCCATTGGCAGTGTAATGGGTTTCCCTTTTCTTTAACTCCTAGTACAAAGTCAGTGTTAAGTCTTTCAGTACTCCAGCCTTATACCAGCTTCACCAAGTACAGGGATCAACAGCGGTTGGTGAAGGAAGGCAAGCTGCAAGCTCACTCCCACTCTATTTCTAGTTATCCACCAAGTAGTACGTGTGGGGTCACTTTTCTCCGGTACCCCACAGTTGCCAAGAGCTTCCCTTGAACCATTGCACTGATTTCCCCTTTGAGGCACTACAGGGCCCAGGACTTCCTATTAAGTACTATAAGGGCCAGTGCTAAAGAGGATGACGTGAATCTAAGGCAGATGGGATGCAAGTGGCCAAGTTTATAGTCATGGCATAAAAAAAAAAAAAATTGAGAAGTGCTCCTTCATGCACACCTAGAACCCTTGAATAAACAGGTCAATTATTTTGTGACAAGCAGCAGGATACACACTCTATATCCCTGTTAGCACCAGAGGTGGAGAGGGGCATCATCAGTAGAACATTTTACTCTGCTTCATTAAGCTTGCCTCTTTATACATTCCCTGGTAACAGTATTCTAGAGTGTCAGTTAACCCGTGCAAGAAGCATGCACTCATGGAACAGATTGCAAACTGCAAATACGTTCATTAGGATTAGACTCACTAAACCGAGTGCCAAACACAGAACACATTTTAAGTCTTACTGGCATAAAGTAAAGTACTTTATACAGAAAACCACAGTGAGGGATACAGCATAGCTTAAGCCGATACAAATCTGTGGGATGCTAGTAAACTTGGACTAGAGGAGCCGTGTGATAGGCAAACAGTTCAGCTTCATTATAACTGCTCACAGTTTCTTCCCTCCATTCTGTTCATTAGAATTTACAAATGTTTGTTTCCTTTTGCTATATAGCAAAATCTGGCATAAGTGACAAAGATGGTTAGCTACAGACCTCTCCTCCTGCCATTTTCAGGCAATAAAGCTGCCCTAGGCTTCTGCTTGTTGTGCATCTACAGACAGCAAGATGATGGCCCTGTACCCAGTGGTGAGCTGGAGCCGGTTCGCTGGAATCAGTTGTTAAATTTAGAAGCCCTTTTAGAACCGGATGTTCCGCGAGGGACAACTGGTTCTAAAAGGGCTTCTAAATTTAACAACCAGCCAAAAGTGGCGCCTTAGGCACCGACTCCGTGGATTGTCCGGGGCTGGAGCACCCACGGGGAAAATTTGGTGGGTGGAGAGCACCCACCAGCAGCTCCCCGCCCCGTGCCCAGCCCCAGCTCACCTCCACCTCCTCCACCAACCCGCTCTGCTTCTCCGCCCCGCCACCCTGGCTTCCCGCGAATCAGCTGTTTGTGCGGGAAGCCTGGGAGGGCTGAGAAGCAAGTGGCGGTTTTGCGCTCAGGCCCAAGGAGGCAGAGCAGAGGGGAGCTATGGTGGGGGGGGGGCACGAGGAGGGCCACCCGCAAGGCAGCAGGTAACCCGGGGAAGGGGGGAAGGGGCGCGCAGGGGAACCGCTCCCTGCCCCAGCTCACCTCCGCCACCGTCGGTCTGAGCGCAAAGCTGCTGCTTGCTTCTCAGCCCTCCCAGGCTTCCCGCGCGAACAGCTGATTCGCAGGAAGCGGGGGCGGGGAGGTGGGGCAGGAGCAGAGAAGCAGAGCGGGGAGGTGCGTTCAGGGGAGGAGGCGGAGCGGAGGTGAGCTGGGGCCAGGCGCGCGGCGGGGAGCTGCCGAGCACCCACCAAATTTTCCGCGTGGGTGCTCCAGCCCCGGAGCACCCACGGAGTCGGTGCCTAAGGTGCCACTTTTGATGTGATCAGTGGGGGGAGCAACTGCTCCCCCGATCCTCCCCTAGCTACGCTACCCTGCCTCTAGGAGCCAGAGGGACCTGCCGAATGCTTCCTGGGAGTTGCCCCAGGTAAGCACTGCTGGGACTCCCCACCTCACCCCCTGGCAGGTCCCTCTAGCTCTTAGGGGTGGGGTGGGCACCCACTACGGTGGCCCACGAGACCCTCCTGCCCGGGTCTGGGGGCAGTCAGGGGACGGGGAGGGGGGTGGATGGGGCAGGAGTCCCGGGGAGTGGGGGTGGGCCACAACCCCCTTGTGGGGTGAGGAGGGAACCGGTTGTTAAGATTTTGGCAGCTCATCACTGCCCCCATCCATTCCACTGGCAATTTTTTCCAAAACTATTAAAATGGACATTCAGGAAATTAAGTGCTCCCTCACTTCTGGGGGAGTTGCTCTGTAAGGAGACAATCAGAGTCTCTTAGGCCCATGACTTGAACTGTGCTAGTGAAAAGTGTATTTAAACAATGTTGTTCCTATCATCTTCCTAACCATCATCAAGAGGGGAATTCCCCCTGCCCAGAACCATACTAATTTAACCGTGTTAAAGACAACCCACTCAGTTGTCTGTTTCTATAGCATGGCCGTAATCTGTTATAATCTGGTCTAAGAATTCCTGCAAGGTGGTCATAACTCCTTGATGGTCAGGATCTCCCCTCAAACTCCAGTTGCAGGTTCAGCACAAAGGCATTTAAAGTAATTATGGCTTCATGGTAGCCAGTTAGAGGACAAGGCTACCGTTCAAGATGTGGCTCTTATTCCACGAGGATTTATGCTGGTTTCTATCACCATCAACCCAGGAGGACGGCTTTGATGGCAAAAAGTCCCCAAGAAGAGAGGGCTGGTGCACACAGAACCTACAACCTTCCTTGAATTGGGGCTGCTATAACGGGACCAGCACAACCCAAGAAGTGGGCAGTGGTGGCCAGGAAGAAGGCACTTCTGGAATGGCTGGGCAGTGTGCCAATTCAATGTCTCCCACCAGGCTTTAACAGACTTTCTCTATAGCAAAAGCCTTAAAAAATGGCAATGATGGAAATCCAAGGTACACCACCTGGTGCGATTCAATAGGACCCACAGGTGCTGGCTGGTGTAATTTATGCTTTGCTGTGGCAGTGTTTCCAAGCATGGCCGAGACAGCCTTATCTAGAGAAGCTATTTATTTCCAACTGTTCAGAATGAAATTCCTTACAAAGTCATTTTCTTTGTTTTATTTTTGCTTTAGTGCTTGTGCCTTGGGTTTGGACACATGAATTATATCTACCCAGAGGAAGCATTTAGGTCTCAGTCTGTTTCTCTCTGATACGGCAAAGCATATTGCCATGCGCTTTATCTTGAAAAATTAACTGCTGTGTCTCTGATGCATATTGGAAGGCAAAGCCGAACACCATTTGCCTTGACAAAGGGTGACAAATTCCAAGGCGCCTTGACTTGCCATAAGGCACAATTACATTCCTCTCTAAAGAGCCTACAATACTTTTTCTTCATGTAACTTTCAAGAGTAGCTAATACAAGACTGCTCTGTTGAGCCACCATACCTGCTCTCCAAATACTCTGGTATTACTTATGGTTGCTGCTTCTCATTCACTATGGGACATTAGCTATTATGCTGGTTTTGACCACCTTAATCAGCAGTGTGTGTACACTTTCAGAGTATTGGGGACAGGAAGGGTCTATGGATATGACTTCTTCATGATGTTCTTACTTTGCCATTGTTTTGTCTGGTCTTAAGTCCCCCTGCACATTATTTTAGAGACCTATTCAAGCTTCATGATATCAGTGAGCCAAATACTTCCCCTGCCCCTGCTCATAGCAACAGAGGAAAGCCTAGATCAGCAGATCTTGATCCAAAGGGTCAGAAGTACCTCCAGCTCTGGAGGGCATACCCTGTTCTTCCTCCCAACCCCGCAGAAGTCACTCTACTGAGGTTTGTTAACATTTATGATTTATAATACAGGGGCACCTAAAAGCCTCAGCCAGATCAGGGCTCCAGTGTGCCAGGCACTGTACAAACATATCAGATGACAGTCTCTGCCTCAAACAGCATGCAATCTAAGAGACAAGATACCCACAGGTGCATTAAATAAACAATCAGGTGGGAGCATGGGATAGTATAACAAAAACAGGATGTTGTAGCAAGGATTGATGTGCACAGTTCAAAGTCACCCAGCACACATCACAATCCAGCCCCTGGCTAGTTCTACAGGGCTCTAGATCTGCACATTTGTAGGGGGTAGGCCAGCCACTATGCTACATTTTCCTCCCTGACACCAATACAAGTTAATGCTGATCTAGTCAGCACCAGAGCGGTTTCCCATGCCATACACTAGGGGAGGTTCAGGGGAAGTGGTAGCTCTTCTGAAGACATGCTGCCAAGAGCTAGAGAAAGGGGGCCCTTGGAGCCAGTGCAAATACAGAGCCATTATGCAGTTTGCCCTAGTCACCAGTGTACCCTGTATTCAGCAGGGATATCAGGCAATCTGTAGGTCTCCAGGTCCAAATAACTCCAGCATGGTACTGGTAAGCCCACTGTCCCTACCCTGTATTCAGCAGGGATATCAGGCAATCTGTAGTCTCCAGGTCCAAATACCTCCAGCATGGTAGTGGTAAGCCCACTGTCCCACCAACAATGGAATTGGGAATGCAAACTCCCAGAATTTCCAGCCTCTTGGGTGGGAAATTTCAGTTTTAGGAGGAGACCTGGCATTTTTTGGAGGGGCGGAGGGAGGGAATTGCATGTGCCAGTATGGAAAGAGATTCTAGCTGTTTTGATTGCAAGAAGGGCTGCCCACTAGCACATGACAAATCAAGCATAAAACCTGCCAATAAAATTAGAGAGAGCAAATAGGAGTCCAGAGAGAAAGTAAAGGCCAGTGAAAAAATAAAATAAAGTACATATTATAGAGAGATCGTACTGCCATGGTACAGATGGCTTAGATGTAAGCCAAAGTTCATCCTTAACAACTGAAGTTCTCAGTGAATATTTAGTATCTTTGTTCATTAGGCATGATACTTAAATATCACTCTGTCCCTTAAGGAACTGTATGCCTGTCTTGAAAAGTTTATAGATTGCTATAGTCTTTATTGTAGCTAACGACTCCTTGTGGGAAGGCTTTGGCACCTGTTAGCGTTGAATAATAGTTAACAGAGACAGGTTTGCCAGACTGCTCACTTGACAAACTTTATGACTAAGGTTGAGAGAGAATGACCCGGAAGAATCAGCGCTACCAGCAAGCATAGAGTTTGTCAGAAGTGTAGTTTAAGACTCTCCAAACAGTATAATAGGTGTTTATAGTTATCTTGATAATGATCTTACATTTATAGAGCACCTATCATCCAGAATGATTCCTTTACAAACTGTATATACTGTGTGAATAACGTTCCTTCTCCCTCATCACTCCAACGGTGAAATGCTCAGACAGCCATCTCTGGAGTGAAGCGTAGCAACTCTAGTACGGACCAACAAAACCAAGACGGATTAGGACAGGCAATGGAAAATACTACGTTATCCAACTGTAACTGTGGAGGGGACTTTGGAGGAGGCAGACTAAATATTCCAAATACAATTTGATCAGGATACTGGGGTTAACAGCCTTATTTTGTCAAAAGATGTCATGCTGTCTTTCAGGACGATCTTTCTTTGCCATCTCCGCATGTCATCAAGTAGATTTTCTCTCTCTGTCAGACACCACCCACCCTCTTACTGTGGCCACTTTTTTTTTTTTTTTTTTTTTAAAGAGAGAGAGAGAGAGAGAGAGAGAACGAACACACAAACACCATTTGCCAATGCCTACCAAATAGTGGTAGCTGACATAACTCCTCAGGGTCTCAGCTACCACGGTTTGGTAAATGCCAATTTCTTAATGGTCACCACTGTGGAATAATAATGATTGCCAAAGCAACAAGCACATTTTAAAAAGAGTTATGTTAATTCCAAAACCCTTGTTTAATGCAATTACAAATGTCAGGCTTGTTCCTGCAACCCTTCCTCAAGCAAGTAGTCCTCCCAGACACTGAGTTGTCTCTTGTAGCAAGCAGAACTATTTGTATGCATAAGAGTTACAGGTGAAGGCCTTTGCAGATAAGGGAAATGTAGTGGAAAAAATGTTTCCTTGAGGTGCTGATCACAACTCCATAGTTAAGGTTAAAGTGTTAGGGATGGGGGTCACATTCCTTTTAAATCAGGTTCCAAGAAGGAGAAAATAATTCCACCTTCATTTAGCCCAGGGGAAAATAAAGTCATAAGGCAGCTATCTTTGCAAACAGGCCCAGATAACACCAAATAATGCAGGCCAGCATCTTTCCTCCTAGTCTGAGCACCCACAAGCCACATAGTGACTACTTCCTTCAGCCCAGGATCCAGTTAGGAAAAACACAAAAATACTTCTTACCATAGTTAGTCTCTGGGCATCAGTGTAGTCTTAGGTGCAAGCCAGACAAACAAATTCTCCTTTCCTTGGGGGGAGGGGGGGAAAGGGTCTGGCTCAAGAGTCTTCACCTCCCCCCCCACAACGATTTGTTTCCTTTTCATGGCTTCCCTCACTTAGGAGGCACAGGTGTACAGGTGTCAGTTTCACTTCCCAACAGTTTAACAAGGCACAGCTGTCAGTTCTTTTCTCCATGTCTGGCAGCTCACCTAGTCTTTAAGGGCTAGTTTCTGATATGTACTGTCAGCCTTAACTCCAGCTTAATATAGCTTGTGTCTGTGATTTGGATTTAAACTTCTGAAGGAACTGGATAAACACCAAATGGGTAAAAATATTATAACATGGAAATACATGGAAATATTTAAACAATGAGAAGAAAGGTACCTTCTACCATTGCGTACAGATTGGCCACAATCCTGCAAACACTTACACATGTGCTTAACTTTACTACCATGAACTGTCCTATTGAAGTCAGTGATACTATTCACAGTAGTAAAATTAGACACCTTCATAAGTGTTTGCAGGACTGGAGTTGGACCCCAAGAGTACTGGAGTTTTGGACACAACTGTACTAGACCATAGGATTTTTACTTTAAAAAACGACACTAGAAATGGATCCAACTCTCAGTCGTGCAGATGTGAATTTAGAAAGCATATAGTATGCACTACAACATTAAAAGTAAAATGAGGTTTACTCATGGGAAAACAAATCCCCTGGCTAGAAGACAAGCCACTGTACCTAGCAACTGAGATGACAGACTAATCTTAAAATGATGAAGCAGGGTTTATGATGACAGCAACAGAGCTGTAGAGCAGCCTTTTAGAACAGTTTATGGGAGAAATTGGGCATAATGACCACATCATTACAAAGAACATGAAAAACGTAACTAAGGTGTAAAACACATGTTAACAAATAGTAACTAAACCAAATGGTAACCATGAAGATGGTTTTTATCTTTTGAATAAAATTCTTATACATCTGGTTGTTTATACCAATTTTTTCCAAGTGACCATGAGCTGGAAGGACCACAGAGCAACCATAATCTCATGATACAAAAAAGCCAAAAGTGGATCTGATTTTTCAGATCAGTCAACAGATGACCAACTGTCATTACAGATTTCAGAGTAGCAGCCGTGTTAGTCTGTATCTGCAAAAAGAACAGGAGTACTTGTGGCACCTTAGAGACTAACAAATTTATTTGAGCGTAAGCTTTCGTGAGCTACAGCTATTTGTTAGTATCTAAGGTGCCACAATTACTCCTTTTCTTTTTGTCATTACAGAGTTCATGCAGATTTATTACAGGGGAAGCCGTTGATTAATTTTGTGTAACTTTCCTATGCCTCTGTTTCTTTGACAAAAACACAGGTGGCACCAAGTGGTATTTGCTTAGCAGTGGAATTTTCTTCTCTCGTTCCATTTTCTTATTTTGGTGAAAACAGAGAATTTGTTTTTCTTACAGTTAGTATGACCTGAGAAGAATGTTCAAATCAACGATGTGCAGAGCGGTACAACAAAGACATTCAAGTATTCTCTCAATTTAGACACTGAAATGGAGACCTGTAGGTCAGGTATTTGATACTAAAGGGCTCTTTAATCAAGCAGAGGATGATGTACAAAGATCCTGTGGTTGAATGATGATGCTAGAAAACTTCAAACTGGAAATAAGATGCAAATTTTAAATGATAAGGATAATTAACCATTGGAACATCTTCCCAAAAGATGTCATAGATTCTCCATCACTTAAAGTCTTTTCATCAAAATGGATGTCTCTCTGAAAGATATGTTCTGGTTCAACCAAGATTTATTAGACTCAATATATGGGTGACTGGATGAAATTCTATGGTCTGACTTCTAGAAGAGGTCTGTTGATCAGAATAGTCTTTTCTGGCCTTAAAAACTATGAATCTAACTTAATATGCAAAATAACAAAGAAATGATTTAAGGCCCAATTCTGCTACTTATACTCATGTTGAGTAGTATCTTACTACATAACAACCCAATCAAAATCAATTCAGGGCATTCTGCTTGTGAACAAGACTAGCAAAATCTGACCCTTATTGATGATAATCCTTCATATGTGATAGGGCCTTCCTTCCACAAACATTTGTGCACATGCTTAACTTTAAGACTGCTTGTGAGTATTTGGAGGATCGGGGCTTTAGTGGTAAAATTTTGTTATATCAACTGGTAGTAAAAATATCAAGCAAAGATAAAGGGCTTGTCCACACCGCAATTTAGTGCATATCAAACTGGGATGTGAAGCTGTAAATCTACAGCTGCCACATATCAGTGACCCATGTGGACCTTTCTACTGTGGATAAAAACTCCATAGTGTGCTTTGACCTGCTCATCAGTAGATTGAAGCACATTATGGCACTTTGTGCGTGATAGCAGGATCCACACAGCAACTTAGTGTCTGGTGCATCGGTGTACTGTCTAGTTATATCCCAGCTTCTCACACACGAAATCACTGTGTGGACAAGACCAAAAAATGCAATATTCAGAATAACCCTTCTTCTCAAAAACATGGTGGGGAGAGGACTCTCATACATAGTCGTTGGATAGCTCAGTCAGAATATTGTGTGATAAAAACTGAAGCGTGCACCTCTCAAGTGATAAGCCAGGTAAAAGTAATAAAAAAAAAAAAAGAGAGAAGAGACATATGAGCAACAATGTATTAGAAAAATAGGGTTTACTCCACTCAGGATTAAAGGGTTTACTCCACTCAGGATTCAAGCAATCCTTTTTTCCTGAATTCCACATGCATATTTAGAACACATGGCTGCTGCCACACGGCCAGCACTGAATACTAAACTCCCGCATGTCAGAGATTTCAACTTGTGGCCTACTGAAGGCCTGTAGGTGACATGGCACTACTGGCTCCTTCACCTTGCCCT
Organism: Natator depressus; assembly: GCF_965152275.1. Classification (NCBI taxonomy): domain Eukaryota; kingdom Metazoa; phylum Chordata; order Testudines; family Cheloniidae; genus Natator; species Natator depressus. The sequence continues at coordinate 132,631,291 of NC_134236.1, forward strand.
CAGCTCTAAGCCTGTGAGCAGGTGGAAGCCAACATCCCCTGTAGCCAAGGCAGAGGAAAGGAACTGGGCAGGTGAATAGGCAACTTGGGGCCAGGAGCTGGGGTGGGTGATCTGGGGATGGGGAAAAGAAAGGAGAACAGTGCAATATATACAAGGGAGGAGAGGAAATTTGGGGAGCATGGGTTAGGGAACCACAAGGGAACTGACCAGCATATGCTGTGTGGGAATGGGGGATAGAGGACCAGGAGACGTTGATTTTCTTTCTTTTCTGAAAAAGGTTTGGTTACAAAAAGGAAGGAACCGCATAGATATAGTAATTAACTGTATAAACTAATAAGATTAGAGAGATGCCCTGGGAAGGAAGCCAACTGGGCTATCATGTTTTACTGCACACTTGAAAATAATCGCAAGTGTTTAGAAACAATATTTTTTTCAGAAGTTCTGGATCCACTGACTTGTTTCACATGAGTGTAACAGTGTGACATAACAAGGTGAGGGGGGGAAAAGCAACTACAAGTTTAATTGCTTCTTTTCTAGGAATCCATCTGGTGCTGTTCATTCATGCACTAATGTCTCATTATGGACTGTAGCTTAACGACCATCAGTCACAGCCAGAGTGCCAAGAAAAGTGAACTGAAAAAGCCACTGACTAGTGGCAATAGTTGTGGTGAGAAAGTGGGCCTGATTCTGGCCTCACATCTATGGAACTTCACTTACTTCAGCTTCCTCTATTAATGTGAGCAACTAGCACCATAAACAGCTCTGCTGTAACTACAGGGGAACTAGCCAGCATTTACTGATCAGGATGATTTCACAATATCTCCCACCAGAGAGTGGATTTTCAGCTGAGTGTTACTGAGATCGAAGTATGGATCCAAATTAGGGATACATTTGAGGCAGAGAATAGGCAGAGAGAAGTAGCAAGAAGGAGATGGTCAGAAGAACTTACAATATGGCCTTGAGAGATAGCTGAGAGAGGGGGCTTTTTTGGAAAGAAGCTTAGAACGGTAAGCAAAGACATTGACTCCCCTGTGTTCAGGGAGACAGGACTTTGTGTATGTTCTTTGTAAATAGGATTGCAGAGAAATACCTGACTCCATCTTCAGGTTCTCCCTCTAAGGGAAATAACCCATGAGATCCCAACTATTGGCTAACCACTTGAGACAAAAAGGGGCAATACCCCTAACTCTAGTCTCATTCACACATAAAAGCCCTTAATTTGAGTGTGGTGGTATTTTTAACTCAACCTGGCTAACCCATTGGGAGAATAGGCTAAAGCCTGAGTTCACACAACTCAGGAGCTGCTAACGCAATCACACTGTAGCATGGATGCTCTACCACTAGTCCTCCACTGACATCCCACAATTCCCCCCACATGCCCAGAAAAGACAGACAAGTTCTCCCATAATTCACTGGAGAAAAGTTCATATGGTGGCTCAGCTTACTACACTGTAAAGAACCACAGGACATTGCCTCCAGAAGTCTTAGTGCCACACATGAACAAATGCAAGTGCTGGTGTAGACGCACGAGCTCAAGTGTTATTTTGCAATATGGCTGCTCTCATTTGAGCTGGGCTAACTCAAAAGTAGTAACTCACATGTAGAAAACAAGCTAGGTCTCCGGTGAAGACTTGGAAAGGGCTACTGAATAGAAATCAAATGCTAACAGCAGTCAAAAAATGACCAACCTATTCTATATTGCACCCAACCCAAACCCTTAAAACTGAGTCCCAATAAGGGGCAATGCTTAGCTGCACTGCCTGTGGAGCAGGGCAAGAACTGAACAGTGGGTGATAATCTGGTCCCTGCTTCCCCCTTGTTCTAGGGGAGGGCATAGTCTCAGTCAGCAGAAGGGGTAGCACAGATTGCACACCCCTCTGGAGTGCATCACAGGGCAGAAGCCAAAGCTCTGTCCCCTCCCACCTCTGATTGATCAAGTGATCACTCCATATAGCATCTGCTTTCTCCCCTGCACAGGCTCTAGTGATGCAAGTAGTCCGTGCAGAGGCATATGGGGACTCGCTACTCCTGTGCCGATATGCTGCAGAGTCACAATTGCATCCTTTATGAATATCCAAGTAGGAACTGTAACGCTGTGCCCAACGAAGGTTAAACAATCAGCAAGCTGGGTGACCTGTAAGCAACTCTTAAGGACATATCAAAAGGGTATTGCAATGGTAAACAGGGCCATTCCTTGTAGACAGAGTTATCAAACCCATGTTAAGTAGACTAGAATCTTTAACCTGTTTACCTGTATTGTTACAGTATCAAAGAGTAAGTGCTAAATGTGTCTATGTGTAAGCGGGGGAATAGTTCCGCTATTGTGGGGAACTTTCCTGGCTTCTGCACTACCCTGGTGAAGAGGGCTAGCGAAAGGATCTGAGTCCTCGCTGCCACTTCCTTTACCCAGTGGCCTCCCTGCCCTTGAGGACTCCCCTTCCACTCTCCTGTCTGGCTAAGTCCTTGTAAGCCCAACAAGGCTGGGCCCAGGCTTCCTGGGGGGCTCGACCCCCAACCCTGCTGTGGTCACCTAGGACAGGGGCTAAGGTGTCCCCATTCAGGGGTACTCTCTCTGCACTGGGCACTTCTCTGACCCACTGACCATTAAATACAAGTTAAAGCAAATTCAAGTTATTTAATCAACAATTAATTTTAAAAAGAATAAAGAAAAATGGGAAAGGTTAAAGGAAACACATCAACCCGCTCTGTGGCAGGGAACATCACAAACAGTGTCTCTGGAATGTCAGGGCAGTTCACTGTCTGTTCCTTGTAAGTCCCAGGCCTTCTTCTCAGGCCCTGGCTGTGCTGTAGGGATGCTGTGGGTTGGACACTTGCTCTGGTGGTGGCCACACGCTCTCAGGCTCTAAGTGGTAGGACCCTTCTTCCCAGTGTCGCCCACGCCCTGTCGGGGTTACGATCCAAGCCTGGCCTGCAGAGCCTCTTGGCTGAGGCGTCTCCCTGTGCTGGGCCTGCTGCCCAGGGTCCCCCTCGCTCTCCCCAGCTGCTCATCGCACCCAGCTCCAGACTGCTCCAGCCCCAGCTCCACCACTCTGTCTCAGCACTGCTGCTGCTGCTGCTCTGCCTCCAGCTCCCTGGGCTGCTTCTTTGGCCCCTCTGGCTCTGGTTGCTGCAGCTCTGCTCCCAGCTCTGCCGGCTGCTTCTGTGACTCTGCTCCCAGCACTGACCTGCTTCCTGGGCTGCTTTTCTGGTGCCTCTGACTCTGGTTGCTGCAGCTCTGCTCCCAGGGCAAGTCTGCTCTCTCTGGGCTGTGCCTCTGGCTTTGGGGCTGCAGCTCTGCTCGTAGGACAGCATCTGCTCTCTCTGCATCTGGCACATCTCTGCTCCCCAGTTCAGCTGGCACCCCTGCTTTCTCTTTAGCTGGGCCCCACTCTGTCTGACCCAGGCAATTCCAGCTCACATGGAGGACGGGACCTCCCTGGCCTCCTGACTCCCTGATTAGCCTGCCCGCCCTGTCATTCAGGCTGACCTGGACCATTGGCCTCTCTGCATTGTTCCTGAGGACTATCAGTTTCAGGGTCCTGATTTCCCATAAACCCTTTTAATACTGGGAGTTAGCCAACCAAAACACCCCCACTGAATGTTAGTAAGGGGGAAACGGTCCCCTTACATATGTTTACCTGCACCCTATTAGAAATCTAACAGTGTGATAGCTTGTAGATGTTAAATCCAGTTCCTGTCTTATAATGCTTCACTACTGTATTCTATCGACTCAGTGATCAAAAGGGGATATAATCATTTAGATGGGACTTGTGGTATAATATTATTATTGTCCTCAGCTCTCTTTGAAACCTGTAATTCCACACAGTAAACTGTCTGTGAACTGTCTTAATCATTTAAATGGCTGCTGCTAAAGGTATTGTGTGAAAAAGGACCCATTGAATAGAGATCACAAACTCTCAGCTTGTTTTCATCAAAGCCCATGTGATGGAGTTGCCTGTCAGCGCCCAGCCTGCTTCAGCTATATAGGAAAACTTCAGACCTGTTCCTTTCATTTCTAGGCTGATTAAACTTTGAACAGGGAAAGTATAAGTTGTAAAACAGAGATCTTGCAAATAGTTATTTGGAATACCCTGGAAAATGCACGGAAGGGCTTGAACAGACTTTACACCTGAATTGCCTATTGGACTATAACCCTTTAAATTGATTCCAGGAAAACTTTTAAAAATCAGCAGCCTCACTATCTCTGCTATGAAACTGACTTAAGGACATTACACATATTTGTACGTATATTGATCTTTTAACAATTTGCAACTCTTTTCTTTCTTTTATTATTTAACCTTTAGTTTTAGTTACTAGTGGATTGGCATCAACATGATTATTGGGTAAGATCTGAGACTCATATTGACCTGGGGATAAATGACTGGTCCTTTGGGATTGATGAGCCTCACATCAGGTGAATCAGGTTTTCAGTAACCCCTCACTACATTAGACTTGATTGTCTATGTGGGAGCCAAGGGCTGGAAGGCCTAAAGAGGACTGTGTTTGCCTTCTTGTTAACCAGTGTGGTACTGTAGAAGCTGTTTTGTTACTGGCTTGCTGAATCTAATTACAGAATAAACCACCAGTTTGGGGGATTGCCTGCCCTATTTCTTGCAGTCTGCCCTGAGTGTGGCATTCTCAGTGTAGCCCAACAAAGCACCCTGATCACAGGAGCACTCACCATTAAAAAACATTTGTTGAACTTCCTTCTAAAAGAAAATACACCTTATCAAACTAGCGTTACTCTGCTGTGCGCTCCCCCAAGCTAACACTTAGCAATTCATGCTTATTAATTTTGTTTTCTAGGAAATTAGGCCCTAGTGAGACACACTTTGCTTCCTTTTCCCTGGATTTTTATTATTCACTTCATCCTATGGGTTTTTTTGGTCTAACTGGAATGCTGCTTTATGCCCTTTCTCCATGAGAGCAGCTGCAACTGTGAGTGCTGCCTGATGTCAGGAGTTTGGGGAAAGTGGACTGGGAAAAAGGAAGTTATCTTGGTCTCCCAAGCAATAGCTGAGACTGGTTTCAAACCCAGATTGATTATGGTCTGTACAGTTCTTATGACATCAATTGAAACTAAAAATGAGTTTCTGCAGCCATGTTGTCCAAAGGAGATGACTTCTTTCCTCTGGCATGGTCACCGCAACTGCCCAGATTGCATTCTCTGCAATGTTGGGGGATGAACCTGACCCATCCCAACTGGGACCATTAAATAACCACCCACTCTCAAGTTTAAAGCGGTTTGACATCTATACTTTTGAGTTTCACCAGCCTATATACCAAGAGCTGTGTCTTCATTGTACAAATATACAAGGCTTTGCCTTCCCCAGAGGAATTATGCTTTGCATTGTGCTAATGAGCTAGTTACTCATGTGAGCTGTTCATTTGCATGTTAATAGAGCCTGCTCCAAGAGATTTTACTGAGAGCTTTTCAGCATGGGGGTTTTAAACTGGATGAACTCAATCCAGTTTGAAAATGCTTGTGTATGCACAATACAACCCACCACACTGCACACTAATTCCGCATTCATCAGGAATTCTGGAGTCCGCTTGCAGTGTGGACTGGGTTTGCTTCGAACTGAATTAGTTCAGTTAGGACTTTTGTTCATATGTATGCAATTGCAGTGCACCACTTTTTTCATACTTTTAACAGCTGTACACAATTCTTTGAAGGTCAATTGTTACTGACCGTCCTTGCAGGCTGATTATTTTTCTCTACACCTTCTCCATGCCTGCAGAGGTGATAGTCATCAGTTCTGCTGTGAGAAATTGCTTGATTTTTTGTTTTGCACATTGTAGGAAATAACTGCACCCCCATGCGACCCCCAGTGTAGCTTGCAAGGCCCTTCCACACCTGCAGCTCTTCTGAGCAGGACCACCCTGTGAGGCTATTCACCAGGATCTCTCTCATTGGTCTGCCCTTTGCCGTTTTGAATAAGGCCACTCTCTGCCTGCTAGTTATGCTGAGGTGGGCGACACTGAGAGCGAGGACAGCCTAAAGAGGATGTATAGGGGATTGCTATGCAGCTCACCCCTAAAATGCCCCCATTACACCTCCAATGATGTAGTAGTGCTTCCAATGCTCAAACAACACTGCAAGAAGAAACCTGGAATGTAGCTCCAACCACCCCACCCCTAACAGCATGGAAGCAGGTATGGTTGACTGAAATCCAAGTGTACCCTGCACCCTCAGTATATGCAGATCACTCACCATCGTTAAGGTTCCCTCAAGAATGGGGAGAGCCTCAAGGAGACAAGGACACCAATACATGTTAAAGACAAACAGCTGTTGTAACTTCTCCGGGCTATGAACAATAAGCAACTTTTTTCAGGGCCTCCACATATTGCTGACAGGCTGGCCAACTTAAGGGAGCGCAAAAGGAAGCCTCAGGACAAGATGGTCACACAACCTATGACAGAGTCTCATTTAGAATCCTAGAATCTCAGAGTTGGAAGGGACCTCAGGAGGTCATCTAGTCCAACCCCCTGCTCAAAGCAGGACCCATCCCCAATTTTTGCCCCAGATCCCTAATGGCCCCCTCAAGGATTGAACTCACAACCCTGGGTTTAGCAGGCCAATGCGCAATCCAGAGTCAGAGGAAAACCAGGCTGGCTGAAAGGGCGAGGCTATACACAAGGACCCAGAAGGAGAAAGGCAGCTCTCCCAGGAGATTCTGGCAGCGGCCAAGGACAGCATCATAGTGGCTGTGGCCAAAGACAGCATGTCACCGTGGTGAAAGAGAGCACGGAAGGAGACAGGTGCAGAAGAAACTCATGGATGCTATCCTGAGCCAGAACATCCTCCTCCAAAACATGCTCCTGCTAGGCCAGCAGGCCCTGCAGTTCCATAATTTGGGACCCAGCCAAGTCCTTCTGCCCCTGGACAATGCTGGCTACTAGAACCAGCAGCAACACCTAACCACTGCATCCCCACAAGAGTGCGTGTAGCCGCTCCCATTCATCTTTCCGATCCAACTTCTGGGAACTGAGAATACTTGCACGTGGGTGTCCAGTCTGCAATGCCCCTGAAAAATTTGAGCCAAGGCATACAACCCCAGAACCATGCAGACAAGAAGAGCCAAAGGCAAGGAGTCTACTCACCTTTCACTCCCCCCTCATCCCCCCAAATCTGTTGTATTTGAACTGTTCTTACTATTGGACTTTGAGTTTTGTTTGCACAGTTGGAGTAATTAAAGGTTTGTGTTTAATTGGTTAACAAAGAAAATTGGTTTGTTAAATGTGTTTCCAAATACAAAGATATTGTTTTTCCATTGGCTTCATTAAAGCTTTATTGATTTTCAAATGCAGCTTCATAAAAAAAGCTTTACAGTAGATCCATTGAGTCATACTTTCAAGAGCATGCTGTGCTTGCAGTGTGCCAACACTCTTCCCCACTCCCAGGCTAACATGTTCAGAGACATAACTCAAAATCTGAACAGTAGGCATCCCTGGTAGCATTCCCATCCCATGGGTGTTTGTTCTCTATGGGATGCCAGGCTGGCTGCTTGAACCACTGAGCAAATCTCTGTACCTCAGCCTCCCATCCATCACTAAGGCTTTCCCCCTTGCTCTCACAAATACTGTGTGAAACAACACATGGTTAGAGTGGTTCGAACATTTTTTTCTGCTGCTTCCAACCCATTCCATAAGCAGAATCTGCCTTTACAGACGCACTCTGGACTACCCAGTGGACAAGTTGGCTAATCTGTCTGAAGAGACAAGATGATATAGGATGTGCAGTGGAGACTCAGTGTCCTCTATCAGATATTAATGAATAACACTATTCTCTGTGCAGATTCTTGTCGCATTAGCTAAATGATAATAAAGCTGATTTTATAAGATACATGGCGAGGCACAGCCATGTACAGCATTTGAGAGCAACAGTGAGAACAAAAACAAAGATACTGAAAGATCTCCAATATTAAGATACCAAAGTATACCTTTCTGGCCTGACTCAACCACTGTGCTGCACAAGAATGCTTTTCATTTCAGTCTGGCATGTACTGAAAAATTCAGATCAGGTTAATGGATAGGAAAGGACTTCAACAACCTCTCCCAAAAGAACTAAAAAGTGACTCTAGCTATAGTGAAAACTGGTACCCCAATAGTAAAACTAGGACTGTAGCACTGTGGTAAGCATTCCTTCTAGCAGGCTTTCACCAGTGTAAGGTACTGACCCAAATAGAGGGGGCAGGTCAAAGATAGAAGATTGCTCTCGGTCTCCTTTCAGCTCCTACCCCAGGGAACATCACTTGCATAAATGACCTCGTTTCTTAGCCGCTGGTCTGGAAACTTGCTATTAATTAGTTTCTCCCATTCAACCTAAAGCTTTAGAAATTCATTCAAGCTTTTCAATGTACTATCAATATTCTGTATTAAATGTAGATTTCCCCTTGCCTGAAAACCTCCCAGGATAAATTCTAACTTCAGCTTCAGTTTAAAATGACTGTAGCTGTTTCAGTGATTTGGAAGCTAGTGAAAAAGAGCTTTAGGAGTCATTTGGAAAGTCTCATGAACTCATAGCGGTCTGCACTGCATGCTCAGGAAGAAACATATACTATGACTGTAGCATGGGGCAATTGACTCCATTAACTTCACTGGAATTACTTCAGATTTACAGGTTTCAGAGTAGCAGCCGTGTTAGTCTGTATTCGCAAAAAGAAAAAGGAGTACTTGTGTCTCTAAGGTGCCACAAGTACTCCTTTTCTTTTTTCAGATTTACACTAGTGAAACTGATCATGTATCCCCTCTACTCACAGAAGGTAGAAGTGGAAGAGACCTGTTAGAGCATCTAAATCCATCTCTCTACCAATATGGTGTTATCCCGGTATACATTTACTAGAGTGTTGTCCAGTCTAGTTTTAACTATCCCAAACAGAGCTTTTGCCACTTCCCTTGAAAGATGCTTCTTATAGCCAGGAAGCATTTACAAAATATGCCACTTAAATGCTTAAACTCAGTTTTCTTGACTTTGTACCATTACTCTGAGTTCAATTATTTAGGCAAATAGTAGATATAATAGATACCCCTCCTTGGTATTTATACCTTTCAGATATCCACAGACAATTGTGCCTCCCTTTCATTTTTCTTAACACACAATGAGACATACGCTCTTAAGTCTTAGGCATTTAAAAAAAATCTTATCCTTAACTTTTAAATAAGTTACAATTACTCCCAAGTGAGTCACAAGGGAGTCAAAGACAACTATTTTTACAGCTAGCGAAAAGAAATCCTGCTCCTTCATTGCTGAGAAACTGTATAATTTTATTGCTGTAACACCCCCACCCTATTGTTCTGCTGCTCCATTCTTTCCTTCATTGTCTGAAATTAGGCCCCAGTCCTGCAAATTTTACTCACAGTAGTAGATTATGCTATTCATGAGAAAAGATAAGCATGTGCTTATAAGATTGGGGCCTTAAATGCAAGATCTTCAGGTCATAGATTATATTCCCATTCTACTATGGGACATCAAGCACCCTATTGGGTGTTATAAAATGCATAAAATGCTATGGTAGTATTTAATTGAAAACCACCCTGCCTCTGAACACTTGTATCGCTTTTCTCTGAGCTCCCTCCAATGTGATATTACAATAAGGTGCTCACAACTGAATGTGCATTCCAGGGTCTGCTGCACTACAGCAGAAGAAAGAGGTATTATTACTTCCTTATTTTGTGATGTGATACCTCTGTGCATGCAGCCCAAAATGGCACTGGTGATTTGTTAGTATAACTTCTTGCAAGTTCATGTCTAATCCAATTTGCTATCTCTGACTCTACATTTTTTTCAGCGTTAATGCTTTATTCATAGATTCCAAGTCCTGAAGGCACCATTCTGATTATCGAGTCTGACCTCCTGTATAGCACAGGCCATGGAATTTTACAAGTTTCTCTCCCCTACTGAAGTATTTATGTTTTGGATTAATTTCCCCCTGGATCTATTTACTTGCATTTTTCCAAGCTGAATTTCATTTCATGTTCTACCCATGTGTGATGGGATGTCTGCCCCCCACACTAGATTACAAAGGGTTAACCTCAGCAGAAGCAGTGGAGTGAGTCCTCCGAGTGGCCCAGAGAGGCTGAGTGAGGCACAGCCAACCAGGGAGGAGTTGCAGGGAGCAACCAATCTGGGCCCAGCGGGCTCACATAAAAGGAGCTGCAGGGTCAGAATGAGTGAGTTGCTGCTGTGAGCTTAAGGAGTGAAGACTGCATTTCTAGCAGGCAAAGAGACCTGCAGCACTGTGGACAGAGCAACTGCTGGCAGGGACCGGGGAGGCAAGAGGGAGCTCCTAGGTGGCTGCTGAGACTAAGTAGTTGCATGTCCTGAGACAAAGGTGAAGAAGGGGCCGGGGCCATGGGGAAGGAGACCAGGGAGACATAGCAGCATAGTGAGAAGTTAGGAGTCGCAGCAAGAGGCTGCTATCTATAGGGTGCCTGGGTTGAGACCCAGAGTAGTGGGTGGACCTGGGCCTACCCCTTTTCCCCCTCCCCCACCTTGCCACTGGGAAAATGACAGGATTTTGACTGCAATACTAACTCCCACCTCCTGCCTGCTGGAAGGGGGAAACACAGATGGTGATGTGGTCTGAGGGCTGAGTCATGAAGAGGATGCTGAGGCTACAAGAGGGGCTGTAGGCAGACAACAGAGAGGAGTGATGGTGGGCAAACCACAGATAGGGAGTCTCAGCCTTGAGCTAATCCCCAGAGTGACCAGGAGGAGGTGCCAGACTAGTGGTGAGTGATGTACCTTGTGACACCATGTTACTAGTGTCTTTAAGTCTGTGCATAAGGCAAGGTTGAAGAAGGCACCTGAAGCCCCGTACTCCCTAAATCTGCCCAGATGGAAACATCACAGTTTCAAATTGGGCTGGTGAACTGGAAGAAATGTATAGGGGCCAAATACATTGCTAGAAAAAGGAAAATTCCTAAATCCACAGATTAAGGCCAGATAGGACCAGTAGGTCTAGTCTGACCGCCCTCCAACACAGGCCATAGAATTTCAACCAGTTACTCCTGTGTTGAGCTCAGCAACTTGAGTGTATTAGAGACTGGGCCCATTTTCTATAAAATAAGAGGGAGGAGATTTTTGGGCGGGAAAGTAAGCACATAAGTTATCTGAAAAAAAGTGTTTCCCAGGTTGAATTTTGAATATTTAGCCTTCTAACTGAGAGGTCAAAACTTAAGCATAATATGAAAAATTAGTAAATTTCTATGGTTTTAATTCCAATACAGTTACTCTATATCCTGCACATTGTTTAGACAAGCATAATTTAACAGTTCCTACATGTCCCTACACACTCCTTGCATGTACAGGTCCCAGTGCCTGCCAGTGTGGCATTTCTGCAGCTACAGCATTGTGATACACACCCCTTGACACATCCACAAGTAACAATTTCTGTACAGCTGTTGGGGATTGGCTCTAGTGACATTACTTGGGTATTGATTTTCCATTGTATTTGTTCCAACTCACATTCTCTGGCGAGGGTATGGTGGGGTTGTTGCAGTTTGCCTGCCTCCACACCGTGGCTTGAAAGTGAGTTCTCTGGATGTGGTAGCACAATGCATCACTTGTGGGGGGCAGTGCCTCTGGTGATTGGCATTTGGAGAACAGCACCACCTGTGCCTTGTCGCAGCTCTCCTCATCAGGTAAATTGTAAATCAAGAAGATGAACTTTTCTACTGAAATGATTTTTTCATTCAGAAGTCCATGTTTCTCCATAAATATTGTCCAAGCAGTTTTCGTGCTGGGCACAGCACTATCGGAAACAGTATCACAGCCTGTCAATGCACAGAAGGAAAGTATTGGATCTATGTCTGCTTGAAGAATTACAGGCATTTACAAGCTTCTCTTGACTAGCATACACAGGAATGCATTTGGGTTTTTTGATCTAGCCTTCATCCACAACTTACTGCAAGGCATTTTATAGCATGCCACTAACAGAAGAATAACATCAGTGTCTTGTGCTGACTCAACAACACAGTCAGTATCTGTGTGCATGCAGGGCAGTACAGTCCGGGCGTCGAGCTCTCCTTGAAAAGAAAAGGAGTACTTGTGGCACCTTTTCTTTTTGCGAATACAGACTAACACAGCTGTTACTCTGAGCTCTTCATGGTCGGCTTTCAACTGACTTGTACCCAGAGTTGGGTTTGATGATTTAACCGTGCTTCTTCTATGAATCCTCTGGATATGTGTTGTGAAGCACTGGCTAGGAGTTCAAGAAGAAGCAAGCCAGATCAGCCTTATTTTTGAAATGGACCAAGAGGTCTGGTCAGCTGTTGGGAAGAGAAATATCTCTCATCAATGATTTTTCCAAATTAGCTTGGAAGCTTTGGAGAGTGTCTGTCACATCATTCCTTTAATAGAATCCCATCTGTATCTGTCAAAGGTTACATCAAACCTGCTAAAGAGCTGTCCAGAATGAAGAACTGACTCACCAAAAATGTTTGCAAAGTCTCCAAAGGTTATACATGGAAGAGGTTTCCCAAGTGCCGTTACCCATACTTTGCCAGCGATCCCCAGAAAGGAGGTACTATCAAGTGTAATCTCAGGAGGATAAGGGATGTCTCTGGTTAAAATGTCTGTCATAGCAGACTTATTTACAACTCTAAGATTCCCATTTATCTCAGCAAGAGCAAGTGGAACTGGCATTAGCTCATGACCAAGGCTAAGATTTAGTCACAGGTGTTAGTAGTAATAAACAAATTCACAGCCAGTGACCTGTCCATGACTTTTACTATAAACACCCCTGACTAAATTTTAATTGCCCCAGAGAGCCACTACACTGGGGAGGCCCTAAGGCACCACTGCCTGTCGCCACCAAGCAGTGGCTGGTGTGGCCGCCCCCACGGCCACTGCTCAGGCAGTCCCCAGGGCCAGCTGCCAGAGGCCACCAAGCAGCAGCTGGTGCAGCTGTCCCCGGGGCTGCTCCAGCAGCTGGTTGAGGGGGCAGCTCCTGGAGCTGCCCATGCAGCTAGCCCCAGGGCTGCCTGAGCAGCTGGCCCCACAGCCAGTTGCTCCAGAAGCCATGGGGTCAGCCACACTGGTAACTGCAGAATGTCAGAGGTTACAGAAAGTCATGGAATCTGTGACTACCACAAACTCCAGGACAAATTTGCAGGCTTACTCATGATGTGCAACTCCACTGTCCTTCCTGCATTATAGGCAGTAGTGATGCGCAGTAGTATGACATGATCAGCCTTTATCATGACTACCTTGTCTTTGCTTTTCCTTTTCTTTCCCAAATTTATAGAGTGGGAAATGTCAGAGCCCTTGTCTTTTTCAGTGGGTCATGGAGTTCAGTATGGACACTTCCCTCCTTTGGCATCATGAGTCTTTCCTGAACAAAGATATTCTATCGCTCCTGCCCAAAGATTTCTGCATTTACTTCTGTAGCCAAATGTTTTGGAGCGTGTTGGAAGCTGGCTAACTACTTAATAATTTGAATTTTTGAAGTGTCATTAACACTTAATTTTCATCAACAGGATCATGTTGCTTTCATGTTGGTGTAGATTCATTGCAAGTCATTTGGTCATCAAGTCCACGACTGAATAATTTTGAACAATTTTGGGCTGCAATTTGGGCAGTGCTCTGTCAACTCTAAGTACCTCCTTGTAGCGAATACAGTGCCCAGCATTGTGAAACATGTGGACAATTGTTTGATTTGTGCCCTGGAGAAGGGTGCGCTTCCAAGCCCAACATGTTTGGGTGTCCAATTCTTACCTCCACTTACACTGTATATTAAATCTTATGCAATACTCGCATGATTCCTGTTTCTCACCTTCATATGCTTCTGCAACATTATCTTCTGTCGTCCTCCTCCTCCACACCACCTTCTTTAACTTCTCCTCTTAACTTCCCCTATGTCACGAATAGACTAGCCCCTCAAGGAGTTGCAGAAAACTTGCATGCCTGTGTGACAAACAGTGTTAGTGCCTCTTCCTCACTGACATTAAGCCCAGGGTATCCAGGAGGAACAAGTATATCTAAGTGTAATTTCAGTGCAGTACATACCATTGAGAGAAATTCATCTTCCAGCTCAGTCATCTTGTAAACTGGAATGGATGATAAATTTTCTTCTCCTGCATTGTCTAACAATTTACAGAAAGGGATGTAATGGAATTTGACAGGCACTAATAATGTTTGCTCTCTGAAGCAGGTTGATCATGTAAGACAGTGGTCTAGTAAGTACCATCAAGATGTCGTCAAGGTTCCTTCCCCACTCTGAACTCTAGGGTACAGATGTGGGGACCTGCATGAAAAACCCCCTAAGCTTATTTTTACCAGCTTAGGTTAAAACTTCCCCAAGGTACAAACTATTTTACCTTTAGCCCCTGGACTTTATTGCTGCCACTACCAAGCGTCTAACAAATATATAACAGGGAAAGAGCCCACTTGGAAACATCTTCCCACCCAAAATCCTCCCAAACCCTACACCCCCTTTCCTGGGGAAGATATGATTAAAAATCCTCACCAATTTGCATAGGTGAACACAGACCCAAACCCTTGGATCTTAGGAACAATGAAAAAGCAAGCAGGTTCTTAAAAGAAGAATTTTAATTGAAGAAAAAGTAAAAGAATCACTTCTGTAAAATCAGGATGGTAAATACCTTACAGGGTAATCAGATTCAAAACATAGAGAATCCCTCTAGGCAAAAGCTTAAGTTACAAAAAGACACAAAAACAGGAATATACATTCCATTCAGCACAACTTATTTTATCAGCCATTTAAACCAAACAGAATCTAACGCATACCTAACTAGATTGCTTACTAACTCTTTACAGGAGTTCTGACCTGCATTCCTTCTCTGGTCCCGGCAAAAGCAACACACAGACCGAGAGAACCTTTGTTTCTCCCCCCCTCCAGCTTTGAAAGTATCTTGTCTCCTCATTGGTCATTTTGGTCAGGTGCCAGCGAGGTTATCTTAGCTTCTTAACCCTTTACAAGTGAAAGGGTTTTTCCTCTGGCCAGGAGGGATTTAAAGGTGTTTACCCTTCCCTTTATATTTATGACAGATGTAGATTAAGTTTTTCTTTGAAGGTTGCCATACAGCTTATAAATGAATATAGGACCTCTCCACCAGCTTCATTTGAGAGAAAACAGTACTGAGTCCACACTCGTGAAAGTTCCAAAATATGGCCTTTCTGCACAATGTTTTAACTCCTTACTAAGCCAGGCCATTGCTAAGGTAGTAGCACAGTGAGTGGTTTCACACTTAGCTTTTGTTACTTTTCCTCAAGAAATGCTTATAGTAATTATGGTGTTTCTTTTTGATGCTATAAGGTCACTACCCCAGCTACATATACACTGAGCTTGTGTTTATTCTCTGCTGCCTCAAGTATTTTTGTTCATTTTGAATGTTGTTACAGAACAAAGGTTTTGTCTGGAACTTCAGAAAATGCAAAGACTCCATTTCACTGGGGGGCCCTTTTTAGGAACCATTAGGAAAGTGATAAGACCGTAAATAGCATAATGCCACTATATAAATCTATGGTAAACCCACACCTGGAATACTGTGTGCAGTTCTGGTCACCAGATATCAAAAAGATATTAGAAATGGAAAAGGTACAGAGAAGAGAAACAAAAATAATGAGGGGTATGGAACAGCTCCCGTACAACGATATTAAAGACTGGGACTAGTCAGCTTAGAAAAGAGACTAAGGGGAGATATGATAGAAGTCTATAAAATCACAAGTGGACATTAATAGGCAGCAGGTTTAAAAACAAACCTATTACTTCACAAAGACAACCTGTAGAACTTGTTGCCGGGGGGATGTTGTGAAGGCCAAGAGTATAACTGGTTTTAAAAAAAAAACTAGAAAAGTTCATGGAGGATATGTCCATCAGTGACTATTAGCCAAGATGGCTAAACCACAGACTGCCAGATGCTGGGACTGGATGACTAGATGAATCAGCTGATAATGGCCCTATTTTTTTCATTCCCTCTGAAGCATCTAGCATTGGCTGCTGCCAGAAGACAAGATAGTAGGCTAATTGGACCATTGGTCTGATCCAATATGGCTGTTCTTATGCTCTGAAGAACTGTTGAGGTTTTAGTGATTGTAACATAAGATTGGGTTTGCAGTTCACCCTTACTGGTTGGTGAAGTAGCTTCAGTGGATTTACAAAGCCTGCTAACTTTTCCTTTACCTGTGTACATTGCACAACAGTCTTTGTGCCAAAGTAATGATTGCCTGCATTCAGATTGAAGACGTGTTAGAGTTCTATCAATTGCATCCCTATTTGAAAATCCTTGGGTTTGTCTTGCATTGGCTGATCTGTTCACCAGAAGTAAAAACTCTGTTTTTTCACTTGTTGGCAAATACATTGTTCATAAGATACTGTTGAGGGATGCTTCTGGTTCAAGACTGCCTCATTGTTTTGTCTATTAATATTTATCAGGTATTCAATAAATAACACAAATATTTACAAGTATGTAGTTTATGCCATGCCATGCCATGAGTATTGATTTGGATACCTAATTCACACCGTAAGCAAAAGTCAGCGTTAGGTTAGTGGTTAGAGCTAATTTCTCTTTTTGAAAGCGGAGAATTTACAGAAATAAACTCGATCATACAGTGTTGTGCATGATACTTTGTGTGATGCATAGCAATGCAATTAGCTCCTTCACACATCAAAATACCTGAAAAGTAGCTTACTTAATCATAAATATTGACCTTACTGTAAAACCAACAAAATTCAAGTGCATCTCATTATGTGACCAGAGGAAGCAGAGAGTATGATCTTCAACACAGAGTGCTCCCTGCATTTTCTGATAGCACAGTATTCCAAATTAGGAACGTAGTCCATATTTAGTGCCTCTCCCTTACTTTCTATTTTACTTTTAAGTTACAAATGGTAGGGATTTTTAAAATTTATTATTATCTTAAAATTCAGCTTAGTAAATGTTTTCAGATTCAGCACATTCAAATTATGAAAGAAAACATGTTTGCTAACAGGAAGTCTGTTTCGTTAGTGTCAACTTATCTGGGAATTTGGTGAAGAGAAGATTGAGGGGGGGACATATGTCTTCAAGTATGTAAAAGATTGTTATGAGGAGGAGGAAGATGATAAATTGTTCTTCTTAGCCACTGAGGACAGGAGAAGTAGTAATGGGCTTAAATTGAAGCAAGAGAGATTTAGGAAAAACTTCCTAACTTTAAGGGTAGCTACGCACTGGAACAAATTACCTGAGCCTAATTCACCTTTTTTGGATCTAGACCAAAACTGCTCTCAAAGCATGGTGAAGGAAAATCAAGGATTCTGTCCCACAGTAGCAATAGGCCTAAAAGTCTCCCTAGGCAATGCTGAAATGCTAAATTAGGCTGATTTATAAAACCTAGTGAAAACAGTATGTTGGGGGGGGGGGGGAGCATTATGTGGAGCTCTTTATGTGACTTGACTGGGCGGCCAGCCAGTGGGCTGAAAGAATTTAATATTACACATACTACATATAGCGAGCAAAAAGTTATCACAAGCACTTCACTGCTCCTGATGAAAACAAGAAATTTTGAGGGATATAAACTATCAAGATTCACTTCTCATTTCTAGAAAGCACTAGAGCTGTCTTCACTGGTTACTTCCCTCAGTGGCACTTCTGTTTTCATTTTACTATGTATTTGAGCAATACTATTCAAAGCCTGTTGGGACACTAACAGGGTGATATGAGGAAGGGAATTTGTAGGTAATTTTAATAAGGTAATTAAACTGAGGATACATCTGTACTGCAAAAACCAACAACAAATAAAAACCCATTGCAGCAAGTCTCAAAGCCTACATTTTTTTTGCTGGTTGACATGTACAAACCCACTTCAGTCCTGATATCTGGTGCCTAACTCACATCTAAACCCTGGCAAGATTTACAAACTAGACATTCCCCTGCCTATCAAATCTGCACATCCAGGGGATAGGGCCCCCTCACAAAACATAGCCAGAGGAAATGGTAGCGTCACCCTCACTCCTTATACCCCAATAGCCAAGTGGTTGGAGCACTCACCCTGGGTATGAGAGACCTGGGTTCTGCCTGACCTGGAGCATAGACTTGAACACCCAGGTCTTTTACATTCTTGGTGAGAGCTCTAACCACTGAGCTATGGGGCATTCTAGACTAGGGCTCTTAAGCTCTTACTGAAGCTGTTCCACTTCATATAAAATACTTATATATTAATTGGGTGAGAAAGCATGAGACTAACTCTATAGCCCAGTGGTTAGGTGTAAAGGGCACACCTACCCTGTTGCACCCCCTCCTGGCCATGCATAGGTCAGCAACACACTGCCTCAGTTTCTCTTCTTAGCCTCCTTAAAAATTCAACAAAGTCTTCTCTTCCAATAATATCCTGCTTTATTATCATGAACTGTTCCAATTAAAATGGAGTCCTCAGACTCAAAATTTCCCAGCTAGAATCTTCTTTTCCCTGGGAGTCTGCTCTCTGCTCCAGCAGCAGCCTGCTATGGCAGGCCTCTTTCACCCCTGCCTGGCTGGAGTCACCTTCTACTTCCATGGAGTCTGGTCTCTGCTCCAGCTCTCTGACTACCTCTCCTACAGCTTAGAATCACAGAAATGTAGGACTGGAAGGGACCTCAACAGGTCCTCTAGTCTAGTCCTGCACTGAGGCAGGACTAAGCATTATCTAGCTTATCCCTGAGAGGTGTTTGTCTAACCTGCTCTTAAACCTCCAGTGACAATCTTCCCTCATAGGTCAAGTTTTCTTCAAGTTTTCTTTAATCATTTTTGTTGCTCTCCTCTGGACTTTAAGTAGCAGCTGAGTGGGGATTTTGAAGGTAAAGTTAAACACGTGCATACATGTTTGTAGACATGGGGTGGCCAGCCTGTGGCTCCAGAGTCACATGCGGCTCTTCAGAAGTTAATATGCGGCTCCTTGTTTAGGCACCGACTCCGGGGCTGGAGCTACAGGCTCCAACTTTCCAATGTGCCGGGGGGTGCTCACTGCTCTGACACAGGCCCTGCCCCCACTCCACTTCTTCCCACCCCCTCGCCTGAGCCTGCCATGCCCTTGTTCCTCCCCCTACCCCCCCCCCCGCAAGCCTCCTGCATGCCACAAAACAGCTGATTGGGAGGGAGGGGGAGGCGCTGATGGGCGGGCCTGCCGGTGGGTGGGAGGTGCTGGGAGTGGGGGGGCTGATGGGGGTGCTGCTGATGTATTACTGTGGCTCTTTGGCAATGTACATTGGTAAATTCTGGCTCCTTCTCAGGCTCAGGTTGGCTACCTGTTGTAGACCTAGGGTTTAAGTTAGAATTTGTTCAGATTTGAATTGCAATTGAGACCATAAAGCCTTCCCTGACATAGTCTATCCAAGAAATGTGAGAATCGAAAGGAAGCTGTTCTGCCAGGTGAAGCGTTCACTGTTGCAAAGTTTCTCTACAACAGAAGAGCAGTATTTTCATGGAGCAATCCAGTTTGAAGTTTCAGAATATATATATTAAGAGTTTAGCATTTAGAAGCTATGGTAACTATTGGCTATATTAAACCTTCTTTCCAAAGACACCAGTGGAATCTGGCCAATAATTGTTCTCCTCTCTGCTGCTGACTTCTTTTTGAGACCTCAGGTCAGTCACTTAATCTCTCTCTCTCTCTCCTTCAGTTTCTCCATCTGTAAAGTGGGAATAATAATTTACCTACCTCACATAAGTGTTGACCCTTAATTTATTAGTGTCTGGAAAGAACTTTGAGTTCCTCGGAACAAAGGAGCCATAAAAGTGCAAAGTACTATTATCATACACTGAAATAACTTGTTGTTTTTATCATATTTTTAGATGACCCCCATTCCTAACTGACCTCTAAAGAAATAGCATACGCTTAAAGAGGTAGAGTAATTAGAAAAGAGGCTGTTCTTCATCCTAGCAATAGTGCAAAACTATCCAAGGGTGGC
Source organism: Natator depressus (assembly GCF_965152275.1). Classification (NCBI taxonomy): domain Eukaryota; kingdom Metazoa; phylum Chordata; order Testudines; family Cheloniidae; genus Natator; species Natator depressus. The sequence goes on from NC_134236.1 coordinate 132,651,180, forward strand.
CACATGTAATGTACACATCTAAAATATTTTTTAAAATAACGGAAATACCCATCTACCACTATGTACTTTTCTCTTTCTGATCTATGCTTCTTGAAGCTAAAAATGAATATTCTCAATACTTTTGTGAAAATGATGAATAACCCTTAAATTGTGGAGAACAATGACCTTTAAAACAAAGATGTGATAAAGGCAGTGAACTGAAAGAGAGCATTTCTACTGAAAGGAAGGACTAAAGAGGATGTCAGCCTTTTTCTAGGTAAGTATTTTAGGTATTCTTTTTGGTGCTTCTGAAAGGGAAGAACTAATAACATTATAGCCAAGCATAGTTCCAGCAAATACTATGCGGACTTCTGCAGAGTTTTGCCAGTACACTTCACTCCTGACTGGCGTCCACATCCTTTTGTTCTATTACAAATCTTCATCTCTTCAGCACAAACAAATAATGAGGCCAAGCACATGTGGTGTTTTGGGAGGTGGGTATACTTCCATAAGAGTCTTTGTTAAACTTGCCAAATTCATTTTCTTTTGTGACCCAATTAGCTCAGCTTTCCAAGAGCCTTTTGTATTAACCTTGTTACAGATAACAAAGTTAGGGTATCTTTGTAACTCAGCAAGTGGACTTTCTCAAAGAGAACATAAGAATGCTCATACTGGGTCAGACCAAAGGTCCACCTAGCCCCGTATCCTGTCTTCCAACAGTGGCCAATGCCAGGTGCCCCGGAGGGAATGAACAGAACAGGTAATCATCAAGTGATCCATCCGCAGTCGCCCATTCCCAGCTTCTGGCAAACAGAGACTAGGCACACTATCCCTGCCCATCCTGGCTAACAGCCATTGATGGACCTATCCTCCATGAACTTATCTAGTTCTTTTTTGAACCCTGTTATAGTCTTGGCCTTCATAATATCCTCTGGAAAACAGTTCCACAGGTTGACTATGCATTGTATGAAGAAATACCTCCTTTTGTTTGTTTTAAATCTGCTGCCTATTAATTTCATTTGGTGATCCCTAGTTCTTGTGTTAGGAGAAAGTAAATAACACTTCCTTATTTGCTTGCTCCATGCCAGTCATGATTTTTATAGTCCTCTATCATATCTCCCCTTAGTTGTCTCTTTTCCAAGCTGAAAAGTCCCAGTCTTATTAATCTCTCTTCATATGGAAGCCGTTCCATACCCCTACTCATTTTTGTTGCCCTTTATTGAACCTTTTCCAATTCAATATACTTTTTTTGAGATGGGGCGACCACATCTTCATGCAGTATTCAATATGTGGGCCTATCATAGATTTGTATAGAGGCAATATGATATTTTCTGTCTAATCTATCCCTTTCTTAATGATTTCCCAACATTGTTTGCTTTTTTGACTGCCGCTGCACATTGAGTGGATGTTTTCAGAGAAGTATCCACAATGACTCCAAGATCTCTTTCTTGAGTGGTAACAGCCAATTTAGACCCCATCATTTATATTTTTATATATATATATATATATATATATATATATAGTTGGAATTGTGTTTTCCAATGTGCGTTGCTTAGTATTTATCAATGTTGAATTTCATCTGCCATTTTGTTGCCCAGTCACCCAGTTCTGTAAGATCCTTGCAGTCTGCTTGGGACTTAACTATCTTGAGTAGTTTTGTATCATCTGCAAATTTTGCTACCTCACTGTTTACCCCTTTTTCCAGATCATTTATGAATATGTTGAATAGGACTGGTCCCAGTACAGACCCCTGGGGGCACCACTATTTACCTCTCTCTAGTCTGAAAAATGACCATTTATTCCTACCCTTTGCTTCCTATTTTTTAACCAGTTACCAATCCATGAGAGGACCTTCCCTCTTATCCCAGGACAGCTTACTTTGCTTAAGAGCCTTTGGTGAGGTACATTGCCAAAGGCTTTCTGAAAATCTAAGTATGCTATATCCGCTAGATCCTCCTTGTCCACATGCTTCTTAATCTCCTCAAAGAATTCTAGTAGATTGGTGAGGCGTGATTTCCCTTTTATAAAAACCATGTTAACTTTTCCCCAACAAATTATGCTCATCTACGTGTCTGACAATTTTTTTCTTTACTATAGATTCAATCAGTTTGCCTGGTACTGAAGTCAGGTTTACCAGCCTGTTATTGCCGGGATCACCTCTGATGCCAATTTTTTTAAAAGGGCTCCACATTAGCTAGCTTCCAGTCATTGATACAGAAGCTGATTGAAATAATAGGTTACAAACTAAAGTTAGTAGTTCTGCAATTTCATATTTGAGTTCCTTCACCCAAGAGTTCTGAACACCATCTGGTCCTGGTGACTTATTACTGTTTAGTTTATCAATTTGTTCCAAAACCTCCTCTAATGACAACTCAATCTTGGACAGTTCCTCAGATTCATCACCTAAAAAGAATGACTCAGGTTTGGGAATTTCCCTCACATCCTCAGCCGTGAAGACTGATGCAAATAATTAATTTAGGTTTCAGAGTAACAGCCGTGTTAGTCTGTATTCGCAAAAAGAAAAGGAGTACTTGTGGCACCTTAGAGACTAACCAATTTATTTGAGCATGAGCTTTCGTGAGCTACAGCTCACTTCATCGGATGTTGTAGCTCACGAAAGCTCATGCTCAAATAAATTGGTTAGTCTCTAAGGTGCCACAAGTACTCCTTTTCTTTTTATAATTAATTTAGTTTCTCAGCAATGGCCTTATCATCCTTCAGTTCTCCTTTAGCAGCTTGATCGTCCAGTGGCCCGACTGGCTGTTTAGCAGGCTTCTGATGTAATTAAAAATTGTTTTGCCGTTACTTTCTGAGTCTTTGGCTAGTTGTTCTTCAAATTATTTTTACACTTCATTTGCCAGAGTTTATGCTCCTTTCTATTTTCCTCACTAGGATTTAACTTCAACTTTTTAAACTATGCCTTTTTGTGTCTCACTGCTTCTTTTACTTTGTTTAGCCATGGTGGCACTTCTTTGATTCTCTTACTATGTTTTTTTAATTTGGGAATATACACTTAAGTTGAACCTCTACTATGGTGTCTTTAAAAAGTTTCCATGCAGCTTGCAGGGATTTCACTTAAGGCACTGTACCTTTTAATTTCTGTTTAACTAACTTCCTCATTTTTGTGTATTCCCCCTTTCTGAAATAAAATGCTACAGTGTAGGGCTGCTGTGGTGTTTTCCCCACCACTGGGATGTTAAATTTAATTGTTTTATGGCCACTGTTACCAAGCAGTTTAGCTATATTCACCTCTTGGACCAGATCCTGTGCTTCACTTAGGACTAAATCAAGAATTGCCTTTCCTCTTGTGGGTTCCAGAACTAGCTGCTCCAAGAAGTGGTCACTAGTCTCTTCTCATTTAAAAGTGGAGAGACACCTCCGATTACAGGAATTTGGACAAGCAAAGGTATTTTTTGAGTCTACAGATGGCAATAGACAGCTAAGCAAAAATCACAGTACGGGCCTAACTCCCAGTGAAATGAAGGACTTCATGTTTACACAGTTTTCTCAACAGCCAAAAGAGCTCTAAAAACTCACTTGGTCTTGTTTAATAAAGGCTGAGAGTCTCATGTAACTCTAGGATTCTTGCAGCTGGGCCTCTAAGAATAAACAGGACCGAGCAGGAGAGTTGGCAACAGCCTATTGATCATGAGGTGTTGGTAAACAAACACCAGGCAGTCCCCAGTCCCTTACAGAGTCTAGCAAGCAAAGGCTCGTTTAAAAGACTCTCAGCCTAGCTCTAAGGCATGGCCCAACATTGCCTACAGCGCCCCAAGGGAAACTCCTCATGGGGGTGCCCCTCAGGGCCAGGCTCCCGCTCCGCACCCGCTTTTCCCTCAGCCCCACCCAGGAGAGAAAGGGCAGGTGAGCGCTGAACTTCGCCTTTGAGTCTGGAAAGACCCCTGCCCGGCGGGCGCCACGTCAATAACCAGCCTCAACAAATCCCTACAAGAGACCCGCTCCTCGGCAGCCAGAGCGCGGCTGAGCGACAGACCGGTTCTGGAAAGGGGGCGGCTGCTGCCGCGTTGCAGGCAGCTGGGGGGCGAGCGGGGCCTGCCGGAGGAGGAGGAGCCGCAGCAGCAGCAGCCCGGGCCCTTGCGACAGGCTCCGGCCGCCCTTGGCGCGCGCGGGGGGCGGGATCGCTGCCGCGCGGCCCCCGGCCCCTCACCATGGCCAAGCATGTTTTCCTCACCGGACCCCCAGGTAACCCGCGGCCCCGCCCCGGGGATTCTCCTGCAGGGCGGCGTTGGGGCTCGCAGCGCTGGGGGCCCCGAGCCAGTCCGTGTTGGCAGCCATCGCCCCGCCCCGCCGCGGGCCTGGGGGAACGAGCTGCAGCCTGCCCCGGCCCGCCCCCAGTGTCCCCTCCGAACCGGCCTCCCTTGAGCCCCTGGGAAAACTTGCCCCCGTGTTACGCAGCCCGCCTGGTTACTCCGTTGCGTGCCCTGTGTGTAGATGCACTTTCCAGCCAGTTCAGTCTGGTACATTTCCAGATGAAGTTACACCGATCTGAATGACAGGTTTCAGAGTAGCAGCCCTGTTAGTCTGTATCTGCAAAAAGAAAAGGAGGACTTGTGGCACCTTAGAGACTAACCAATTTATTTGAGCATAAGCTTTTCATGTTCTCTGTATGTATATATATGTTCCATTCTGTGCACCTGATGAAGTGAGCTGTAGCCCACGAAAGCTTATGCTCTAATGAATTTGTTAGTCTCTAAGGTGCCACAAGTCCTCCTTTTCTTTTACCAATCTTAATGCAATTTAAACTGGTTTGACTGCCTCTGCACCACTGTAACGAATTCGGTCATTTACACTATTGCAAAAACCCTGCCCGTGAAGAGCAGCCATTTCTCTACTGGATTCTCAACCTGGAGCAGTGTAAATGAGAGAGGGATATTTTTATTTTTCTTTAAGTTTTGGTAATTACCTTGATTTCTCAAATTCTCCACTGAAACGCCAGACAAAACCCTTAAGCACCAAAAAAGTACAAAAGCTGTGTTTGAATTAATCCAAGTATCAGAGGGGTTGCCATGTTAGTCTGTATCCACAAAGACAACCAGGAGTCCGGTGGCACTTTAAAGACTAGCAGATTTATTTGGGCATAAGCTTTCGTGGGTAAAAAACCCACTGAAGAATTAAATGACCTGGTTACAGATTTAAAATCTATTTAGTTAAACCAGTGCAACTTGTCTCATGTAGATAAGGCCTCCGAGTGATGAGGAAGCTGATACTGCCATACTAGTAATTTTATTTTGATTTGAATGCTCACTGTCATTTTGGCTTCATCTGTGCTACAGTTTCCGCTGCATTGTGACCTGCTGCTGATCCCAGTGAAGCCAGCTGGAGATTTGCCACAAGTATTGGCCCCTTAGAAAACAATTTTTTAAAACTGTTTGTTTATTTAGGAAGTCTTAACAGATTCACAAATCCTTGCCATGTAAACATTAGAGACAAAACAATAATCATTACAACAGTGAGCTTTTGTTTAGAGAAACATTAGATAGTAATAGAATCATTAGATTTCTCTATTTAAGAGGGTGGTGCCATGTTACAGGGTGAGAACCATCATACTGCCATCAGAAAACAATTTTTAAGCACAGTCTTAAAAGCCATTGGTTTCTGCGAAAGCTAATGTTGGTTGGTGAGGATGAGGCATAACTTTGTGAGGGACATTCTTCTTCATTATCTATTTTATTTTCTGTGCAACCCACCAGAATACGTGCATCTCATTTAGCCACTAATCTCAAATGAATGGTCTTTGTTCAAAATGTCTGGTCTCAGGTTTTCCAAAAAATTTAAAGGGATTATGCTTTTTTTATAGATTAATATAATAGTTATACAAAGATAATACATGTGATTAGTGAGAATAATGAAGTACAGGTATTAATCTCATTAATTTCTCATTCTTTCAATGTCCATTGCAGCTGTTGCAAAGCTGTAAACTGCAGAAGTAATTACTAAAACCAATAACAGATTAGAAAACTATGTTTAGCATGGAGCATTTTTAACATCGAGTATAAATCTCTCTAAAGGGACAGTCTAAAGATGTTTAGAGTTTTACAAATTGGTTTGAACTAAGTTCTGTCAAAGATAGGCATTTATGTTACTCACCACCATGATATGTGGCTGGTACAACTGTGTTTTAAAAAAACTCTTACCTTACCTAGCCTAACCCCGTGCAAACTGTGATATAGATTAGACCGGTATCTGAAGATAAAATGACTGCTACCTTTATTTATTTAGATAGGGAGTTCTATGGGGCAGTCTTTTTGTTCTGTGTTGTACAGCACCTAGCACAAGGGTGTCCTGGTCCATGGCTAGGGCTCCTATGCATTACAGTAATACAAATAATAATTATGCTAGTATGCTTGTGCTGTACAAGACATGATAGACTATGGGCCAAATTTTTTAAGGCATTTAGGCGCCTAAAGATGCAGATAGGCACCTATTTGGATTTTCAAAAGTACCTATAGCCCAGATTCTCAGAGGCTCCTAGCTTCCATTAAATCATTTAAATCAAAAGTTAGGAGCCCCAGTAGCTTTGAGGATCTGGGCCTAGGTGTCTAACCCCTATCAAATTAGGCACCTGGGCAACTTTTGCAAATCCCACTAGATGCCTGTCTGTGTTGTTACACACCTAAATACCTTTAAAAATGTGGCCCATAGTCTCTGCCTCCAGGAGTTTAAAGGCCTACTCTGCCAGATACTTGACACTTTTGATCCATAAATAAATCTGCTTCGACAAGACAGCTGACTGGTATGATAAAAGGGATGAAATAATGACACCGGATTTTGTATGAGATGGAGGTAAATTTGAGTTTAAAATAAGAGACAGCCAAGAGGTGTATTTTTGATGTGGCCTGGAGGGACACTTCCATTGTAGGATTGGAGAGAACCTCTGGAAGACTGCCAGCATTCACTTAAAGGAAGAGGCAAATTAAATACAATCTGTCCTCCCCTGGTGGGGTATGCGGTGAGAAGGATTTCTAGATCCACTGTGGGATGGATTATCTTCCCTTCTGTTTGTTTAGAAGTTTATTCCTTTCATTAGAAGTCCTTTTGTCTTCTAGGGCCTGATTTTTAGAGGCAATGATCTGCGCACTTACCTCTCCTCTGAGGCCAATGGGAGCTGCAGATGCTTAGCATCTGTGAAAATCAGGCCCATAGGGAATACAGTTATTTTTAACCATTTACTCTATAGATGTGATGAACTCTGACCTTTTTGCCAACAAGAGAACAAATGGCACTGGAATAAAGGGAGGCTGTGTATGACAGAGGCCTACAAACCTTCAAAATGTAATGTGAAACCTGACTTCTGTTCATTCTTTTTTCCCCTCTCCAGGATAAAAAGTTTTAATATTTGGAGAAATCAGAATCAGGAAAAACATCAGTCTGTATAAAATGTGTGTAGCCAGCTATCTGTCTGCCAAATGTGATTGCTGCCTCAGAATGGGCAAGTTTAAAACCAGGCTTTATGCTTTGCTTGCACTAATAATGGGCACTTCCTTATTTTAGGGATTGGAAAGACGACATTGATCCAGAAAGCCACTGAAGTCCTAAAATCCTCTGGGGTCCCTATTGATGGATTTTACACAGAGGAAGTCAGAGAAGGCGGCAGGAGAATAGGATTTGATGTCGTCACTTTGTCTGGGAGACGAGGAACTTTATCTAGACTTGGGTACTGCTGTTTTATAGATTAAGGTGGTTCTTGCTTTAGGGGCAGTCCTGCAAGCCCCTCCATGCATTAAATGCCCCTGGAAGTCAGTGGGATTTCCACACACAGAGGGCTTTAGGATCACGTTCTTTGTCTGTTCGATTCTCTGGGTCTGATTCACTGTTATCCTTCGCTTTATGGAGACATTTGCATCTCTGCCAAGTTAACCTAAAAACCCTACCAACTCAGAATGGTCCTTCAGCTTTCCACTGGTGCAGAACAGCAATTGAACCGGGTCCTCTGACTTTAGAATGGGCTCTGAGTCCCTGTAGAACAATAGAACATGCAAACTGGTTTCATGATCCCAGACGCTATTTTTTTTTTTTCAGGTTGGAAGGAAAATAACTTGCTTCCTCCAATTACTTTCTAAGGGACAGACCTGATAATCACGAATCAAAGAAGATAAGTTCAGATAAGCTGTCTACAACAAGCTACCAACTGTCCCATAAATCCTACAGCTGGGTTTTTAACTAGGCAGGTATTTCAGATCCCCATGTGGAAGGTCTAAAATACATACGAGCTCAAAGTCTCTCCTGCTTCACTGGACATATTCTCAGCATTTAACACTCCATGCAAAACTTTGGCCTCTTCACCCTGTTATCTGTCTTTCTGAACAATGTTTAATACCACATTTAGCTGACACTGTGAATAACCTATGATAGTGTCTATATACTAGGAGGAAAAGCTGTATATTTTCTGTTTTGCCATCTGCCGCATATCCAGTATATGGTGGGATTTTTGTTTTGTTTTTGTTTTTTTTGGGGGGGGGGGGGAGAGTTGAATTTTAAAGGAAATCTGGCTTATTAGATAACCACTTCTATCGTCTCATAGCTAAAAGTATTACAGCAAATTGTCAATATGTTTGTGGTTCATATTATTTACAGGGTGTTTTTTATTTTTTTTGTTTTTATTTTTTTTGTAAATTCAGTTCTGATTCTTCTACTGCAAGACGTGAATATCGTGTTGGACAATACATAGTAGACCTGGTTTCATTTGAGCACTTGGTGCTTCCTGTGCTGAGAAATGTGAGTATCTTATGAAAGCTTCTGGAAAGCAAGTACAACAAACAGAATATTATAAGAAGGCTTGATAGGTTAAAGTTGTTGGGTAGCGATAATGACGCTTGTTTTTAGATTTGGCTGTCCTGCACTCACTGCAGGACCTGAAGGGGGTGAGGGGAGCGGTTCTCCTGTGATCTGTGAGACTTTCAGGAGATCCCTTTGCCTCCTCAAAACCACTCTTCCTGGTCCCCCATCCCTCTGTCAGGACATATCTCGTAGAAGCACAGCGTTGCTGTTTTTGTTGGTTTTTTTATCACTGTTTTCCTTTTTAATTAGCCTTGTTTCAAGAGACTTACAAACTTGTTACATCTTCAGTTGCTGACAGTAATGCTGATAGTAACTTGAGGATCTGTCTATTGCTGCTTTTGGAGCACTCTGGCTGCATCAGTGTGGGACCTCCGTTGTTGTATTTTAATTTCCATTCTAGGTATCATCTGCTCAAGGCACATTCCATTGGAACAAGTGTTGTCAACATAGGTTTAAAGAATTTTCACCATCAATCCAGTAGTGTAGGTCTGGATTTACAATTTCTGTTTCCAGGCTCCACTCACACAGTAATGGGAACAATGTTTCTTCACTTGAATTTTATTGCTGACAAAATTTGCACAACCAGGTGTCTGAAGTGTAACGCAATGAAATGGCTTAATGCCTCCAATGCGTGTGTTCCTTTGTGTTCCATCCTCTTTCCTTCCCTTCGCATGCTATCTGAAGTTTGTTTGAATCATATGTGAGGTAGGTAGGTGATAATACATCCGATACTGTGCTTGTAGTGAATAATAGATAATGTCCTTACTGGAATTGCTGCTCTCCCACCCCTCACCCCGAAATTAAACTAGAACAGATTTTTTTGTCAGCATCTTCAAGTAAACAGTGCAACAGCTGCTGAGACCATTACCAGAGAAATCCTTTTGATGGTGATTTAACTACATTGCTAAAAGCAGGTTAGGCTAGGGGAGAAGAGAATTTTGCAAGGCACCTGGAGAGGACAGGGAAACAGAGTGGGTAGGAAACTAAGATGAGGTTGAGGTTTTTTGCTTATCTAACACTAAGAGAGAAGGGGAGAAGGGGGAAGTGGGAGAAGGAACAAAAACATAACCGTATGGCAACAAAGAGGATAGAAGGAATGTAAAGAGGGTAGGAGGACAAAGGGGAGAGACAACATTAATAATATCTACAGATTTAGATTTTTTTCTCTTTTTTTAATTTAAAAATGAAACCTCACTTATAGTAAACTTAATCTCTGGGGAAAAGACCTCACTAAACAAGGGCTGCACTTTGTATACTTATAAAGGATAATGTAACTGTGATTATTTAATAATCAAAATTCAACACAGATCTTACTAAAAGGAATCAAGTAGCATTCACTTTGCTCACAAGCATAATGGAGCTGTGTGTATGTGTGAAAAAGAATCAAGAATACAAAGGAGTTGGAGAATTGGGATAGGGCCTCATTCTGCTCCCATTGAAAATAGTAGCAAAAGTCCTATTGATTCAGTGGGAGCAGGATCTTGCCTATAGGTGGTACAGAATGGGAAAGGAATAGTGAGACAGGGAAGGAAAGCATCAGATTGGAATAGGAAGAGACCAGTGGAAAGTAAGGGTAGGTGAAACAAAGTAGAAATATAAGAACTAAAGGGGAGGACAGGTATTGTAGAAAGGTGGTAAGCTAGTAGAAATATAATAATACAAATAATCTCAGACGGTTACCAGTAAATCTACAAAAAGAACTATACTATAAGGTGTACTGCACTATAAGGTGGGTAGAAAGTTGGCTAGATTGTCGGGCTCAACGGGTAGTGATCAATGTTCTCCATGTCTAGATGGCAGCCGGTATCAAGTGGAGTGCCCCAAGGGTCGGTCCTGGGGCCGGTTTTGTTCAATATCTTCATAAATGATCTGGAGGATGGTGTGGACTGCACTCTCAGCAAATTTGCGGATGATACTAAACTAGGAGGAGTGGTAGATACGGTGGCAGGTAGGGATAGGATACAGAGGGACCTAGACAAATTGGAGGATTGGGCTAAAAGAAATCTGTTGAGGTTCAACAAGGATAAGTGCAGGGTCCTGCACTTAGGAAGGAAGAATCCAATGCACCGCTACAGACTAGGGACCGAATGGCTAGGCAGCAGTTCTGCGGAAAAGGACCTAGGGGTGACAGTGGACGAGAAGCTGGATATGAGTCAACAGTGTGCCCTTGTTGCCAAGAAGGCCAATGGCATTTTGGGATGTATAAGTAGGGGCATAGCCAGCGGATCGAGGGACGTGATCGTTCCCCTCTATTCGATATTGGTGAGGCCTCATCTGGAGTACTGTGTCCAGTTTTGGGCCCCACACTACAAGAAGGATGTGGAAAAATTGGAGAGAGTCCAGCGAAGGTCAACAAAAATGATTAGGGGTCTGGAACACATGACTTATGAGGAGAGGCTGAGGGAATTGGGATTGTTTAGTCTGCAGAAGAGAAGAATGAGGGGGGATTTGATAGCTGCTTTTAACTACCTGAGAGGTGGTTCCAAAGAAGATGGTTCTAGACTATTCTCGGTGGTAGAAGGTGACAGGACAAGGAGTAATGGTCTCAAGTTGCAGTGGGGGAGGTTTAGGTTGGATATTAGGAAAAACTGTTTCACTAGGAGGGTGGTGAAACACTGGAATGCATTACCTAGGGAGGTGGTAGAATCTCCTTCCTTAGAAGTTTTTAAGGTCAGGCTTGACAAAGCCTTGGCTGGGATGATTTAATTGGGGATTGGTCCTGCGGTCCCTTCCAACCCTGATATTCTATGATTCTATGATAAAAGGAGTACTTGTGGCACCTTAGAGACTAACAAATTTATTTTATTTGAGCATAAGCTTTCATGAGCTACAGCTCACTTCATCGGTTGCAACCGATGAAGTGAGCTGTAGCTCACGAAAGCTTATGCTCAAATAAAATAAATTTGTTAGTCTCTAAGGTGCCATAAGTACTCCTTTTCTTTTTGCGAATACAGACTAACACGGCTGCTACTCTGAAGTAAATCTACAGGGATCTCATTAATATTTTTGTAGGGACTATGGGACAGCAGCATATGCCAGATAGTCAAAGTCCTTTTTTGTGGACGGTTTGCAGAAATGGCAAAATATATCAGATGTTAGTTTCTCAGAGTCCCAAGGCTCCACTACAGTTTGTTGGATTAGCCTGCTTTGATCACATAGCGTCTTGAAACTGGTATATGCTACTTAACATATTTGTGGGACTGTTTAGACTCTATGAGCCAGCTCCCACTGACTTCACTGGGAAAGAGAGTGGATGCTAAAGTGGGCTCTGTTTGGGGCTCTGGAAACATCACCTGAAGGGACTGGGGATTCTGTACAAAGTAGAAGCTCCACTTCTTAGCACTTTTCCTAGTGGCAGGTACTGACTTTTCAGTTCACTGATCTGTGAAAGGGTTTTAGATAAAAATACCCCACCCTGCAGGGACTCGGATGTCAGTAGGGACTCGGCTCTGAAAGGTTTTAGGAAGTATGTTATGTAGTACATCCATTTTCATAGGAGCTAACATTTTCTATCTTCACAAGGGACAATATGTTGGCTGGTTTCTCCTTAAGTTACCTACATATGTGGTGTCTGCACTTATTTGTGGATTAACAGTGAAGTTTTGACTTGCGTTGATTTGCTGCTTACAGACATAAATAATAGAACTTGATTTTTCAGTTAATAGCCTCAGAAGAGGGTGGTGAGCTCACTTTCATCTAGTCTGTAGCCTGTCAGATTTCTGTACTCGATTGGTTTATGTGCCATCTTAAAAAATAGTTGTGAAGTGAATGGATGAAGAATCAAGCTCCTATACTACCAATGGCATGCATACCACAGTTTGGAAACCCCTGCCCTAATTATAAGTGTATTTATCTGTTGACCCATGAAAATGCAGGGTTTTGTGGGTGCAGTGATGTGAATGCAGCTTTGAAAATCTAGTGCCCCTTAGACTTAACTACTGTAGCTGGCATGCAAAAATACTATCACATCTTTGCCAAGTGGTAGCAGATGTTGAGGCCTTGCAAGTCAGTTTCCTTGGGAGAAGCTATCAGTAACTTGGAGTCTGAATCTGTTCTTATTGTAACTTGTTCTTTATACTATATACACCAGTCCTTGAACAGAGGTGGTCACAAACCACAAGCAGACATTCTCCTCTTTCTAAAATCTTAGCCCAAACACGAATAACTTGTTCATAGGAAGCAACTCTTCACCAAGAATTGACTCTAGTTAGGGAGATTAAGTTGGAGAGCAAACTCTCCTGCTGTTTCCAACAGCTTCCCCCCAAAGGACCTACATCACAAAACTAAAAACAATGTACTACATCTTCAAAGATTCTACGCTACTCACATGCTAAGAAAAATAACATGTAAAATTGTATGACTGTGCAATCAGGTGATTGCTGCCCTAAAACTGAAAATCTCAGTCAAGGAACTGAGTTGGCTCTTCCTTTCTTCCCATCTGGGATCCTGTTGCTTTGCCAGGTAACAGGCTGGTTGGCTGCTGGCATTCTTAGGAACTTGGGTGACTGGCTTTTCTGCCCTTATGCTCCAGCACTGTTTCAAGGAAATGTTACTCCTGAACTGACATTTCTCCCACAGAGAAGAGTGGCTCTTACGTCAGTCTTGATTTCTTTTTGCTGTTTAATCCATTTGTGTATCATTCCTATAGGTCGACCTTGGCAGTGACACAGGGAAAAAAGTGTACGTAATAGATGAGATTGGTAAAATGGAACTCTTCAGCCGGTCTTTTATTCAAGCAGTTCGTCAAACTCTGACTGGTTCAGGGACCACAATTCTTGGAACTATACCAATACCTAAAGGCAAGCCATTGGGTCTTGTGGAGGAAATAAGAAGTCGGAAGGATGTTATGGTGTTCAATGTAAGTAATATCTGATATCTGTAAGGAGCCTTTCACCTCTAGGTCACCAGTGTGAATCTGTCTGGCTCAATTTGAATGCTATCAATGGATGCCCATTGGATAGCCCCAGTGAAATGAAGGCAGTGCTCTCAGTTGAGTTCTTAATGGGCAGATGTTCACATCCCACACAAAAAAAGCACACTGGGCACTTTTGTTGGCAGACTCTTACCAGAGAAACTAGAGATTGAATGAATGGGTCTGTTGAAGGAATATTAGTATTGTTGTTTCTAGTGTTCCCATCACCATGGTGTGAAAGTGCCAGACCAGCATTTATTCATTCTTTCAAGTATAGTTCATCTTTGAAAATTGGTCTGCAGAACCTTTGCCACCAATGATGATATGTGAGAAGAAAAGAACCTACCTTGAAACTGAGCTCATTTTGAGTTTGCAGGATTGGTAATTAGAGGAGAAAGAAGGCTTTTTTTTTTTTTCTTTCTCCTTGTAAATTCAGCATGCTTTATCCGGCGTCACGGAGACATAATAACATGGAACCCATTGTTACAACACTTAGTTTTCAGATAGGAACTGCACTTTAATACCCTGCAAATCAAGTGTTGACAAATTCTCAAATCCTTATCCTAACAGTTATGTAGTCTCCTTATAGAAATACCAGTTTAAGAGGTTTATTTATTAAGCATCCAGAAAGATGCTAAATATTTACTAAAACAAGCAAAAAAAATAAAATTAAAAAATTGGTCTCTTCCCTTCAGTTTAATTTTGGTTGATATTTACTGAAACTAGCACACAGAATTAGACCATATTTCCAGAACAGAACAACAGATTCTTATGAAATATAAAAATTCAATAATTGTGACTTGTCAGAAAATTAATATGCATGGAGAGAATGTTTTAATGCAATACACCATACAAGTAGATACTAGTGTATTGTAGATTACTATATTTTGTGAACATCGTAATTAAGACTGAATGAAAGATGACAGAAAAGAAGTCATTATTTTGATGCTGCTTTATAGGCTGAATGATCTTATTTAGTGGTGCTGTTTTAAAACACATAATGAAAATGTCTGCCTTACTGAGCCATGGAGCGCCCCTAAATATTTACTTCTGTTGTCAAATGTTATGTGATTGTGTGAAATTATACTGATGGGATGGGATGGTCCTCCCCCCGCCCCACATTGGAAATATCACCGTGTCCTTACTAGGAATGCCATTGACCATTTCTGCATCACCTAAGAATCAGTGCCCTGTATCTGCAGCATCAATTATGAGTTATCCATCACCATCTTCACCTGCTAGTCATCAACCACTATATGCTTTAATGTCTGCTCACTTTAAAACCCAGGAAAGCCACATTTCTTGTTGGTAGCAGGCCACATCTTCCTCACTGAACATCACAGCGTCACTCATGACATCTCCACCTATGTCTCAGCAGACTTCTGGACACTAGGCCATCTCCATTCGCTATTGAAGTCAATTGGAATTTTGCTGTTGCCTTTACTGGGACTAGGACTGTAGACAACTGTATCACGTTCTCTGAGAAAGTTGTCAGTCTGTTTACATTGCTAGGATCATGATCTACAGTTATTCTCGTTCTGATTATGGAAAACTGCTTACTTAATACATTAGCTAAAGCGCTGGGGATGAGGAATGTAACAGACTGTGATGTTCCCAGGTCACAGGAGCCTAATGTACTGAAGCATCATCTAGCAGGATATCTGCCTTGCATGTTAACATGAATATATTTACCTGTTCATTCCCTGCTGGTTCAAATTTGTGCATGAAGCAGGAGCCGAAGCTGTCTGTGATGATGCAGGTGTTTCTGCTGGCTACTGTAAGCAATAGATCACCGTCTCCATTCTTGACTTGCCGTAACATGGGGGAGGACTTGGAGTGCCCCTGCAGCCCTTGCACAGCCGAGCAGTGTCAGCCATTTCTTGCTGATTCGTTTTTGCCTCCCAGTGTACAGGTAGACAGGTAACTCCAAACCAGTTTGGTCCACCTTGGTGACTTCTTGTGGAATTAGGCCGTGTGTGAGGAATTTAGCATAGTTCTCCCATGTCCTCTACTTCATCTTTTAATAGGAGTTCCAGTGTCCAAAGCTGAGCATGCAAAGGGTGCTGTTCTTTTGCTTGCACCACCATTGTCCTCTTGTGACCCAGTCCTCAGCTGGTGTAAATGGGTGCAGCGCTGCTCACAGCGGTTGAGCATCTAGCCCTTAATATTGAACGTATTACCTCCTACCGCACTTTGGGATTATTGAGTATGAAACTCCTGTGTAATAAGAGCGGTTTTATATTGGTGGTGGTATTATTAATTACTTCTTGTAGCGTAGTGTCTAGGAGCGTTAGTCCTAGATCGGGACCCAGTTGTGCTAGATGCTGTACAAGCACCGAACACAAAGATTGTCCCTGCCCCTAAAGAACTTGCCTTCTGTTGTTGCACGGCTCCATCTTTCTGAGGAAACTAAATCTTCCCAGTGATAATGCAGGATGGTTCACCCTCACTACCCATTTCCCTAGAACTTTTCCTTTATAGGCTCAGTATTGTACATAGTATAGAGGCCCAGGTTATACTCCGAAGCTGGCTTGCCTCCATTTTCTCCTTAAACGCTTCCTTTTGCTTTTGGAAGAACACAGTAGTGAAGTTTGGGTTTCCAGCTGTCTTTTTAAAAAGAACAAAAACAAGAATCCGTAGTAGGTTTCAGTGTAGAAAATATAGCATCATCATACATCAGGGCAATTGAACCGTGGTGCAAGACCCACTGCATCACAGGAGGTTAGGAACCAGAGGCTACAGAAAGTTAACATCTTTTAATTATAAATGATGCATGTTCTTTTCCCTGATATTCAGTCAGCTTCTGTATGACATGGAGTAAAAGTGTTTATGGACTGTTAATACATCATCTTTATGAACTGTCCATATGTCATAATTCTACATAAATTCAGTTTACTAGAAGTATATTTTTTTTACTAGTAGAATGAAAAGCACCCATTATCAGAGGTGTATTTCTAACCTATAAAATCATCCCTCTGAAACCTGACCTTTTTCTAAGCCCCACACTTATGCTGTTTTCTGAAAGCAACATTTCTCCCTTTTCAATTTTCACCTTGTCCCTTCTGTCGCAACATTTTCGTGGAGAATTTATTTTTTTTAAAATAACAAAACACTTCCTTTTCTCTGTCTTCAGCTCTTGATATAGTTATCTTGCATTTGGTTTTTGTGGCATCTGGTAACTACATGTCAAATCCTATTTGTATTGTGCCTAGTAAAATCAGAGGTACCAGACACAAAATCATTAAAGTCAAATGCCCGAGATGTTCCTGATCCATCTGTGTCAGTTTATTTTGATAAAAGTATTGAGGAATATGGATTTTTTTTTGTCCACTTGTTTCCCCTGTTTCTTCCTGTGCTCAGAAGAGAAAAGGGCTCCAAATAGAGATTTTTTGCAAGCTGATCTTTCCCTGAGCGTACTTGTCTTTTTATTGGGATAATGGACTTCATAGTGTTCTTGCATGTTTGGAATCTTGGTGCGGGTTCCTTCTATCTTACGCAGATGCTTTGTAACAGTGATGTTCACAAACACTTTCAGCTCTCTGGATATGAATATAAATACTGGCATTCCTAATATATAACATAAGCATTGGGGTTTTTTGTTCTGCCATGTTGTTGTCTGGAAGTCAGCCCACAACTTGGGTCTAGAGCATCTCTAGAGGTTAATAAGAGCAGAACATGAGAACAAAAAGTCTTGCAAAATAGCCATGAAGATTTCCCAATCTGTACAATATGCTTGCCAGTATTCTCAGTTTAGAAAATTTCTTGCTGCATATATGTACATAAAAGCTTTGGCTACACAGGTATTTTACATGCCTTGAACATATGGATATTGCTATTTTAAATGTTTGGCGGATCACCTGAAAGTCAAGATAATGGGTGAAGTCAAGAGGTTCACTGTGGGACCATGGCATCTGATTTACCTGTGTTGTTCACTGTACCTTGTGTCCCATGATAAATACCCTGTAGAGTGATTGCTCTTTTGAGTGCCTCGCTCTCTGTGTGTTTGTTACTCAGAATGTTGGTCAATAAAAGTAACATTTTCAAAGACTTCTTCCCTCCCTCCTGTTTTCCATGTCTCTTTTTCAGTTGCCCATTGTTGTATCTGCTCCCTGGAATTAAAACGGCCTGGATGAAAGTACTATGTCAAATTGCTGACTCTCTCTCTTCAGGTTCACAATGTCTGTTGCCAACAGTTACATATGGCTTCATTTATTGTATAGAGTAGTAGATTGGGACATTACCAATACATTTATATGTATAAAAAGAATATCCAGAGTTACTCTCCGTTTCAGCATTAACTGTTGTATCAGCAGGAATATAGAACCTCATGGTTCAGAGCTTAAGCCGATTCGATCTTCATTTACAGTGAGAATTTACTGGAGGCAGATGATCCCACATCTGCCTACTTTGGGGTTTCTTGCACCTGCCTCTAAAGCATTTGGTGCTGGCCCCTATCGGAGACAGGATACTGGACTAGGTAGACCATGGTCTGATCCAGTTACTGCACTTACGTACAAGAGGTGAAATCCTGACCCCACTGAAGTCAGTGGGAGTCTTGCCATTGACTCTTGTGGTACCATATGTTACCCTAGGTCTCCACTTGTGCAGGCACAAGTAGTTTTGTACATGGACATCTGAAGTGCAAACACTTGCCTGTGCACAAGTGCTAGAGCTTGCCCTCACAAAACCCAACAGTTATAGAGGCATAAGAATTAATCGGCTATGTGCGGTGGTGTTTGCACTTTCAAAAGGCTCCTAAACTTTGTGAGACAAGGTGCATGAGGTGAAATTTTATTTCACCAGCTTCTGTGGGTGAAAGACACAAGCTTTTGAGTTTACACAGAGCTCTTCTTCAGGTCTGAACCTGCTTGTCTTTTACCAACAGAAGCTGGTCCAATAAAAGATATATTACTTCACCCACCGTGTCTTTCTCTAATAACCTGGGACCAACACAGCTACAGTAACACCTAAACTTTAACTGGTTTCTGAATTCTTTTGAAAAAAATTCTCCAAAGATTCTGAGAAACCCAGGTATCTTCGCATCAGAGCAGTGTTGCACAATATTTGAGAGCTTGTTTTAATTCTTCGCTGCAGGGGTGGTTGACACGAGTAAGTCATCCTTATTGAAATATTATCCTATCAAATACTGAAGGCAGAAAAACCACTACTATACAGTATGTGAATGATTCAAGGTATCTTGAAAAGCATTTCTAGGAATGGAGAAAGTGTGTGGTGGCTGTTTTTGAATGATTTTTGTCAGTCATTCACAAGTGCATAATCACTTGTATTTGCAGTACTTTTAAAGATTTATTCTAACAGTTTTACATAGGTTTCTGGGTGTAGCAGATGGGGGTCGTCTGTTTGCTGTAGGTAGCAAGAGGAAGCAGATGTTTCACAGAATTATTCCTCTCCCAATATGGAAATATATGCTGGACTTGATTTAAAAAAAATTCAAATGACAATGAGATAGTTAGTTATTTAAAGGGTAAACCAAATCCTAATATGTTAAAATTTTGACTTTTTTTCCCCCCCTCCCATCTAGGTTACGAAGGAAAATAGAGACAACATTTTGCAAGATATTGTGACAACTGTGCAGAATTGCACGAAATGAAGACCATTTCCTTGTTTGTAACCATAAGCTCTTATATAAGTATATTGGAGGGCCCAATCCTACTCAGGCCTGGGGCAACTTTACCAGTGTCTTTGATATGAGGAGGATTGAGTCTGTAGCACTGTAAAATGTGAAAATGGGACGGTGGGCTTCCATGTTTTTTTGTCAGTCGTTTGTGTAGAATTTACTCAGTTCACAAGGTTTAAAAAAACCCTCATCCTGGGATCTGAAAGTCAAGCAATTGTTTCTGATTCCAATTATAGTAGCGCAAATTCAATTAACTATTAAATTCAGTGGAACTATTGATTCAGTCTCTAATCCTGCAACATATGGTGAGGGTAGTCTGCTGTGCCTTCAGAGAAGCGTTAAAGTCAACAGAGCTCTGCGCAGGTCCCACAGTCCTCCAGCACACGACACATTGCGGAACTGGGGGCTGACATGTGTGTAACAGAACGTAGTCCGAGCATAATCTTGCACAATCTGCTTTGTGCATTATCACCACCACTAACACTGACCCTGGGCTCCTACCGCAGTGTGCCTCAGCTAACTCTCCAGTATGCCTCAGCTGGGTCAGCATTATAAATGATGATGAACAAAACACAATCGCTTGATTCTCACATCCCCGGATAAGTAAACTGAGCAAATGTGATCTGAAATCCTAAGACAAATACATGATATAACTGGACAATTGTCATTTACAGTGTTGAATTTTAGAGAAAATATTAACTTTAAGTTGCTCAGACAGTGCTTGATAGGAATGCTGCCTGCTCTCTATTTTCACATTTTTTTTTTTTGCCAAAAAAAAAGGCTTCAGGACCCTGGCTTTCTTAATAAAATCTTGACAGATGTTTTTCATAAAATGTTTAAAATATCAAACATTAGACTTAATGCTGCATTTGACTATCCAAGTTTAACAATCCATTATGGCTTATTGATGCTTAATGATTTCTGTTTATTTCCTTTTGCAATCCTGGGCATGTTTTTTGGTTAATGATGAAGCAAGAAATGAGAGTATTAGACAACATATATCCCCAGGAGGTTTGTAAATGTGTTTAGGAAAAAAGCATTTACCACTTAATCAGTCTTGCATGTCATAAACTAAATTTCCAGCCAGGTGTACTTTTGTTCTCATGCAGCTTAAAGAGTTTTCTACTTCAAAGATTTAGGAATGGAAAGGACTGAATTCCTTCCTTTCTTGTGGAGTGTAACAAATGTTAAAATAAACACGTTGGTTAAAGGCATATGGAAACTTGCATTGTAGTTAGTCATTTATTTGTACACCAGTTCATAGTTATGCTCCAATAGCAGTGTGTGTTTATAAAGCCGGGTTCTGACAGCCCTTTTGCTAGTGTACGGGAGGCTGGGGGAAGCATGCAAGGAGGATCCTTCCTCTTCCTCATACCCTGTGCAAGGGTCTGTTAGAAGTGAGTCCTGCCGTGGGCTACTGGAGGTGCACATCACCACCAAAGGGTTGGGGCTAAGGCCCTGTTCTTAGTATGTACGAGGGAGGGAGAATTTCCCCCAGAGCTCCCTGTGGGCTTGTGCAGCTCTCTGCTACCCCAACACAGGGCTGTGCCTTAAAGACATATTTCAGAGTAGCAGCCGTGTTAGTCTGTATCCGCAAAAAGAACAGGAGGACTTGTGGCACCTTAGAGACTAACAAATTTATTAGAGCATAAGCTTTCGTGGGCTACAGCTCACTTCATCGGATGCATAGCATGGAAGATATAGTAAGAAGAGAGATATATACACACATACAGAGAAGGTGGAAGTTGCCATACAAACTGTAAGAGGCTAATTAATTAAGATGAGCTATTACCAGCAGGAGGAAAAAAAACTTTTGTAGTAATAATCAAGATGGCCCATTTAGACAGTTGACAAGAAGGTGTGAGGATACTTAACATGGGGAAATAAATTCATTGATTCCATAATTAAAAATCAGCTGTCTACATTAGCTAGGAACTGTGGACAACTCCAAGCTATCGCTTAAAATACTGCTGTTTGGGTGATCCAGTCTTCTCCAAGAGTAAAGCGTGTAGATGTGCACCTTACCCTGAAGTTCAGCAAATACTGGCTTTGTCAGAGCGAGTTTCTCCACTATGAATAGCCAAGCCCTTGTCCTCGAGCGCTTGAATCTAGGGAATTGGTAGGTATGTCTACACTGCAATTCAAAACCTGTAGCTGGCTTGGGCTGTAGGACAGCTTAATTGCAGTGTAGATGTTTGGCCATGGGCTGGCACCTGGGCTCTGGGACCCTCCCACCACGCAGGGTCCTAGAGGTTGGGCCCCAGCCCAATCTAGAACCCTGAGCCTGGACATTTCTTTGAGAAAGGGTGTGACTCTCCCTCTCTTCTATAAAGAGAATGGACAGAACCTTTGCCAAATTTACCAGCTGCTTCCCCCATCACCTCTCTCAGCTGGAGACTCTAAGAAGTTGGAAATCCTCTGATTAAATAGTGGTTTTGTATGTAAAGTGAAATGAGGAGCCAAATCTGACTTGCTGAAGCTCTTTACCCATTACTCATGCTACCTTTCAAGAGCCTGTTTGCTTTCATAATGCTATAATATCCCAGCTGTGCAATTGGTGTTAATATAATTGTCCTCTAGCATTACTGATCCTTCTTGCTATTTTTTTTACTTCATTTTGTAGAGTTGTGACACTGTCTTATGTGTCTTATGTAGAGTACCTAGTATAATGGATCCCCCCCCTCCTAAGGGGGACCTTTTGTGCACTTTACACTACTATTAATTTTTCCATGATAAATGCTAGCTAAGCCATCTGTCAAACCCTGTTAGCATTCAGACACCTCTTGCAAAAGAAGAGCCCTTTATTTTACTGCATTCTCAGATTTACCCGCCTCTCTACATATAATCCCTCCTTTCCTGGTCATTGATATATAGGGTCAAATTTTTAGCTACACTTGTGTGTGTTCCAAACCGGATGCTCGCAAACTTGTGCAATTAGAAGTTTTAGCTGGCAAGTGTTTGCATGTGCAGTCTTGTGTGTGCGCACACAGTGGTCCAACCAAAAATATACTTCCTAATGTGGGTGTAACTGCACTTCTGCACCAATGCCCCATCACTTCTAGCACTTACACATAACTAACTTTATTCTGAAGATAATCATGGGAATTTCCTTCTCAGAGTGAATTGGGAAAGAACACTGGTCTGCTTTGGTAGCAGTTTTCTCAAACTGCCCAGGGAAAAATCCAGAAGGGTTGGTGCCTCGAGTTCGTTTTCCAAGTCCCTGTTCAACCAACAAGGTTTCTTGAGTTACAGCTGTATTAGTGGTTCGTACTAGCCATGCTAATTAACAGGTTATCATGCAAAATTTATAATATTACACTTACCATATCCCCAAATCTGAGTGGTATAATACTGTGCTGAGAGAGGACATTCCCTATTACTTAATCCACACATTCCACAGTCTCCAACTAGTGTGAGTGTTTCCTCCATTAATTCAGGTTAGAAATAAGGCACAATTCTTTCACTTAAATGGGAATAGATTACCAAAGGGTCTAGTGGATTCACCATAATTTGTCCTGGGCTTAAAACCCATCCTACTGAAGTCAATAGGAGTTTTTCAGTTGAGTTTATGGGAGCCAGATTGGGTCTCTTTCTAAAACAAAACAAAACAAAAAACGCAATAGCACAGCCATAAACTATGAGCTTGATGTAGGGGTTACTGAGTGAAAAATCTCTCACTCGTGTTATGCAGGTGGTCAGACGACGTGCTTTTAATGGTTGCTTCTGGCCTTTAAATCTAAGTCAGTCCCAAGGTAATGCAACGTGCCTGTTTCAAATGTTCAGTAAGGGGGTGAGAAACGAATGGTTCCAAATTAAGTTCCGCTCTTATGGTACCCTACGTTCATTGTAAAGGCAAAAATGTATTGCCTGGTCTCACACGTGCAGCCTATTTGGAAAGCCTTAAGAGCACAGTGACAACTAGAGCATTGACAATTCCCCTGATCAGCTCATTTACCAACAGCAAACACTGTGTGACGATAACCCTCTGATACCGCAGCAAGACGCCTGATGACAATGTTACTGCACCTGCACGAGTGCCTATTTTGTTTAAGCTCGAGCATCAAGGACATTGTTGGCAAGGAAGTTTATAACAATTCCAGCATAAAACAGTGCAGATAGCCTGACATAAATAGAGGCTGCATTACTGAGTATGTGTCAGCCAGTTTTTTACTCGTGACATTTGGAAAGTCAGAGAGGGGTAAGTCTTTACCATTGGACCTGCTGCAGAGTTAATAATAGGGCTAAGAAATATCAGTCTTACAGAATTAAGTACAAGTAACAGTAAAGTGCTCTAATTAATTATCAGTCTCCCTTCCCTGGAGCAGGATGAAAATGGCACTAATTTGGTAGTTAAAAGGAAAAGGAGAGGGTTATTACATGCTGACAAATTTCAGTATTTATTCAGATGTCCTAAGGTGAGTTTCTTGGTACATCTAATCCTGACCCTGACTTACACAGCCTGTTTACCCAAAGAAAAGCAGGCTGGAGGTAGACTGAAGTCAGACCAAAGAAGCCATTTCCCCCTTCCCCTATCCTCAGAACCTAAGCAGATGAGCTATGAATTAAACCTCGAAGACGCCCAAGAACTTGATGACTACAAGGAACTCTGAACAGTTCCGAGATGGAGAATGGAAATCACACTGACCTTAAGTAGGCTTGACAAAGTTTGTCCCACTCTTGGATGTAAGTGTATATTAAGTCCTTCTGTTTCCTATCGACTGTACAATCAGATAACTTCTATAAACAAGGCTTGGGGTCTGCCAACTGGTGACCAGATGCTAGGGTGAACATAACTGATTTAGCAGCCCCTGGCTGGTTTCACTAATGTTGCTGAAGTAATTGATTAGATACTCTGGGCAGATTCTGACCTTATTTCCATGAGATGAGAGTCTGACCTTTACTGCATGACTTGAGCAAGAACAAATTAGTGAAAGAATAAAATAGGTTTAAGGAAACAAACCAAGAGAGGGAAAAACAGTTAATCTGAGGGCTAAAATGGGACTAGTTCTGCAATGTTCACACTTATTTTACCATATACCCGCACTGCTCTGCTTCCTCGCTCAGTCCTGAGACGTTATAAGGATCCCCCCCACTGCTTTCCTCCCACTTTGATCATCAGTAAAATGTCACCTAGCCAGGCTCCATACAACACTCTGACTATTTTTATCTTTGCCTGTAGCTACAGTATTTGGGGCTAAGGCTCTCCAGGCGGATCAGTGAATGGGGTGGTGCCGTCATTCCCTCATCACTGATTGTGCTTGGAGAGTGGGAGCTTGTCTTCCTCAAAGGTTGGTGCAGTTGCCTATTAAGCTGGGGGTGTCCTACTTGAAAGCAGCAATAAAGGATTCACCTGGCAGCAGATTGGCCACCCACTGCTGCATCGCATGGGTCATAGCAGTGCTGCTCTCCAGTATATCCACCACATTTTGGAATTAGGGGAATGACCAGTGAGCAGGCTCCTTGCTACACAGCATGTTGAGTAAGTGACTTCTTGCCCCTGCTGTATTGGAAAATTTCAGCATGTCACCCAATATTGATGCGTTGGGATCACGCAATATATATTTAAAGGTGTTGGTCACAGCCATCCTCCAAACACCACTGTCGCTGCACACTCTGAACATGTAACACAGACAGACTGCTCAACCATAACAGCTTAGTCCTATACAATGCTGGATGGATATTGTCTATAGGAGAACCTCAGAGCTGTGAACACATACTGGAGGTTGTTCGTAACTCTGAACGAAATGTTATGGTGGTTCTTTTCAAAAGTTTACAACTGAACATTGACTTAATACAGCTTTGAAACTTAACTAGGAAGAAGAAAAATGCTGCTTTTAACCATCTTAATTTAAATGAAACAAGCACAGAAAGTTTCTTTAACCTGCCAACTCTTTTTTTAACTTTCCCTTTATTTTTTAGTAGTTTACATTTAACACTGTACTGGCTTTTTTTTTTTTTTTAGTCTCTGCTGCTGCCTGATTGTGTACTTCCAGTTCCAAAGGAGGTGTGTGGTTGACCGGTCCGTTCGTAACTCTGGGGTTTGTAACTCTGAGGTTCTGCTGTATAATCTATTTGTAGCTCATCTAGCTCCAGTGTTCAGAAAAACAAGACAATTACCAAAAGTCATTCTTATTCAATAAAAACATCCACCTAGACCCCAATTTCATGATTCCCAACAGAGCATCTTTGATTATGCTGTGGGCACTATTGCTCACCTTAAATACACTGAAGATATAAGTATTCTTATTGACAACATAGCCAACATGGTCAATACAAAGCTACGGGCTGTTGTCTCAGAGAATACCAGTAATGCTTCTTTTTTGTAATTGTTACTGTTGGGAAAGTTTAACATTCCTGCTGTTCACCCAGCCAAGATATTTCAATAACAATTTTAAAACAAAAGAAAAATATCTGCAACATATATATAGGCATGAAAAGTAACTGGATACTTTGACAAAATCCTCCCCTCCCCCCAACAGGCAGTTGGGATTTTTTTTTTTTAATAACTAAAATGTGTCGGGATAAAGCCTGTTGTGAGAGGCCTGGGGACCCTGTGCTTGGGGGGGGGGGGGTAGGAAGCTGCCTTTATCTGCACACCTGTGCAGCAGCAGGTTGGGATTCATTGTGAGCACTCTCCTGGTGCACAGCTGCATTAAGAGGACCTGGTCTGTTGGCTTGAAATAGGACTAGAAGCCTGGGCTGTCCTCTGGTGCAGCAGCACTAAAGCACATGCTCCTGTCACCTTGCCCCATCCAGGCCCTGTGGACGCAGGATCTCTCAGTGGTGCCTTCAAGGCCAGCACATTCCACTTTCTCCCGTGTGTGGCCATTATGAGGGAGGGCAGGATTTTGCCCATAATGTTCAGAGCTTTAGCACCAGGCTAATTTATATTAAGTAGTGGGAGACAAAATGTGGATTTCCAAAGTCTGCAAATCAGCAAGTAAGCAAACAAATATGACTGAAAAGAATGACAATTGCTGCATCAGAGAGTGTACTTGGCTCACTTATTTTGACCAGTGTTGTTTAGGTTGTTTTTTTTGTTTGTTTGTTTTTTTTAACAGTATTGCATATAGATGCCATGGTAATGGACAGGGTCTGTGAATGTGAAGGCAACAAGTATATTGTGTAAAAGTAATGAGAGCTCGCTACAGCATCGCCAATTCAATCTTGCTCATTAAGTGGGACGAGACAACCTGGTTTTGTGTAGAAAACCACCATGGCTGTGGATTAGCATGATAAGCATTAGACAGGAGCTGCTGTAGTTACAGTAAAGAGGAACATTGAGACACCAATAGTTGTAAATTGTTTAATTACAAAAAAATGTATGAGCATGTGTGTGTATATACTATAGTACATTAAGGATTTGTTTTAGCCTCTTGGCTTCAGATATAGGCATGCATTCCTGTCAACTCAACAGGAGTGCGAGATTACATGTTAGAGCAGTCTTGTATATAAAACTGCTTTATTTGCAAATAAGGAGCACCATATGCTTTGTGAAGGCTTTCCATGCACTGGCTATACTTGTTCTCAAAACTTGTCTTGTGGCAATGTGTAATCTATCTCTTTCATACAATATTTCAACATGGCTGCATGCAGTATATCTTCGCCTATATTAATATGTTGCTATACGTAATTACCATCTGCGTAACACTAAAGAAAAGGAAGAATGAGGCTTGCCTTTAAAAATTCTCAGATTTAGCTCTAATGTTACAGTGTGTATTGTACTGTCCTATTACATGTTCTATTCAGAATTTTTCTTTGTGATGCATTATGTATAAAATGCCAATTATTTAACATGCAGTCCTCTTTTTTGTTATGGCAGGAAACAGATGTCTGTGTGCTTTTCGCCGAGTTGCATTAAGATCTTCCATTGCTTTCACTTGCACTTCCATGCATGCTTCTTTTTGAGCACGTCCAGATTTCCACCACAAGTGGGTCAGCACCGCTGCGGGGGAAGGATATCAGGCAGAGTTTATTCATTGTTTTAGAAATGTCAAGAACCTGAGATGAAGTTGCACTGCATTTAGGACATCTTTAAAATCTGTAAAGGTCCTTCCATCCCCACATGCTGAGCCTTTCTGCTGAAGAACATCTGCACAATGGGATTCTCTCTCCGAAGTTAGAAAAATAAAGGGGTTTGAGGTTTGCTGTTACACTTGAAATAACTGCAGCTGACTGACCTAGATGTGTTTTTCTTTACTTTGAAGGAGTACATATGGCCCTTGAACTAGGAATATTCCTCACTGCTCTTCTGAGAGGCTCTGTTGAGAAGCTGTATCCTCCAGTGCCATATCCTCCTGGCTGGCTCTTCTACACTCCAGATTATGACTCTCAAAAATGTCATGGGCAGGACCTAGGTCTTTTCGCTGTCTAGATTTTGTAGCATCAGTCACTTCATAAGTCTCGGAGAACTGCTTAAAACAAAATGTAGAATAGTTTAGGAAATGTCTAGATGGCACTTCATTTGGTTCTTTTCAAAAGGACATTTTGAAACAAAAACAGACAGATTTCTGGACTTCATACAGTTTTGTGTAATTTTGTATGATTCACATTTATTTATAGCGTGAACTTCAGGAGCTAAAAAGGAACTAGAGAAGACCCCGGCACTTGTCACTCTTCATGTGATAACAGCATAGTACTGCCTGCAAGAACAGACTACCAGATAGAGATTGTGCAGTTATACCTACATTGTACTGTGCCTGATCATGTTAAGGCTGAAAAGGATGCCCCAAATTATCCCTAAATGTAATGAGTCTAATTCTGCTCCAACTTCACTAGAAGACATCCTGTGCTAAAGCAGCGGGTTTAAATAAAAGCCTTATTTCACATCACACGCTGGCATGTAGCCACATTGACTGCAAGAGCTCACTTAGTGGCTGGCCACGCAAAGTGCTCGGCTTAGCTCTCATGACTTCAAAGGGAGTTGAGAATGGTTGGCAGGATCCAGACCTTAGACGGTAAACTCTTTGGGCAGGGGTTGTGTCTTACCTGTTTGTGCAGTGCCTTGAATGTCTATTGGTGTTGTAGAAAGACAAAAAATAATACTTGCATAAGTAAGGCAAGCAGTAGGCCCTTGGTGAATAATGCTCAGTCCAGCAGCAGCTGGAGATCATGGCAAAACTCATTGCCTGATGATTCCATGATGCGGTTAGGATGAAACTAACTTCAGGCATGGACAACCTGGGTGTCTTCTGGATTAATAAATTTTTATGCTGTGTACATGAGAAACCAGACTTGGGCTATCCATGTCCAGTGATTTTGTCCTAATGACAGCAAATCAACTTACTCGGTTCCATTTGGTAATGCCAAATGATTTAATGTTAATTATGCCCTCAATCTCTCATTGGATTTGCCAAACCACTTCACGTCTAAGGACTGTGATTTTATTTTACCAGTCTGGAGGGTCTGTATTGAGGATGATGGACTTCAGGAAGGAGATTGGCTGGAATCAAAAGTTAAATCATACACTCAAGTAGCCAACCAAACAAAATACTAAAGTGCACACACACATTTTCCCTGGGGAGAGACTGAGAGAAAGAAAGAATAAACTCATGTGACAGATGTTGGTCACATTGCTTAATGCACTCCTGGCAGACGCTTGAATACGACAGGGTGAGGGCAGCATAAGAACATGAGTAGAACAGAACAGAATTATAGCTCCTGCTAACATGACTCTGCCTTACCCGTGTTGCTTGGCTCGCAGCTCTAGCAGATGGACCCATGGTAATGTTGACACTGCTGGATGACTGGGTATCAGTTGTGTTTCCTCCATCAGCAGCTGAGAGCCCAGAAATCACCAAAGCACTTGAAAAACTTCTCTTGCCAAACAGAAGGCTGAGAGTAGAGCTGGTGGAAGAGGCCAGACTGGACCTGAGCATTGCTCCAGCTCTATCCTGGACAGTCAACTGGCCGCCAGCAGGAATGGCAGGGGTTTGAGAAAACACAGATGTTACAGAGTTGTGGAAGGACAACTGGCTTCTGGAAAGCCTTTGGACAATTTCATGGGCAGATGTGGAAGCTTGGATAATAGGCTGGTAACTTTCGACAATTGGTTCAGAATGACTTGAAACAGGTGGCCTCTGGTTGAAGGCAGCATGTGTCTGAACAGACTGACTCCTGAATTTTCTTCTGCCTTTAAAAGAGAGTAATAGTTTTATTTTAAATTATGTTTTCAGTTACATACCATCAAAGCACACGTATTACTGGTTCTATTCTTTTACTAGGGTATATTTTACATAGTGTTTTTTATCACACATACACTTTTATACTGTGGATCTAAACACTTTACAAACAAACATTCAGCGAATCATAGAAATTAGAGATTGATAAAACCTATGAAGTCATTTGGTTCATCCGACTGGCCGTGCAGAATGTTTCAAATCTTCTAGTGTCTTTGATGGGAGCAGAATTTGACCCTTTGTGAGGAACATAAATAATATAACTATTAAATCCATTTCACAGATGAATAAATGGAGAAACAGAGAGTGAGATTCCCAAAGAAACTTGGGTGTGGTGATGCTGGGTGTCACCATGCCTAACTTTCAGGTGTCTAGAAAATCACTGTAATCCACAAAGCCAGAGTTTGATGCTCAGGCTCCCTATACAATGAATAGGGTACTTCAGCATGGTATTCACAAAAGCCAGCATGCTAGGTGGCTCCTCGCCTAAGCTAGCCAATGGGAAATGCCAAAGCAAAGGCTGTATCCTAAGCCCACCCCTCTGAGGGAATTTGGTGCCTAAGGGCTGCAGGGAGGTATCTTCCTCTGCTTGGGATTCTCAGCTACAAACCTTCTCTTGGTGTTAGGTGCCTCCACCATTTCTACCAGAAGTGGAGGAGGAGGCTGTCCCTCAACTTTTAGCCCAGCTGTTAGGGTACTTACTTAGGCTGTTGGAGACCCTTAGGATATGAGGGGATTTGATCAGGGATCTACCACCGCTCCAATGCATGCCCTAACCACTGAGGTATGGGATATTCTGATGTGGGGCTCCCTCAGTTTCTCTTGTTGAAGCTGTTCTACTGTGGAACTCTTAAGTACCTAAATCCTTTTTTGAAAATGAGATTTAGGCTCCTAAATCAGTCGGGCATTGCAACGCTGAGCACAGCAACGTCCCAATACCGCTAAAAAACTCAGACCGAGGGCCTTAGAAAATTCTACTCCTAAAGCTTTATATAGTTTAATTGCAAAAAATTGCAAATGAAAATAAAGTAAGGTTACACAGAATTACCCTTGCGCTTGGGGACTAGGAATGTGAAGACGCTTCCACCTCAGTGTCAGAGGGCAGAGTATTTATGACAAAGGAAGTTGTCTGAGGCCAAGAATTTAAGAGGAAGAGACCTTTGTAGGGGGCAGATTATTCCACATCTACCTACTGCAGGGTTTTTGCACCATCCTTTGAAGCCCGTGGTTCTGGCTACTGTCAGAGAAAGGATACTTGTCTAGATGGACACCAGGTCTCAGCCAGTCTGGCGATTCCTACGTTTGTACATAATTCCAGATATGTCCTAATGTTTACAACCCAATACCTCACACTCACAGCCATCACCCACATGGCCAAAAGACTACACAGGACTCCCGCTGGAGTCCACCTCTGCTCCTCCCTGATTGGACAGAAGGATTGTGACTGAGCAATGAGAGCCACTTAAATGCAGAGTTGATTTATATATTTTTTATTCTTGTATGTTTGCATGTTCACAGAATAAAATAATAATAAACCCCACCCACAAACCACTGAACACACCAGATACCTGCTTGTGGACACAATCAACTCCCCACATCACAGACAGCAGGTTGGGACACACAGCAGGCATCTAATATGCTTGATGCTTCTCTGTATTGATGCTATGTCAAACTCACACAGAGCACCTGTTCACCTGAGTGCAAGCCTGGCATTCCATAGCCAGGAAACCCAAAATATTAACATATGCTGGTACTTCAATGTCATAGCCATAACTGTGGGTTTTAAAAGAGTATTAATATTTTTGAAAGCAGCAAACCTGTAAGACCTAATGATGCAGGCATGAATTTTGCCTTTCAGGGATTCCTAGGTTGTTAATTTTTCCCCCCAGTTCATGAATCAGGAAGGGGGGAAGCAAAGGGGCTGAAGTTCCATTATAAGCAGCAAATTCCCTCCCTATCCGCTGGCTGGCTCCTCCTCTCTTTTCCATATATAAAGTGGCAATAACATGATGGAAGCAGCTTAGCTGGAATAAAGTCTAGTTGGCCCAGCAAGTAGTGAGCAATTTTCCATACCATTTACACCACATTATTTTTACTTTTATACTCAGAACTATAAAAAGTACACTTGCAAAAATGGCATACTGGGCAGTGGCCCCTGTAATAAAAGCCTCATTACTCCCACTAAAGCTAATGCAGCTAAGCCTCATGCACTGATTAAAAAATGTGCCCATGGATTCTCCGCACTTCAGATGGGTTGACTGGGGAGAGTGTTAATGGTAATTAAAGACAGGCCTGAGCTGCAAAGTTTGGAGCTAGATGTGGTTCTGATTTTCCTAAAGATCCAAAGTGTTTGAACTCTGGGGTTTTGGTTAAGCCCTATTTCTAGGTCAGTTGCCTATTTTAATGTTATCTTCTTAAAATATAAAGGACAGATATGCATTAAGAAGAGAGAGGCTGTGATGTGTTAAGTTCAGTCAAATACGGACAAACATCTGTTCATGATTTAAACTGCCAAGCTGACCGCTGTCCAAAAATATTCTATATTCATCCCAAATTCAGCAGTTACAGTGCTGTGTAGTAGACCACCCATATCGACACATAAATAGCATAGCCCCTGAAAACACTTTGGAAACAAAGGCTGTTCTATATGCTGTATTGTAAAGACAAGACACTTTTTTTGGTGCACCCAACATATTTTCAGTGCTCCTGATTTTCCTCATTTTTATGTAGGGCTGTAATTGCATTTTGCAGACTGAATGGCACCAGCCAGTAAAGTGAAATATTAAATTAAGAAGCACTAAATACAGTTGGTTCATAAATTGTAAGGTCAGAAGGGACCATTGTGATCATCTGGTCTGACCTCCCATATAACACAGGCCATAGAACTTCCCTGAATTAATTCCCGTTTGGATGTTTTCCTAAAAGATGTGCTCTAGTTCAATCTTGATAGAAAAACTTCCAGTGATGGCGAATCCTGCATAACCCTCAGTAAGTTATTCCAATGGTTAAATACAATCACTTTTAAAATGTGTCCCTTATTTCTAATCTGAATTTGTCTAGCTTCAACTACTAGCCCTTGACTCTTGTTATACGTTTGCAAGAGCCTCTGTTTTTAAATTTCTGTTCCCCATGCAGCTTTTTGAAAACTAATCAAGACTGTTAAACTAAAAAGTTTGAGCTCTTTGAGTCTATCACTATAAGGCATGTTTTCCAATCATTTAATATTCTCTTGGTTCTTCTCTGAGCCCTCCAATTTATCAATATCCTCCTTGAATTGTAGACCTCAGAACAGGACATAGTATTCCAGTAGCAGTCACATCAGTGCCAAATACAGAGGTAATATAACCTCTCTAATCTATTCTCATTTATACATCCAAAAATCACATCTGTCTATTTGGCCACAGCATTACATTGGGAGCACATGTTCAACTGATTATCTACCATGACCTCAAAATCCAT
Source organism: Natator depressus (assembly GCF_965152275.1). NCBI lineage: Eukaryota > Metazoa > Chordata > Testudines > Cheloniidae > Natator > Natator depressus. The sequence goes on from NC_134236.1 coordinate 132,684,145, forward strand.
TTCAGAGTCACCACTTCCCAGGATAGCATCCCCCACATTCTTTGGTCATAGATGTGTGACTTTACATTTGGCTGTAGGAAAATACACATTGTTTGCTCGCACCCATTTATCAAGCAATCTAGATATCTCTATATCAGTGACCTGTTCTCTACATTATTTACTACTCCCCCAATCTGTGTGTCATCTGCAAATTTTATCAAGTAATGATTTTGTTTTCTTCCAAGTAATTGATAAATATATTAAATAGTATAAGACCAAGAACCAATCTCTGTGGGATTCCACTAGAAACACACTTGCTCAATGACGATTCCCTGTTTACAATGACATTTTGAGACCTATCAGTTTGCCAGTTTTTAATCCATTTAACGTGTGCTGTGTTAAATTTGTATCTTTCTAGCTTCTCAATCAAAATGTCATGCCGTATCTGTCACAGTTCAGGGCAACTGCACCTGTATTTCACCTCTATGCTCCAACAAGGGCACCCACTCTCAGGCTTCCAGCTCTCCAGCCATTGCCTTTCTTGGGTGAAGACCCAAGTCTCACTCCCTTCTGACTGGGATATTTCCAGGCTGCACAGTTCCCTGCCTTCACTATGTTATTCGCAGCAGAGAGGGGCTGCCCAAGCACACCTGCTTGCTTTCTCTTCAGTGATTGATAACAAAGTGATTTTCAACAGTTATTTGTAACACACAACTCTTCCTATGCAAGGCTATTTTATTCTTAAGGCAAACAACATTAAAGAAAAAACATATTAAAACAATACTAAAACCTATACGCATGCTAATAAGTTTACCAGATACCATCACAACTCTAACATGGACTCAAGCAGGAGTATGGGGTGTGGTCACGAGTCAGCTCAGAACAAGCACCCAGTCTTATGGGGCCTCAGTAGGCCCAGCCCTCCCAACTCAATCCTAAGGCTAGGCGATCCCATAAACCAGAAGTCTGTTTGCGGGGTCAGGAAGAAGGCCATTGAACAGTTTAAAAGCTGGCTATTTGTTCATAAGTCCTTTCTTTGTCTATTGGTCCCTGGAGAATCCAGTTTGAAGTAGTATATGTGTACGTCTCCAGAGGGCCAGGGGGTGTCTTCAAAGGGCTGATAACCAGAGGAATTACATTCGCATCACCTGCCTACCAGAGAAGGTACATAGAATGCCACAATAACACATACACAATTGCATTTTTAATACAATGGACTCCAAAGGTATCAAACCTAAATCAATAAGGTTTAATTTAATTCAATACAATTCATTCGGGATATTGTAGATAATTGTCAGTCTGTCACAATATCAAGTCAAATGCCTGACAAAAGTTTAAGTATACTATATCAACACTATTACCTTTATCAACCAGACTTGTAATCTCTTCAATAAAAATATCAAATTAGTTTGACAAAATCGATTTTCCTTATGCCCATGTTGACTGGCATTCATTATATTACCCTCCTTCAATTCTTTATTAATCAAGACCAAAATCAGATGTTCAATTATTATGCTGAGATTGACGTCCAGCTGCCAAATTTATAATTACCTGGGCCGTCTTGTTTACCCTTTTAAAATATTGGCACAATATTAGCTTTGAGTCCCCTGGAACTTCCCCAGTGTTCTAAGACTTATTGAAAATCAACATTAGGATCCAGAAAGCTTCTCAACCAGCTCTTTTAAAACTCTTGGTTGCAAGTTATCTGGACCTGTTGAATTAAAAAATGTCGAGCTGTAGCTGCTTTCTAACATTCTCCTTAGTTACTTTTCGAATGGAAACTATTTCATTATCTACACCATACGATATAAATACATTATCTGGCTTTTTCCCCAAATACAGTGCAGAAATATATTTAACGCTTCTGCCTTTTTTGCATTATTATTGATGATTCTACCATTTCCATTTGGTCATGGACTAATGCCATTGATAGGATTCCTTTCATTCCTAATATAATTTAAAAAACTCCTTCTTGTCCTTAACTCTAGCTTCTGATTTATATTACTTTCATCTTCCCCTTTCTTGCATTTATTATATATAATTTTCTTAAATGATTTTTATAGCTGTTTTCACTTCTCCTCTAAGACAGGTTGGTTTTTTAACCAATGTAGCCTTTTATCACTATTGTGGCTTTTTGGGCATCTAGTAAAATGTTCTTAAACAGTTCTCAGTTATCACTCATTATCATTTGAACCCCTCAGGATCATTAGTTTACAATTAAGCTTTCCTTTCTGATTATGGCATTGTCAAATTATAAAAGCGCACAGGGGGATTTTGCTCCAACACAGGAATCAAAAGCAGCAGTTGTAATCTTACAATATAATTTATATTCATGGTAAGATTCGCTCCAGCCTTGTCCATTATTTTTAATGTAAGAGCCAACAGATATAACAAGAAATGAACAAGTATCCTGTTCCTAGTTCTCTGCCTTAATTTATAACCTACAGCACAACTGTGATGTACAGTCAATTAACTCAACCTTTCAGCAAGTCCTGAGCCCTCAGAGATATGATGAGTATGACTTATTTTACACCAGTTTTATAATTTTACACCAGTATTTCCAGCGAGCAGGTAGCTAGCCCTGCCTTACAGATCATCACAAATCTAAAATAGTTTTTGGCTCAGAATATAAGTTCAAAGCATGGTTTTGTTCATAAGTGATGAGGACATGAATTATTCCATATCAGACTGACTGAAGAGGTCTAAATGTTGGCTTTTTTCTGATGAATACTGTATTTATATAATGGAAGCTACACTAGAAAAACAATCCCACGTGCATTAGTGATCAGGAAACCCTCTTGCTCATATAATTCAGGACATTTTGTTTGCTTTCCCCAATATCTCCCATTTAGCAATTTAGTTAAGAATTTGGCAAAATTTTAGGGTTAGAGTTCCTAATAAACAGTCAAGGCACAGGGCTCACTGAATTCACTTTTTAACTACTTCCCATCTGTGTTCGAATTTCCACCATTACAAAAGGCATCTCCTGGTCCAGGGATCTAGCATTCAGTAGTTTGTCAGTGGGGACTCAGGTAACTTCTTTGATAGCCATTCTGCTTGTCCTATGCCCTCCCAATAACCCTCCTCTGGAAGAATAAGTCAGAAGGTCACCCCCTAAACATGCCCGCTTAATAATTTGCTTGGAAATTAGGGAAGTTGAGATCTCTATTTCTTATATTAGGATTTCCAGTGGACATTTCTTTTGTTCTCATTCTGGTCCCTTTTGCCCTGCTCAGGTGTTGCAAAGGTGTCAGAATCTGATCATAGCTAGCCAGAAGACAGTTCTCCTAGTGAAGGGGAACCCTCTGTATAAACAGGGGAACTGACTCCTGTGCTTATTTGCACTACTAGTATATGAGACAAGTTGGAGGTAGGAAGGGGCTGTGGCTAATGTCATATGGTCCCTTAAGATGTGGACTGGTTCCCAAGATCAAGAAGCTGTAATCCTAACCAGCTCCTTGACACACCTCTCCTCTAATCCTCTACATTGAGTGGATCTCAGACACAGAGGCGAACCTGGCCCATGATGTCACTTATAATTTGTTAAACTTTTCAAAACACTGTATTTGGTATGAAGTGTAATAATTTGGCAAGATTCTGGGCAGCATCACCATCTTTACCAGGCTCACGCATCCCATCCAGCTCATCAGTAAGTTAGCCCATCACTCTGGAATTAGTTTCAGAGCAAAGAAACTCTGTTTTTATTTTGGTTAATTTCTGTGAACATTCAAACTCAATTCAGCTCCAGCAACTACATTCCTCCCTGTCTCCTGCTGTCTTCCTCTCTTTGATAATGTAATATAAATCATGAGAAAGTGAAGAGTGGACTGTGTGTGCTGTCCTCAGCTTTACCAGAGCACGTAAATATAGGAGTGGCCTAATAAATGTAAAATTTGGTGAGTTGAGAGCTGTGAAGCTTTTCTGAGGTCAGACTCACCAGCAGGTGTAGTAATCTGAATCACAGTTTATATAGTCTGACTCCACAGAACCTAGAATTTTAGATCATTGTTCCTCTAAGTACTTGACTGCATCATGTCCTAAAGCTATCAAATAAAACATCAAACACCCCAGTCACATCCTCCCTGAGGAACGACAAGCCTAAACGGACAGGTAAAAGAGCTCATATTTTGGTATACATACCTGCGTATTGACGGGAATCTTGTGAAGGCGGCTGCATCTGGGGGGATCCATTTCTTGTGTGTTGTGAGCTACTACTCTGGCTTGAATTACCTGCGGAATTGTTGCTGGATGAAGACCCACCTCCACTATCCACCTCTTCAATGTTGTTTCCACTGTTGTGACTTGCATGACAGTCCTTCCGCATTCTGTTTGTGAGATGAGACACACTATCAAGTTATGTGGTTTATTAGAATTTGTGCGGCCAACATTAGAGAAACTCACAGTACAAGTGAATAGCTGTGCTCCGACCAGCTCTCTAGATGTATTCAACAGGCAAATAACAGGGCTCTGACAGTTTTGAGGATAGTCATTATATTACATTATAGTTATGTTAGAGGTGGGTAATTTGGTTTAGTCAAAATAAAAAGCAATATAAAACTCCTTTCATCGCTCAAACCAAATCCGTCTTGGTAGGTGGCCTTGGAGCCCCGAAACCCAACAGCATACTTAATCCAATGTCAAATTGCTCCCAAAAGGCGAATCTTTATATGAAGTAGCCAAGTGGCATGCTCTTCTTTCCCAAATCTCATATGCTCTGGAAATAAAGTGCACTCTGGGAGATTAATATACAAAGCAAACCCCAGAGTGCAGGTTAGAGCAAACAGGGATGCAGCGATGGGGTCAAGCAAACCAGGGTCCTGTCCCTTTTCTACAGCCATGAAAGGAATGGAGTGGATGGCAGGTCAAATGCACTATTCCTGCATGAAGAGTGCTTATAAGAGTGACAGAAGAAATATGTGAGACACAAAGTTAATGGGGAGAGAGCGAGAGCTATTGGGGTTATATATCCTGAAAGTTGGGGCCTGATCGTGGAGATTCAATAAAAGGTTAGACTGTGTAATACTGTCTGATTTTGCATTGTCTGGTCTTGCAGCTTTGACAAGTGACAAAGTTTCATAGTGGCATAATTTGATTGGATATCCTGCAAAATTTGCAGTATTTGGTAACATATGCAAGCTATAAATCATTAATCTTTTTGTATTTTTTGTTATTTCTTTATGAAAATTACACACACACAAAAGGTTTGGTGTATTTTGGATAAGTATCAGAACTTGGGAATGCTGGTCTGACCCAAACTGCCAGAGCTTTGGAGCATAACACCTATATTCATGTTTCAACATGTTCAGAGTCACTGCAATGTGGAAAATCTATACTGCTATTTACAAAAAATAAAAGGCAAAATGCCTTGGAATCATTTTTATTGAGAGAAATCACTCTTTTCTGAATAAGAGCATTGCCAATAAGGCTAAGGAGTATGATGATGATGCTGTCTGGATGACAGAGGACTGTACTTGAACGTCATTAATGGAGCTCAGAGTTTTATTTCCACAGTAGTTGGGAAGCTATTCTATATATTTAGCTACGGTTGCACCCATCAGGAAATAACAATTTTTCCCACAGAGTGAGAAACTCTCTTAATAGAAAATAACGTGATTGCAGACTTCCTCCCCTGCAGATCATAATACAGGCTGAATATTGTCTAACCACCTACCTTAACCACTTGGATCTGAACCATGTTTTAATGTTGTCCAAACTGATAGGTCCACCCCAGATGTTCATCAGCTGGCTGTGTGTCCCTATGTACGATGTGGTTAATGGGGAAACATACATTGGATATCCCAGTGGCTGATCACATGAAGAGTTAATCAAGTTCCTCAAGACTTGTTTATTGTTCTGGATACTACCTCGCTCTGGATTACGATTGCGCAAAAAAATTAGCTCCTGTTGCTGCCCAGCCCAAAGCCCTCTGACACATTCCTTGTTTACCTACAGTTAAATAGAAAAATATGGACCACTTGAAAATGTTTTCAATTTTAAAAAAATACTATGATGGGTGTATAACCCAAACAGAACAGTACTTTGCATTTATATAGTATCAACGAATCTCAGGAAATTTTACAAATATTACTCAGATAAGCTTGAATTTTTATTTCAGATGAGTAAACAGAAGGACAGGAAATTTAAGGGAATTGACTCTGGCCAACACAGTAAGTCAGGAATAGAACCCATAAGTCCTGGCTCCCAGTCCCCTGCCCCAACAGCCTGATCAACCTCCCTCTCTTAGCAAAACCTACTTATTCAACAATGGTATCCAGGTCCCAAGAATTCACCAAGTGAAGACTACCTGTTTGTGTAGTGCCCTAAACACAGATGAAATAATACAAATCTGAAATACTAGAAAGGTATCTTTGGTACCTTGATAACTTTGAAGCTCAGGTAGCTTTTGTGGAGCATAATAACTTTATATTCATCTGTCCCTTCATCCACTATATGTCTCAAGGTGAGCAGCTCTTCTTTGTTAGAGAGTACAGCTCTGCGCCAGGCAGGGTCACCCTCATGACAAATTACAATCTTTTCCTCAAAAGACTGGATTGCCTCATACAGAACTGCAGGGTCCTCATACTCATCTGGACAGGTGAACTGGTCCTGGTATTAAATGAAATGAATATTACTATGGTCAGACAGTTCCATGAAAAGAGAACCGTTATTGATGATAAACTAGTTCCTGCTTTCATTGAAGTCAGGGACAAAGCACCTGTTGACTTCAGCTGGAACAGGTTTGTGCCTATAAAGACTACATTAGAGCTAACACAGGGAGAGGGTGGGGATTGGAACTGTTAACACCCTAGTACTATAGAGGGCTACATGAAGAAAATGTTTGTATGATTACAACTAACTTACAGAGTATCCAGCCTCTTTACTGGATAGACAGGAAGAATGGCAGTTTAACCACTTTTTTCTTAAATATGGAATTGAAATAGATAGACCTGCAAATTCTTTCATGTAGGATGTGACTGAAATAGAACAACCTGTGAAATGTTGTACTTTAGGTGGAGCTCCATTATTTATTAAAAAACAAAACAACCCCCCCCCACAAAGCTGAACAACATTTAGAGAGATATCACATTATTGTGCTGGATCTTTATCTGATACAAAGTAATACTACCACTGTTAATGTAAGGAGACAATGTCAGTGAAGCGTGGGAGTTCATATGCTTTATACAGCAATTTTAAAAACTTGTTTATAGCTGTTTTAAAAGAAAAAAAAGATTTGTTCCTGTCTATCTAAGACATTATTAATTAATATTCCCTTATAAGTTATCAGTGTGTAACTTACCAGCATCACAACTCCCCCTCATCTCTCTCCATAGTGTCCTTTGAAACTTTTAGATCTCCCCCTTTGATCTCTAGGCTCACAGCCTTGGCAAAATGTATGTGTAAGTATGAGATGGAGCCTGCAACTCGGCCACTCTTTGCATTGCCCCTGCGCAAGTGTTTGTTGCAGGGTTGCTTATCTGTAGCCATTGGGGGTGCATTCCTGGTTGTTTTTCCAACAGCCCCCCAGCAAGCTAAATCAATACATCCATACAGGAAAGTCTAATCACCCAATATATCTATGCACTAACTCACTGACCCAGTTACATGCAGTGTTCATAAAATTGTTATTGATCAGTATTCTTAGATTATTACATAGCAGCTCCACCATCCACTACATTCACAACACATATAGACAATGCTATCTATTAAATAACATGTTATATAGAACAAAAACTACTGTATGGTTAGTTTACATGAACAATAATCTGCTCTGAGTTATACAGATGTAAATCTGGAAAACTGCAATGAGCTCAATGGAGACACTCCAGGTTTACATCTGTGTAACTGAGATCAAAACATGGCCCCACTGTCTACATGTTCAGAAACCTCATGGTATAATCAATGAAACAGCTGTGCCATTTGACTGATAAGAAGGGTCTTAAGCCTTCCAAACAATTTTCCCCTCAACTACATTTTTAAAAGACAACAATATCAAATCATTTCTTTCTTAGCACATAAATGGTTAATAAAATAGCAATCAAATTCATCTGATTAAAAAAAATATCTAGGAATCAGTCTTGTAGTTCCTGTGCAGGTAAAACTTTGACTGAAGTCAATGGGAGTTTTGTCTCCATGAAGATCAAGGAGTCTGGAATATAAATGATTTAAAATTGAGTGTGTGTGTGGAGGGAAGACAAAGAAAAAAAGATCAAACGGTGCAATGTATGCCAGACACACACAACCGTGGTCTAAGCTTTTCTATTTTTGTCAAGCAAGTTATCCAGAATAAAGCCACAACTACAACAATTCCTCTCTCATTTTATTTTGGGCCAGTTTCAGAGCTTTCCTGCATTTCCTTAGGAAAACATGTACAATGCACCTGCCTGATGTAGCTTCAGGGACATTCTGACTGCTGGAGCGACAACCTTATGCAACAGATCCATGTCTGCAAACACCCATTCATCTTTTGCTGTAACTCGAAAGTCTCCTTTGAACAGAGCATGGAGTCCATAAAGAAAGGAATCTAAACTGTAAAACAACAACATTAGTTATTCCCGGAACAACAGTTTCGTATTGAACCAATCATTGCAAATAGTTTTCCATTTTCACAAGTTCCAGGAGTTGATAGCATCCCTGAAAAAGTGAGAAACGCTACACGTAGTTCTGTTTAGAAGCTGTGGTTCAACTTTAACTACTTTCTCCTGCAGCTTGCACAGTAAATGAGTGACTTCAAAATGAGAGTAAATTGGATTGCAACTATTAAACAAGTGCGGGTACTTACTAGTAAGGTTTTTAGGTGTATCTTGGGCTGATCATCTGACCTACACCTAGGAGAATACTCCCATTGATACCAGTGGTCTATTTACATGAATATACATCGCAAGATTGGGCTCCTTATTTATTGACCTTTAAAATGTATCTAGTGCCATTAACTTTAGTGGTTTGCACTGGCAAGGCACAGAACTTTAGATACAGATATGCAGATGCCAACACAGCTGCACAAAATACTTTCAATGAAGCCTGAAACCTGTCTGGTTTAGGGTTTCATTACAAACCTGAAAGTTAAACCAGGCATGCTGTAAAGTGCATTAAGATTCATGAACATTTCAAGGAAACCTGGGAACAGTTTTGAGGAAACTTTGGGGTGTTTTGCATTGAAATAATAAAAAGTACACTGTTCTGCGAGGTTTTGATAAGAAACCAGATGGAACTTGGTGCTTCTGACTGAGCTTGGTTTGGAAGTTTTGAGTTTGCTTGGGCTTGACATACTCAAAGCAAGATGCATGGGGTGCAAATTCAGGAGATCAAAACCAAAGAAAATGTTTGCACAGACACCTGGGAGGCAAAACTACTAAGTTCAGCTCTAATGCTTATCTAACACCAAAAGCTTCCCAGGACTGTAACAGATGTTTACAAAAAGTTTGTATTTTTAATGAAAATGACTTAAATTGCAGTCCTAAAACTATTCAGAAAAAGCAGGCCATGGTGTTCAAGAAAATAGAATTAGACCTTGGGACATCTGTTACAAACCCACAGGACATTGTTTAATCTACCTGACATGATTTTATTCACTTTTACAAGAGTGAAGTTTTTTTACATTTTAAAGACTCTTAGGAGAAAAGCAATAAGATCTTAGAGATTTCCATTACCATCCAGGCTTTCTCCAGAGAATGTGTGAGCTCTCCACTTAATTGAGCTTTTGTAATTATTTTAGGAGAAGGAAAAGGGGAAGGGGCAGGGTGGAAAGTAATTCTCCTTCCAAGGGAGAGAACAGGGAGATTAGGAAACTGCCTGGTCTATCTTCAGCTGCAATACATTTCTAATTTTGGCCTTAGTGGGTAGCATGTTTTAAAAACTGTAATAGAAAGATATAGGCTATTACCAGCTGGATACCAATTTTGTCTTTAAAGGTGCTGTGTAACACAAACCAACTAATCAGCATGAACTGAAGCATACTGCACATAGACTGAAAGGCAGAGACCGGGGTCACTGCTGGGAATGTTATAAATACAGGCAAGCCCCTCTGAGTTCTTCATTTACATATGGTTATGAGTATTTAATAATACAGGGTGGGATTTTTTCAAAAGGGCCTAATCGAATTAGACACCTAACTCCTTTTGACTTTCAATCAATCTCACCCAGAGTTTGGAAAATGCTAACATCCTGGTTTGTACCTGGGAAATCAGTATAAGGAACCAGTTTAGAAAACAGATTAATGTATGTATCCAGTCTAGACAAATACATGTTTCAGAATGAGTCATATTTACTTAAAACTGGTTAGAAGTCCTTCTGGCCCCCCCTCCCCGCCAAGTCACCCATTTGAACAATCATCCAGCATACAACTGAATCCTCACATGGAGAAATTGCTATTGTATTTTATCCTTTTACAGGATAAAAATTAAGAAAAAGCTACTAATAATGAGATTCTATAGTGTAGTTTTTCTCATGCAAGAACATCAAATCTGCAGCAGGAGGTTGTCTGGGATGGGAGGAGAGTAGACAGCACAGTGAACTGGTTTTTCATGTCCAGAGATTCAAGTCCAATTCTTAAAATCGCAGCTGATGAAGAGTTTGCATTCTCATCAAAGACCCTTAAAGACATTTGTGCATGTTACACAATCTGGTGTGAGTGGTAACACCTGCTAAAGAAAGGTCCAGGATTAGACTGGCTATGGATGTTGCAAGTAAGAATTCAACTGCATCAGCAGAGTGGTGAGTGGAAAGCTTGCATAGCACCTGCTGTCACTGTGCCTGGATTTAGAAAGAACTGTCAACCCCCATTGTGATGTATACTAAATTCATCCACCAAAACTTCCTAAGAACCACGATTGCTACTGCAAAGGAGATCCATATCAGGAACAAAACAGTAGTGGTGGAGAATCTAAAGGACAATTACATTAAATATTATATATCATCGAAACATAAGGCTGGAAGGGACCTCAGGAGGTCACCTAGTCCAGTCTCCCATGCTGAAATAGGATTAAATACACTTAGACTACCCTGATGGATGTTTGTGTCTATTTATCATCCCTGACAGATTATATATGTCTCCTGAGACAACGGGATGAATTTATTCTATAAAAAACAAAAAAATAAAAACAAATTTAAACAAGTTTTTTCTTATGCTGATCATAATTAGACGTGGGTACAGCCTTCCTCTAGTTGGACACAGTCTCAATTCATCACTTCCATGTACCGTATATTTATTAGTCAACACAACATGCAGCCATTGTTATTTCTCGCGTTAACATGCTCTGTATTGAAGACTCACATGGGATTATCATGAAGCGATAGCCAAGTTCTTTGATTTCTGGCCTCTCTCAGGGCTGGGTTTAGTTTCTTGGCCCAGTTTTAACATACACATTTTAGTATCTCTGTCGTAGTTATTAGCTCACACCAAACCCATCTGGCTACAATAAACTTCCATGCCAAAGAAATTACATTTACTAAATGGAGATGTAAATGCTACATATGGCACTGTTTCTAACCCTATTAGGTAAAGCATTAAAAACTGATGTCAATTAAATTAAAGACTATTCTAGAGTCTAGTATGTTTTTTATACTTAGGACTGAACTGTCCCTTAAAGTGTGCCAGTGAGGAGGGGATTAAGAGACTGGATAATCTGCCATGATGGCCCCATAGTTATCAGAGGCAGGGCAACCAAGCCAAAGCAGAACTGTCCTCCTTCTCTCTGAGTCCAGGGCAGACATTCTACGCAAACAATGGTTGTGCGTGTCCACACTACTTTTTGTTCTGAAAAAATACCTTGGTGTTGCTAACACTGGATCTTCCGCACTAGTGGTAGCAACTGTAGGAAAGGTAGTGTAGACAGGGCTCTGGACAGCCACCAGCATTTTCACCACCGTGTCACGTCACTCTGCTCGGCAGAAGTCTGTATGGCATGGTGGTAAAAAAGATGCTGGTGCCTTGTCTAGATTAGGGGAACCACTATTGAGATGGTAGAAATGCTTGGACATTCCTCAGTCTAAAATGCTATTACAGATGGGACTCTGGGTTTATTGGGTGGGGATGTATGGAGCCAAAGGAGGACAAAACTTTGTTCCCCTGGCAAACCCATTTCTGGCAGACATTTTAGAGGGAGTCACTGCTCCTCATTAGATACCATAGTGTTAGGTAGTAGATTAAAACCTAAGCTAGTTCCAACTCACACCCTGAGCATTCTACCCCCTGAATGGAGAGGGGAACACAGGCACAGGCAATCAGCGGTCCATACTGGCTCCTCAGCCAGCCGGGATGGTGAGGGCAGGTGAGAAGCAACAAGGAGGGACAAGCCCTCTGCCTGCGTTGGTAACAGAATTTTCCATTGAGCCTCAGTGTGGGCTAGTGTCTACTTGTGGACTCTTCAGACTTCTAACAAGAAGGAGGCTAGACAGAGACAGGGAGACAGAGAGTTTAGGATTTATCTGAGTAAGATATTGACTCTGGCTTCACCCATTATGCTGTTGGAGTAATTGTTTACTGAAACCTGAGACTCCTTGCTTCCTCGAGAATTCTACAGATTGGTGATGAGAGACCAGACGGTAAATATATTTGAGAAAGAGAGCAAGCCCCAATAAAAACATCACACTGAAACCTTAAGAACTCAGTTCCTCAAGAACTCAGAATCCTAGAATATCAGGGTTGGAAGGGACCTCAGGAGGTCATCTAGTCCAACCCCCTGCTCAAAGCAGGACCAAAGCAGAATCCATGCAGTTCACAGACCATTCCGAATGTGCTCTTTGCAAAGCCACAACACCACCCCATTGAGGAGACAACAGCTAGGAAACGCCAGAGAGGAAGCCACATGAACTTTCCCTAGTAAGTTACTTTTCCTGCAGTCTTGTTGCAGGAGGGGATGCTTTAGCCCTAGATTTATATGAGGATTTCTGTCCCCCTGTGTGATACAGAAAGCTTCCCTTAAATTTTACAATGATCTGTATGTCTTAGCTGACACTGGGGATATCTTTTCTGCTGTGCTAGACACATTTACTTCTATCAGCTGCATGGGATATTTTGGATCCTAAAATATTATTAGCTAAGGGCTTACTTTGCTTTAATGAGTATATGTAACTCCCATTTGCATTCATGGGAATTGTTTCCAAACATCTATGACAGAATACACACATCCTATAGATTTTAGACAAAGCCTTTGTGGATTAATTTACTTTACAGTTTTAACAACAGTAAAAGTTATAATGGTGAATATTCAACAATTCTGTCCCGTTACTTTCTGGAACCTCAAAGTTTCATACTAGGCACATTTAAAAAAAAAGAAATCTACATGTATTACCATTAGACAATATATTTTATCAACAGGGACTTAACAATTATTTGGTAGTATCATAGACAGAGTTATAAAAACATCATGGGCCAGATTCGTCCATCATTTATACAAGTGCAACTCCTATTTATCCCAATGGGAATATACATAAATGAAACAGATAGCAAAATGTGTCTCCCTTATTCTGTTCTGTTTAGTTTAAAAACATTATCCTCTACTTCTTATCCTATCCTTTCTTCACTTGTCCTCTATACTAGACCTGCACTGTCCTTTAGGGTAATCTCATTTAAAGCCATTCAAGAGAAAGTAGATTTCATTCAAGAGAAAGTAGGTTAAACTGAGAGAAATCACAATGATACACGCACTAAAAGAAATTTAGGACTGAACTCTCCCCTTGCACTAGTCCAGAGCTGGAGCATAGCAAAGAGGGGTGTGCTGACAGTGAGCTGATCATGGCTCCCTGATTCTGCTCTGTTCAGCCTTGGCAGACAAAGCCACAGAGGGGCTGCTTTAATCTACATGTAACATCTTTAAAGGCATAGTGGAGTCTTGCTTCATTGTGCCTCCCCTCCCCTCCCCCTATCCCCCTTATGATAGGCAGTGCAGCCCAGATGGGGAAGGAGGCGGTGGTGGTCACAGATCATGGAGCAGAGCCAGCTGCCTCCATCAGCTTTACTGGAGCCAGAGATTCCCCTGCACAGAGGAATTCTCCGGGGCAATCTCCAGCTGGGTGGAGTAATGCAGCACAAAGTGAACTCTGCAGACCCGAGAATCCCTCAAAGTTTGAGGAACCCAGTTAATTTCAGGGCTCTCTCATTTCTTATTTTCTGGATTACAAAATACTGTTTTGTTTTTCTTAATCTTCAGCAGATATCTGGTCCTCACAACTTCTCCAAAACAATGACACTTGGGGACTCTTTACTGGAAGACATTGACATATCTGGAATTTTTCCAGAGTCCAAATTTATATTAAAGATTCTAAAATGTAGACTTTTTTTCTTTTTGAAGGATTAATGAACATATTTCTTTCTTTTTTTAACTCTCATACACAAAACCCCCTACACTAAATGAAAAATGACATTTACACCTGAATAAACTAATGGTAATATGATGTCATTCTTCAAATTACCCTGCTGAGATGTGCAAGATGCTGCCTAAATACAATTTAAGAGCATATGTGATTTGCATAGCAACGTTCTGCTTCCTTAATGAGTAAATTTATTGTCAGGTTTCAGAGTAACAGCCGTGTTAGTCTGTATTCGCAAAAAGAAAAGGAGTACTTGTGGCACCTTAGAGACTAACCAATTTATTTGAGCATGAGCTTTCGTGAGCTACAGCTCACTTCATCGGATGCATACTGTGGAAACTGCAGAAGACATTATATACACAGAGACCATGAAACAATACCTCTTCCCACCCCACTCTCCTGCTGGTAATAGCTTATCTAAAGTGATCATCAAGTTGGGCCATTTCCAGCACAAATCCAGGTTTTCTCACCCTCCGCCCCCCCCCCCCCAAACTCACTCTCCTGCTGGTAATAGCCCATCCAAAGTGACCACTCTCTTCACAATGTGTATGATAATCAAGGTGGGCCATTTCCTGCACAAATCCAGGTTCTCTCACCCCCTCACCCCCCTCCAAAAACCACACACACAAACTCACTCTCCTGCTGGTAATAGCCTATCCAAAGTGACCACTCTCCTTACAACGTGCATGAAAATCAAGGTGGGCCATTTCCAGCACAAATACAGGTTTTCTCACTCCCCCCCCCCTTTTTTCCAAAAAACACACACACACAAACTCACTCTCCTGCTGGTAATAGCTTATCCAAAGTGACCACTCTCCCTACAATGTGCATGATAATCAAGCTGGGCCATTTCCAGCACAAATCCAGGTTTTCTCACCTTCCGCCCCCCCCAACACACACACAAACTCACTCTCCTGCTGGCAATAGCTCATCCAAACTGACCACTCTCCCCACAATGTGCATGACAGTCAAGGAGGGCCACTTCCAGCATAAATCCAAGTTTAACCAGAACGTCTGGGGGGGTGGGGGTGGGGTAGGAAAAAACAAGGGGAAATAGCCACTCCCAGTCTCTATTCAAGCCCAAATTAATAGTATCCAATTTGCAAATGAATTCCAATTCAGCAGTTTCTCGCTGGACTCTGGATTTGAAGTTTTTTTGTTGTAAGATAGCGACCTTCATGTCTGTGATTGCATGACCAGAGAGACTGAAGTGTTCTCCGACTGGTTTATGAATGTTATAATTCTTGACATCTGATTTGTGTCCATTTATTCTTTTACGTAGAGACTGTCCAGTGTGACCAATGTACATGGCAGAGGGGCATTGCTGGCACATGATGGCATATATCACATTGGTGGATGTGCAGGTGAACAAGCCTCTGATAGTGTGGCTGATGTTATTAGGCCCTGTGATGGTGTCCCCTGAATAGATATGTGGGCACAGTTGGCAACGGGCTTTGTTGCAAGGATAGGTTCCTGGGCTAGTGGTTCTGTTGTGTGGTATGTGGTTGTTGGGGAGTATTCGCTTCAGGTTGGGGGGCTGTCTGTAGGCAAGGACTGGCCTGTCTCCCAAGATTTGTGAGAGTGTTGGGTCATCCTTCAGGATAGGTTGTAGATCCTTAATAATGCGTTGGAGGGGTTTTAGTTGGGGGCTGAAGGTGACAGCTAGTGGCGTTCTTTTATTTTCTTTGTTAGGCCTGTCCTGTAGTAGGTGACTTCTGGGATTTATTTTATTTATTTTATTATTTTATTTATTTATTTATTAAATTTATTGTGTAATCTAGTATTAATGCTGGGGTTGTAATGACATTTACATGAACAGGCACACTGAAAAATTATTTACATACATTATATAAGAAGATTTAAAATCTTGGTTTACACAATAACATTTACTGATTATAGATTGGACAAAAATCTTGTGTAAATGAGTGTAAACTGATAGTTTACATCCACTGTGCAAACTTCCATTTTGATGTAAGCGTGTGCAGCTCAACACAGCTTTTTGAACACTACTTTTGCATTATTATTTTTTGTTAAGTACCAGCATGCTCAGCACTCCCTAAGTCACATAAAGGGCCATTTACATTAGTGTAAATCCAAAGTAATTTTGGTGCAATCAATGGAATTACTTCAGATTTACACCAGTGTAACAGAGATTAGAATATAGCCCAAAGAGTATATACATTAGCTTCACAGATTCTCTACTGATTCATTCACATCTGTCAGAATTCTGTGCCTCCTCCCATGAGATCTACTGAATAGAAAAAGCTAGCACTCTACAATCCTGACTACCTGTTACATCTCAGGTTTTCCTAATGGGAATTCATAGAGAACCTCTAGAAAGTATGTAGACAGGGATCACAGAAGGGGAAGTTTCCACTGTGTTATTGTATAGCACAAAGGAAAGTACAAGTGGAGGTCCCAAGTTATTTCTGAACACCCTACCTATGATTGTATCTAAGTCAAAGAAAGCCCATACATAATCTTTTAGCATTTGGACATGGCAGAGAATGTTTCAGTGGTCCTGACCTCTTACAAATTGGGGCTAAGTCCCTTTAGTCATTTTATACACCACTAACACATATCTTGGTCTAGGTTTACCAACTATTACCCATTTGAATGTAATCTGTGCACCAAACCCAAACTAATTTAAAAAATAAAAAACATTAATCCAATAAGATCGGCAATATGCCCTGACGTCCTTCCATGGAAAAGGGCTGAATTTTTGCCTTTCCCATGGCAAAGAGTTTATCTGTGTCTTCCAGTATCAAATGCATACTTGTCCTACCTTCTCTTCCCTCAGTTTGTTTTAATACAGCACTGCAATACAATCCAAGTCCTCAACATTGTTCCTTTGAGTAGACAAAAAGTCTCAACACTAATACAATGCCAGTATAATCTGGGTATATTACTATACGAGTTCCATTGAATTCTGGCTTCTTTGTGTTCCTAACAACTTGTGACAGTGTTTCAAGTGGTAAACATGATAAATATGATAAGAACTATGCTTGGTGCAGAAGAGAGTGGATCTGTAGTTTTCTTTGTTGGTAACAGCCTTGATGTCAACAGGGAAATATTCCCACCTTGGTACCAACTTTAGCGTTGTTTTTCTCAGAGTCCCTATAACAGCCATATATACTTTATTCTGACCTTTTTCTTCAGTTCATCTCTATGTGCTTCTTTTTAAAAAGGACCCTCAAAGACAGAGATATATTATTTCAACATGGCCCTAAGACATTTGTTCCAGATGAGTCACTCCATAGCCTGGATTTTGGTAGTAGGCTTCATTGTTTAAAAAATCTATTCTGAGAGATTCTGAGTTTATTATAAGATTTATGAATTAAAAAGATAGGCTAAGTGAAAGGTTTCTAGGGATGTGTCTTGTGAGGTGGTAGCAAAGAAGATATTGGCAAAACTATCTTATGTCTCACTTTAAGCCCTTTTTTTTTTGTTAACACATACCCTTGCAAGGTACTATTGTCCACAACACTGGTCAGCTCATTAGTACAATCTTACTAAAATGAAAAACTTAATTGGAGGTACCAAAATATCTATAAGAGGACAACAAAATCATCATAATACTGATATAGTTGTACAACCACGTGGCTACTTCATATCTCATGTATATGCTTCTCCCACCTCCCAAGAAAGGTATTGTTAAGTATGAAGTAGGCTCAGGAAAAGAGACATCCAATTAGCTGGTAATGCTTCTGTGTGTGTGAGTACCTAGTACCTACCTCCAGTGGTCACAATTAAAATGTGTACAAAAGCCTTTGCAGGTAATGAACCTTACCTGCAGTATTCTCTCTATATTAAACTTAGGGAAGACTGAGATAAAATTATCTATTTGCAGTAGCAAAGATATTATTGGCAGCCACTCCATCTATCTACTAACCATCCAGGCTGATTAAATGTAGCTGCCTTTGCTAGAGTGCTGATGCACAGTAATGGAGAGTTCGGTCCCTGAGGGTAACAGCTCTGGAGCAATGCTTTTAGGCAGCTTTACTGGTATCTATATATGCATTTCTAATGCCCTCATCACTGTGGTATATCTATTGGTAGGCACAGACCAAGACCGCTTTAATCTTTTCCCTGAAAATCTCATCTGTGCACATCAGTTTTTCCACAAAGTCCACATATTCTAAAATTAGATTCGCAGAGAAAATAGTGTAACTTTGGGAGAGACTGGAATATTGCTCGCTTACTAAAAATCACATTAATTTGAGTGGTTAAAAGCAAAAAGAAAAAAAGTCAACCTGATCCAAAATAAAGAAGCAAGGGAGCATGCAGCTGTTAATAGAAACGAGAAAAAAACCTCTCAAGAAAGCAGGGAAAAGCAACACACTGAGAAATAAGCAATGTGGGCCATGAATGTTTTGAGTCATTGGCTCAAAGAGGAAGACATAAAAGCAGACTTTATAGACATCTCAAATAAAGATGAGAAAGCTAAAACAAATATTTAAAGTATTGCTTTGTCTTGAGAAGGGACAGGCTTATAACATAAAATGCTTTCAAAGTAATACAAGTTGCTGGTGTGTGGCTAGACTGCACGACTTCTAGCAGCATGGCTGTAGCGACACAGCCATGTAACTAAAAGCTGTGTAGTGTAGACATAGCCGTGGTTTAATGGACTTTAATTTATGCACACTGAACTTCACATCTTTAGTTGATTCACCTTAAATTTCCTCAGTATCTCCCTATAGACATAGCCTTAGGGTGAGTCTACAGAAGAGTTTTTGGTCATGCTGTAACTTGAGCTAATTGATTGCCAATTAGCACAAATTAACTGTAAATGTTAGTATAGATATTCAGAAAAAACTTGTGAATTCGAGTAGGCTTTCCACAAATGCTTGTTCCTCTTTGTGGTTCATCAAGACTCATGGCAGGGTGAACCACAAGCAGAAACACACATTGTAGAGGTTCTACAGTAGACTTTACAATCCTGTTAGCTACCTTGAGTTAATTAGCAATTGCCATAGACTTCCTGTGTGACCCTGGTCAAGTAATTTAACCTCTCTGTGCCTCAGTTCCCCATCTGTAAAATGGGGATAATAGCATTGCCCACCTTACAGCGCAGTTGTGAGGGAAAAATACATTAAAGCCTGTGAGACATTTAGATACTATGGTGATGGGGGCAAAAAAAAATACTGCAAAACGGATGGAATTAGATCAAGTTACAGGACAAACACACTAGTGTAGATATAGTCTTATATTAGTACCACCAGCTCCAATGATTGTCAATATTTAACGTGTCAATTTGTTTCAGCACCAACCTTTTGCCTTTGTCTTGCTATCTGTAGGTCTTATATTCCCAGACCTTCACAAGTGGTAATGTATTGTGTGCATTCCAGTAGAGCCTAAGGGCCCCAGCCAAGGGTCAGGGCCTTGTTGTGCTAGGCAGTATACAGAAAGAAGTATACAGACAGTCCTTGTCTCAGACAGCTTACTATCTAAGTTTATGCAGTGTTGTTGTAGCCATGTCAGTCCCAGGATATTAGAGAGGCAAGGTGGGTGAGGTAATATCTTTTATTTGGACCAACTTCTGTTCATGAGAGTATGTTTCCTAGACCCGAAGAAGAGCTCTGTGTGAGCTCAAAAACTTGTGCCTCTTCCCAACACAAGTTGGTCCAATAAAAGCTATTACCTCACCCACCTTGTCTCTTTACATTTCTGATAGGATTCAACAAGTGGACAAAAACAGACCAATGGGAAGGATGAGATAAGAGCAGAATGAACGTGGTGTACATCATCAGTAGTCTCAGCTTAAATTTTTTTTTCCCCCGAGAGCACACTGCTTGCCTACAATCTGCTACCTAGGGGATACTTATAAGTCATTGCCCTAATGCTGAATTTACTCTAAATGAGATTTTTTTGGAGCTCTAAGACTAGGTTTCCTTTGTCTGAGGGGATGCCTTTCTGATATTTAAGTGGTCCCTTGCTCACTCCATTCAAATATCTTCTAAGTCTAAGAAGTGTAAAGGGTGTGGACCTTTTGTCATTGGCTTTGTGTCCATTTAGTCCCCATAAATCCAAGACATTCCTTTAGAAATCAATGATCCTACTACTTTTCCAGGCAACTGTATCCATTTAGCAAGCAACACCACTCTCCTAATCATGCAACACTGGTATCTAGAGCAGAGGCTGTGACTTGTTTCCCTGGGTGATTCAAATATCCTTGATACGGATAGAATCAGCTCAAACCCCACACCCCGTTGAAGTAGCAATAATTTTATTTATAAAGCACCCTTTATATTTCCGAGCTGCTCAGGCTAAACAACAATAATTAAGACATCATAAAACACAAACTATCAAGAGCCAAATAAACCAGATTCACTAGTGAAGGTGGGAGATGAAGAGAGTCCTATACCTGGGCCAAGCATAATGAAAACTGAACACATCTCTCAAAGAGAAGTGTTTTGAAACAACATATAGAAGTGGAGAAGAATGACCTGAGGTGCATGCTCTGAAGCTGGAGACTGAGGAAAGCTCCACAAAGCTCCATCAAGTCATCCTATTGCACAACAAAAGGGAACACAGCTCTGTTGAACCTAGGAAGCCTACAGATTTATTATTTAGCCTATGAATCCATGTCTCGCTGCAACCCTCTACTGACAGGTCAACTGCCAGACAATTTAGCAGCTTCTTGCCCTTTTGAGAAGGTCATCATTGCAGTATCTCACGTCAAGATTCAACCGAAAATGAATAATTACTCTGCCATGTATGATTTTATTTTGTTAAATAAAAAACCCGTAATATTCATTATGTACATGTTACAGAGACAAAAGGTGGTCAAGGACAGAGTTTAAAATTAATTTATGGATAAAATAGCCCTTGTCTCTAATGATCTTTTAGCTTTCATAATATGTGAAAGAGCCAAACATCTTCTCATTTTAAGACAAGGAAACTCCTGAGTCCCTGGAAAACTTTTACTACATTTCTAGAAATTACCTGATGGCCATATTGTGGGCTGCTGTTCCCAAAGCTCTTCTACCCAGAATACACAGGGCAAAGGAAAGAGTTACTAAAGGAGAATCCTCATCACTATCCAGATGCTGCAAAGGTTTAAGGACAGTGTGTTAGTTCTACATGCAACCTTATAAAAAAGTGTTACGACAATCCTATAATTAAAACAGATCAACGCATGACTAAATTCATAAGACTTATGCTGTCATGTAACTATACCCAAACAAAGCACTCTGCTGTGCAATTAAACAGAATAGGAAGGATGATCATCATGACTGAGGGTCTGCTGCTAAACAAATGAAAGCTCATTTAGAGTAATGGCTGGAAACAAGAAGTTTTAATATGAGTTGGCTGGATCCCAGGGTTTGTGCTTTAGTGATCAGAGTCTTGGAAAGAGGCTGATGAGCATCACTGAGGAATGAATACATCTGTTTCCACATGGGAAGCAGGATGTGTCTGAAATCCATACTCTGTGTTCAGATCTTAAAAGCACAATCTGGCTCTGAGACAATCTGTAAGATTGGGCCTTTACTGACTGACATCATCAGTTATATCAATGATGACAATGACATCATATTTCGACAAGTGATCAACCATTTGCTTTACATTCACCACCTCAGCAGACCCTTTTCTACAACTCTTCCAAAAAGCTTGACATCAAACAGGAGGGAAATTACATACCAGGAGTTTAAATTTTGCTCTGCTTCAGCCCATACATTGATGAATTCTTCTTGTTGTCCTTACCTTGTTCCTGAAACTGAGGCAAACATTTTGCAACTCCCTCTATAAAGTACACTGATCTTCAGAGCTGTGCGGTGCAGTGCAGCTCTATTTTATACAGCATCTTCCACACAAACTGTTTCACAACATGTTTCACAGTATTAAAAAATACAAGAGAGACGCAAATTGCAGAGAACAGTTGTGTAGAGACATTTGGTACGGTTTCCAAGGCCACCAAGAGGATTTGGATGCCCAGGTCCCATGAACTTCAATGAAAACTGCATTATAAATCAATAAACTTTGAAAATCTCAACAACTGTATGGAGAAAATAATTAAAGCACTTAACAATAAGGGAGGGAGAAACAAGTTAAGATGGAGAGCAGAAATATTCCAAGATATAAATATTTAAAGAGAGGTGGAGTATTGATGAAGCAGAGAAATTCAGGAAAGTTGTTCCAGACGTCAAGAAATAGAGGAGAATGTCCTTGCATTACAAAAGGGAGAGGAGGCAGGGTCAAAGGGCCCAACCCTGCGAAGGACTGAGCATCTCTCTTGGGAGGTGATGAATGTCCCTTCAACTCAAGAGCTTAGCACCTCCCAACAGATGCTCAGCACTTGGCAGTGTAGGCGCTAAACGAGTGCAGAAAGCAGACAGAAGAATAGAGAAAGAAATAAGTTCTGTGAGAGAGAGTACAGAAAGTCCAGGTAGAGATTTAAAAATAATAGTCAAGGTGAAAGCAGAAGCAGATGAAGACACAGCGGAGAAATTCAATGGAACTGGAATCAAAGTCGTATCTAGATGGGAAATAGTGTGGAAGCCGTGATAGGTAGGTTTACAGACATGACAGACGGGAGAAGGAGTATTAAGAGTCAAGGAAGAGCCAGACTTGTGGACAGTGGCAGCAATGGAACGTGCAAATCAACAATACCAAGTGCACAAATAATATGATGTGATGGGTGAAAAAACTGTGTTGGGGATTTATTTGCACTGCCATCAGTAATCTGAGAATACTCAATAAAATGTGCATGTCTCTGACTCTATTTTACTCTGTGTGCTGTCAACAGAATCCCACTGAAATTTAAGGATGCATTTTAGTTGGGAATGGCTGAACATCCACTATCTGAGGGCTCAGAATGTAAGAACAGGTAACTGTAAGCTCCCACTTGGCTCTCTAGAGTTGAATGGTAATTTTCCACAGTTTTGCAATAACGTGTCAGATTTGTATCAGGACTTCTCAGATTTGACCTGTGCTCTTGGATAAATGGTATACTTCTTTAGCAGTTGAAGGTTTTACCCATTTGTCACTGGAATGGTATTTTTTTCTAAATTTGCAATCATATATTGCATTGGACCTAAAGCATTGAAATGATGATAATTTGGGCATTCTGACCCTATCTCTGGTATTCCTTGAGTGGGACTCTCCCTAACGAAGAGAAATAATACTTTCTGAAAAGGTGTAAATGCAGGGTTACTGCAGAGAACAAAACTAACGATGGTGGGGGAAGTGTATTCAAAGAAAACTGTTCAAAATTCAAAGATTCACTCCCTTTGGAATGTCTTTCACTCATATTTTCATTATAATATTCCCTACAAACATTTTTCTATGGTACAAAAACATACATTTTCCCACAGTGTTATGCTGTACAGTTTAGACAGAAATGAATATACTTGTATTATTCTTGAGTCAACAGAAGAGTAACTATTCAGTAATTCAATGTTCTAGGTGTTAAAGACATACACTTACCTCCCTTCTTTTTCCAGCACAGTACTGAATCCAGTCAAGATAAACACTGCAGAAGCTAGCTCTGGTTATTCCTTGAAGACATGGAACATAGTCCTCATCAATGTTAATGTTGAACATTGCAAGGTCACGTTCAATGTAATGCCATTTGGCATAAGGCTGTAGTGTCTTCTGGATTGATTCATCTTTTATCCAGTGTGAGATTTTGGGTGAACTTGCTGTAAAGTATATTATACTCTGTTGACAAAATGTAAAGTGGTTAGTCATTGTACCTGTGTTTAAACCAGAAACAGCTCATTTACAACACAGAAGAGAACAAATCAGAATAAGAAGATGACACTGACTATCCATAATCTTATGTAATATTCTTGCTACTTGCCATCATTGACTCATAAGAGTATTTTATTTTGTGTGATTGTTATAATTTATGTCTAAATGAGAAAGAAGTCAGCTAAATACTAACAGAATTTAAATGAATGAAACTTAAAAAGAATATTAATCACAAGCATCATACTCTGAATAGTGTAGATAGTGTCAAGGGGAAGTTATTGGAAAATGTGGCTGTGTCTACAGTGTATACCATAAAGGATGATGATGATGATAAAAGCTTATACATATTTTTCAAAAACAGTATGCAGTTTTATATGGTCATAAATGTTTGCTTTTTCCCAAGCGAACTTTCAGATTTCTGAGGGTGCAGTTTCCCCATTTCTTCAACAAGAACACATCCATCAATTTAACTATTAAATAAGAACTTGCAAGAGTGTAGAATATAGCTCTGAAAAACCCTCTTTTAATTGCTGTCTTCCCTCTGCAATAATAATTTTGTTTTTGCTGCCTATTGATTGTATAATAAGAAGAAAAATGGGATCTCTTTAATACTTATGCTTAACACAAGAGCTGACTGGTGGGCTATTCCATTTCATGGCAAATTCAGAGGTTTCAAATTTTGTTTTTGTTTCACAGTGGAACAAAGGATGTTTTCTAAGAAATCTGGTGCAATGTAAATGGCACTTCAATTTTGACAAACCAAGAGTTAAATCAAAGCAAAATATTGAACAGATTCTAACACCTGCCAAATGATATGCTGTGAACACCACAGAACCTGAAGCCTACTGGAAACACAACCACTCACATACCTCACTACTGCATATCTTTTAGTCCTGCTACATGCTAGCTCCCCTGTGAACACCCATAGGTTGGATGCTCTAAACTACCAAATTACCTTTCTGTTAAACTCTGCCTCCTCTGACTTCTTCTGATGACCTCATATTATCAACTCCTTAAATTCTTCCAAAAAACAACAACGAGGAATCCTTGTGACACCTTAGAGACTAACAAATTTATTTGGGAATAAGCTTTCGTGGGCTACAGCCCACTTCATCAGATGCATGGAGTGGAAAATATAGTAGCAGGTATATATACACAGTACATGAAAAGATGGGAGTTGCCTTACCAAGTCGGGGGGTCAGTGCTAATGAGACAATTCAATTAACAGCAGAATACCAAGGGAGGAAAAATCGCTTTTGTAGTGGTAATGAGGGTGGCCCATTTCAAACAGTTGACAAGAAGGTGTAAGTAACAGTAGAGGGAAATTAGTTTTTGTAATGACCCATCCACTCCCAGTCTTTATTCAGGCCTAATTTGATGGTGTCCAGTTTGCAAATTAATTGCAGTTCTGCAGTTTCTCGTTGGAGTCTGTTTTTGAAGTTTTTTTGTTGAAGAATTGCCACTTTTAAGTCTGTTATTGAGTGACCAGGGAGATTGAAATGTTCTCCTACTGGTTTTTGAATGTTATAATTCCTGATGTCAGATTTGTGTCCATTTATTCTTTTGCGTAGAGACTGTCCAGTTTGGCCAATGTACATGGCAGAGGGGCATTGCTGGCACATGATGGCATATATCACCTTGGTAGATGTGCAGGTGAACGAGCCCCTGATGGTGCGGCTGATGTGGTTAGGTCCTATGATGGTGTCCCTCGAATAGATATGTGGACAGAGTTGGCACCGAGGTTTGTTGCAGGGTTTGGTTCCTGGGTTAGTGTTTTTGTTGTGTGGTGAGTATTTGCTTCAGGTTTGGGGGCTGTCTGTAAGCGAGGACTGGCCTGTCTCCCTAGGTCTGTGAGAGTGAGGAATTGTCCTTCAGGATAGGTTGTAGATCCTTGATGATGCGCTGGAGAGGTTTTAGTTGGGGGCTGTAGGTGATGGCTAGTGGCATTCTGTTACTTTCTTTATTGGGCCTGTTTTGTAGTAGGTGACTTCTGGGTACCAGACAGAGTTGGCATCGGGGTTTGTTGCCCATGTACACTGGCCAAACTGGACAGTCTCTACACAAAAGAATACTGCGAATACGCAGTATTCTTTTGTGTAGAGATTGTCCAGTTTGGCCAATATATATACATACACACCTGCTACTGTATTTTCCACTCTATGCATCTGATGAAGTGGGTTCTAGCCCAGGAAAGCTTATGCCCAAATAAATTTGTTAGTCTCTAAGGTGCCACAAGGACTCCTCGTTGTTTTTGCTGATACAGACTAACATGGCTACCACTCTTAAATTCTTCTATAGTTTAGAGAGCTAAAGAAAAAAATGTAACTTGCCAAATACAGCTGTTCAGTACTTTAAAACTAATGAACCAATTTGAGTCTAACTAGGCTTGTTTTACAGATTTCACTGAGCCTTAAAAGTTAAGCCAAGCATGAAGATTCTAATGTACTGAGAGTTGCACACAAGTTTAAGTTTAGGTATGGTTTTAAAAAAATAGTTGAACTGGTGCAAATGGCTATGCAGACATTCTTATTTCAATTTAAAAACAGCATATTTCAGTTTAGCTTAAGTCAATTAGGAACAGGTTTAAACTAACCACTTTTAACTTGAAATATGAGTGTCTGCTTAGTTAAATCAGTGCAAGATTATATGTGGACTGTATATAAAATTGTTTAAGAAATTCCCATTTGTGTTTTATATAAAAGTCAAAATAAATGAACAAAGTGATTCAGTAGTCTTGATTCTCACTGTACTGTTCATTTACCTAACAATCACACTCTTCACTAATTTACAATGGGTCTCCCAATCAGTGCAAATTAGCAAAGTTCTACTGTAAACCCTGCTATTTAAAATGTAATACTTCTTATAGATAAACTTCATTCTCTGTCTTTTGAAGACTGTAAATTTCCTACCTAGGAATAGTAGGTAGAACTCACTTCACTTATACTGTACCTTTATGTAATATCTGATGAGTATTCTTCGCAGATCAAACACTTGTAGCATTGTGGCAGCATTGTTATCAATGATGCTATATCCTTCCAGTATATATTGGGTTCGTGTTATTTCCCATGTCAGCCATCGGAGGTTAAAGGCTGCGTTGCATGATAGCAAGTGAGGCAAGTGACCTGGCTGACAGCAGCAGCAGCCTTCATTGTCTTCATCTCCTTCTGTTATAGCTTCCACTTCTCTCTGCTGGCAATATGTTCCTTGAGAGTTAGAAAGGATAACACAATGGCAATTATGGGAGGAAGAAACGAAGACCCTGTTCAAAGCTAAAAGTGTAACCAAATACTTCAAGCACTTAATTAAAGGCAAATAAAAAAGAGCTACAATAATTAATTAAATGTGAAAATTGATCTGTATAAAGCAGAGAATAATGAGGGATACATCATTTATTTACTACTTCAATCCAAAAGGCTCAATCTCGTGGTCTGGGTGTCCTGGCATGATTACACAATATCACATAATGGACTACACAATCTCCCCTAATAAAAACTCACCAGAAACCAGCCATAAAGACTTAGAATGAATTGCCAACTTGAATACATCTAACTTATCTAAGTATTCACATCCTGCAACTTGGCAGGGGGTTAGACTTACACCAGGCATGTTAACAAACCCCTTTCAGTCCTCAACCCACTTCCCCCAAAATGCACAAAAGACAAACACAGATTTTGCAGTATGTCACAAGTAGAGGTTGGTGAATAATTCATTTTGTTGGGTCAACCAGCAAAGTGAATCCACATCTCCCACCTCCCAGGTGAGTGTCTTAACCACCAAGTGAGAGTCATTCCCACTCTCTCCCCCTTTGGCCCAATAAATATTTAGGAATTAATAAAAAGTGGAAATTGAGAACCATCCATCCCACAATAACCTGTAGCCTGGTGATTTGGATGCTCACTTGGGAGGGAGATCTGAGTTCAAGTTTCTGCTCCCGAATGCAGGTTCAAACCTGAGTCTCCCACATCCTATGCAAGTGTTCTAAGCACTGGACTAAAGGTTACAAAGGAACAGACAGACCCATGTGCTGGTCTGGAAAACTTTTCAATGGCCAAAGCTAGCAGGTCAAATTCTCCAATAGTTTCAGTCAGCTGAAGCTGCATTTTTTGGTAAATAAACTAGAGGAGACTAACCAACCTGGGTTCTGGCAGGTCAGCTGGGTGGTAGATTCCAGACAGACTGTCCAGCCAGCAGCTCCCTCTCAATTAATTCAAAGCAGCTTCAGCTTAACTGCCTCCATTGATAGCTACTGTGAGAGTTGACCATGAGGAGAGAAGTACGCTATTACCTATGGTCTTGAAGCAGGCGATTACCTATGGTCTTTAAATAAAGATTGGATATAATTTTTAGAAAAATATGCTCTAGCTCATCCAGAAGTAATGGGCTTGATGCAGGAAACATTTGATGACATTCTAAGTCTCATTTTATGAAGGAGGTCAGAGTAGATTATCATAACAGTTCCCTCCAGTCTTAAAATCCATTCATCTCGTCCCAAACAAGTTACAGCACTAAAAATCAAAGCCAAAACATTGAACGGCACCAGGAAACCCATATGTAACCAGTGCAGCTCACAGAACATCTGTGTTATGTACTATTGATGCATGGCTTGGTTTAGTGAGCACATTTACCCATGTTATGGACCATTTCAAAACCTATGTGACCACATAAATCCAACATAAACCCTATTCTGAGGCCGTAAGTCAGCTTTAAGTGGTGCATAAATCTTGAATGGACCCTTTGCAAATGGTGAATTTCACTCAATAAGAGAGTGGTTGAATTCAGCTTTCAACTGATCGTAATAGTCGAGAAAGTTGCTGGAGATGTCATTCATCAGAGAGAAGACCTACTCAGTTAAATTTTACCTGGCCAAACAGGACACTGGCAGCACAACACTTTGGATATGAAGCAAAGGTGACCGTGGTTACAGGCAGTTTCTTGTTTGCTGTTTACGATTTCTATTACAAGATCATCATCATTTTCTTTAGCTTAATCACTAGCTGATTTACTTTTGCAGCTCCATCATCATTTAGCTTTAATTTTGATGGGCAGAGCAACATAGACTGTTGCTCTTCACATGCCAGCAAGTATACCCCAGATGATGCACAATGTTTCTATAGTTAAAAAATAGAACAAAAACTCACTAGTTTAAAAAAGACTGTGGGCTTTTTCTTTTGGTTAGCATTGGTTAATAGTGATTTCTATAGCTCCTAATGAGAATGTGATTGCTTTAGATCACATAAACAAAAAGTAGAACTACCACACAACACCCAATTTGGTGAAATCCCCCTTGAGGATTTATTATGGGCCAACTTCCCTTCTCATCTATGCATATGAACACACTGAAGTCAATTTTGTTGCACCCATGTAACAGAGAAGAATTTGGCTATATCAGTGTTTAATAATTAGCATTGTTGTTTAGATTGAGGTAACACTCAGAGTGTGCTCAGTGCTTTCTAAACACAGATGATGATATAGGGTGAAATCCTGGCCCCAATGAAGCTAATAGCAAAACATTTCAAAATATATTGCTATATAAATGTATTTAAGTTCTCCTCCATATACATCCTAAGATCTAATAATCCAATTAGCAAAAGTATCTAGAAAATAAGGTGGTGGTGGGGAGACTGAATGGTTTTTTAAGAGAAATAATAAGATTAGCAAATATTTATCTTTTTTTGCAGCACCTGAAAATTTAAAAAAAAATGGATTTTTTTTTAAGTTCTACAATTAGTTTTCGTTAAATGAAAGCTACTAATGTATGCAACCTGAGGGTATTCTAGAGTAGTTCACACACAAATAAGCGGTTGTACATTGGTCAAACTGGACAGTGTCTACGTAAAAGAATAAATGGACACAAATCAGACGTCAAGAATTAGAACATTCAAAAACCAGTCGGAGAACACTTCAATCTCTTTGGTCACTCGATTACAGACCTAAAAGTTGCAATTCTTCAACAAAAAAACTTCAGAAACAGACTCCAACGAGAGACTGCTGAATTGGAATTAATTTGCAAACTGGATACAATTAACTTAGACTTGAATAAAGACTGGGAGTGGATGGGTCATTACCCAAAGTAAAACTATTTCCCCATGTTTATTCCCCCTCCCCCCCCACCCCACCCCCCACTGTTCCTCAGACGTTCTTGTCAACTGCTGCAAATGGCCCACCTTGATTATCACTACAAAAGGTTTTCCTGTCCCCCCCAACCCCCGCCCCCGGCTCGCCTGCTGGTAATAGCTCACCTTAAGTGATCACTCTGGTTACAGTGTGTATGGTAACACCCATTGTTTCATGTTCTTTATGTATATAAATCTCACCACTGTATTTTCCACTGAATGCATCCGATGAAGTGAGCTGTAGCTCACGAAAGCTTATGCTCAAATAAATTTGTTAGTCTCTAAGGTGCCACAAGTACCCCTTTTCTCTTTACACAAATAAGCATTACTGTTTGGACAATTTAAGCACTACAGGTAAATACAATAAAACAGATTAATATACCCCCTCAGATAGCCCTAAAATAAACATCTCTCTTTTCCAGTCTACTACAAAGTATAAACCATGACCTATCAGTATGACATCTACAGGACAGATACAAAGAGAGCTGCTTCTACTTTACATTTCACAGATTTCTATATGAATTAAGGTTTAACACTCAACTATAAAAAAAGGCAGCAACTGCTCTTGGTCAATGGATCTTTTTCTTAAATAAAGTCAAAAGACATTATACTCAAAGTAAACTGGGCAAAGAAATATTCCTATGCACATGGCTTATATATTCTGGATGCTAAATAAAAATACAATATCTTGCGTAGGATATTAAACTGGAATTAACAAAACATAAATCTCCATCCTCGACTCTAATGTAAACAATACTACATAAAACTGATATTATGCTATTGTTGATGTAAAATGAAAGCAAAATAAAGAGCCCTAAATTTGGCTGAGTTGATTTGTATCAAGAAGAGACTTGGTGTTGTTTTCGTACTTTGATGCAAGCAGCACAGACATGGCAATCCTCACCATTAATTAAACCAATATACAATATAATGACTGTGCTGTCATGGAGCAGGAGATGCTCCAAAAGGCAGGAATTATAACCAAAAAGGTAGTACCCATATTTTGTGAATTAAGGGCCAATCTGACAACTTGCCAGGAGTCCAAAGACTGCTGCTAATGTGCATAAAATAAGGCAGATTGTGGACACCACCATCTTTAAACTATCTGTGAAGTTCAACCTATGAAAACTACAGATCGCAGCATGCAGCATCCCTTCACAGATGGAGGCAAACACAGGCCATGTTGCAGAAAACTGTGTGCTGAACTCTGGCCACCCCGACTGATAGCGATATTCACTTTCGTTAGCATTTGGACTTTGAAAGGAAAAGACATTCCAAATGTGAAAACATTTTCTTACAAAGAGTCAGGGAGAAAACCAAGCAGTCCAGTTGGTTACTTTGCAGATTTAGCCTGAGAAATAAATAGGAAGTCTTTTTGAACAGGAAGTCCTATCTGAGATTAGTGCCAATTTCTAAATGACAAATCACAGTATTTACACTTGCTTTCAGCAGGTTTCAGATTTATCATCTTGAAGGGGGCACTGACTTTCAGATGACAGGCCAGAGTGTTTTATGTATGGTAACAAGATTTATTTACTAAGGAGCAAATCCTGTCCTTCCTCCAAAGAGGGGTCCTGACCTAGCAGAATCAGTCAGTATTGTCAACCCCAAGCACTCAAAAATCTGAGCCAAGAATTATTCATAAAACTAAAGAGCAGTGGAGCAGAAAGTGCATTAATTTATGTAATAATTAAGTGTACCACTATTAAATATTAAAATACAGGAGAATATTTTTACTGGTAATTAGTGATTTTAAAATCCAAGGGAAAAAGTCTTTAACATTTTATAAAGAAAATAACTTCTATTACTTCTCACACTACATTAATCATTTGCTGCGACACTTGCTAGTATAGATGAGACAGGTTCATTTACAAGATATCCACGCTGGAAGATTGCCAAAAATCTCCTGTTAATATAAAAATGTGAGCCAGCTCAGTGAAGCAAGGTCAATCTATTTGAGCCCAGGAGAAAACCAGTGTAAGAACTGGACCTCTCTCTTTTCCTGACACATCAGGATTTAAAAACTCACTTGCACTCTGCCAGAATTACCTGACCCAAATGAAAGTCAGGAAATTGAAACTCATGACTCTTAACTGACTCAATAGGATATACAAACTGACCCCATTTGATGACCATCTATCCAGCAAAAAGCATTTCACTGTTGCAAAAATAATGGATGAAATAAAAATATACTTTTGATTTTCAACTTGCAAACATGCTGAGTAGAGGGGAAAACCTTTCTAATTTTTGCAGGGAAATACATCAAATACATTAACACTATAATATATAGTACTTCTACAGGACTTTTCATTTCCAGACTACATACTTAAACCTCACAACATCCAAGTGTCACAGATCAGGGCAACTGCACCTGTACTCTCCTTCCTTGGTCCCTCAAGGTACCCACTCTAGGCTCCTGGCTCCTCAGCCATCACCTCTCTTGGGCAGAGATCCATGTTTCTCTCTCCCTTCTGAAAGGGGTTTATCTAGTCCATAGTGTCCTGCCTACATGGTGATATCCCCAGCAAGCCACAGCACCCAAAAGACTAGCATCTTTGCTTTGCTTTCTCTCCAGAAGTTATGAACAGCATAATTGTCCAGTTATAAGCAAGCACATTTATGCTTAAGGTGACAGCATTAGAGAGAAAACATTAAAAACAATAGCAGAACCTACATGCATGCTAAAAAGCTTACCAGAGATCACCAAGCTCCAGCCTTGGGCTCTGGTAGGTGTCAGTCCTTCAAAACCCATATCTGGGTTTTCCCCGTAGTTAAAAGTTCATAACTGTCTCAGATTCAGAACCAGAACAACCATGAATAGTTCGGTCTTTCCTTTATACAGCTTGGGCCTTTGATCTTGGCCTTATGTAACAGCTGATCAGCAGGCAATGGCCCCCTTCTCAGGCTTTGAAAGGCGGGGGGGGGGTTGCATAACTAGAGGTGGGGAATTTGCATTCATCTAGATATTCCCCAGGAAAATCACTTAACACTTTTTGTTCCAAAAGTCCATTCATGTCTGGCACGTTGTTCAATGTAATCCTTTGAACCCCCAAATCTCACATCTGTCACATCTGCTCCCTTGAGAGGTTACATACAATCTCGGCCCACAATAATACATATACCATTAATTTAATACAATGAACCCCAAGATACTTAAACTTAATTCAATAAGGTCTTCCAATGTTATGGCAGGAAATTGCCACACCTGTCTCACCAAATGAGGGAGATTAATATTATTAAACCTACTGATATGAGTGGGAAACTCTGCATAGTAAGATGCCATACAGTAACCAGACTCAGATAGCCATTAAGGATATTGTATGGACTGGAGCACTCCCCGGCGTGTGGCAAATGAAGCTTTGAGGCTTCTTTGTGTTGCAGAGCAGCTGCAAGGAACACATCCAGGCTCACCTTTCTAGGCCATGTGGTCTTGGTAAGCAGTCTTGGACTAGGGGTTTCTTAGGTTGGGAAGGAGTGGAGATGGTTTATGAAGCAGTGAGACTGGAGTGAGGTCCTGGTGAGAAAGGGAGGCCTAACACATCTGCTTATAGGGACAGGACAGAGGTGCTTTACATGAAGTTTCTGCGGGAAGGGAGTTGTCTATGTGCCATTTGATACCACCCCAGCCCAGTGTATATTGTGTAAATAAAGAAATTACGCTAAGAAAATACCTAACTCCACATCACTGCTTTCCGCTGCTCCACATGAGAAACTTGCCTGCAAGGCCCGAAAACTCTGCTACTGCTTAGCAAACGGACAATACTACTTTACAGGTGAGGAAACAGAGGTACAAAGGGAAGCCAAAGAAAAGCAGGTTGCTTACTGTTGTCAGAGTTACTGAGCAAACTGCACCTCTGATCCCTCCTAGTCTTGTCAAGTGCATGCCCCTCTCAGGTCTCAAGCCCAAATTCATTACCTCTCACAGGGTGGAATCACTCGATTCTCCCACTCTCAGTCTGGGCCCTGGGCTGCAGTCCCCTGGTAAAAAGAAAAGAAGTACTTGTGGCACCTTAGAGACTAACAAATTTATTTGAGCATAAGCTTTCGTGAGCTACAGCTCACTTCATCGGATGCATTCAGTGGAAAATACAGTGGGGAGATTTATATACATAGAGAACATGAAACAATGGGTGTTACCATACACACTGTAACCAGAGTGATCACTTAAGGGGAGCTATTATCAGCAGGAGAGCGGGGTGGGGGGGACCTTTTGTAGTGATAATCAAGGTGGGCCATTTGCAGCAGTTGACAAGAACGTCTGAGGAACAGTGGGGTGTGGCGGGGGGATAAACTTGGGGAAATAGTTTTACTTTGTGTAATGAAAACTTCAAAAAAACTTCAAAAACAGACTCCAATTGCTGAATTGGAATTAATTTGCAAACTGGATACAATTAACTTAGGCTTGAATAAAGACTGGGAGTGGATGGGTCATTACATAAAGTAAAACTATTTCCCATGTTTATCCCCCCCCACCCCCCACTGTTCTTGTCAAGACGTTCTTGTCAACTGCTGGAAATGGCCCACCTTGATTATCACTTCAAAAGGTCCCCCCCCACCCCGCTCTCCTGCTGGTAATAGCTCACCTTAAGTGATCACTCTGGTTACAGTGTGTATGGTAACACCCATTGTTTCATGTTCTCTATGTATATAAATCTCCCCACTGTATTTTCCACTGAATGCATCCGATGAAGTGAGCTGTAGCTCACGAAAGCTTATGCTCAAATAAATTTGTTAGTCTCTAAGGTGCCACAAGTACTCCTTTTCTTTTTGCGAATACAGACTAACACGGCTGCACTAACCCTTCCTACCTCAGCATATCTGACAGGCTCAGACCCTGCCGTCCTGTTCCCTCCAGGAGCAATGACAGTGGTATCCAGTGAACTGACAGCCTCCTTAAAGCAAAGTGTTATTTATAGGCCTGTCAAATGATTTTTTAAAAAATCACAATTAATTGCAAAATTAAAAGAAATAGTTGTAATTTATCAGTTTAAATCACACTGCTAAACAATAACAGAATACCAATTTAAATTTATTATAAATACTTTTGGATGTTTTTCTACGTTTTCAAATATATTGATCTCAGTTGCAACACAGAATACAAAGTGTACAGTGCTCAGCTTATATTATTATTTTTATTACAAATATTTGTACTGTAAAAACTAAACAAAAAATAGTATTTTTCAAATCACCTCATACAAGTACGGTAGTGCAATCTCTTTATCGTGAATGTGCAACTTACAAACGTAGAATTATTATTTTTTTTTATATAACTGCACTCAAAATCAAAACAATGTAAAACTTTAGAGCTTACAAGTCAAAACATGAAGGAGGCATACGAATGTTTAGCATATCTGGCATGTAAATACCTTGCAACGCCAGCTACAACAATGCCAGGCGAACGCCTGTTCTTACTGTTAGGTGACACTGTCAATGAGAAGTGGGCAGCATTGTCTCTTGCAAATGTGAAGAAACTTGTTTGTCTTAGTGATTGGCTGAACAAGGAGTAGGACTAAGCGGACTTGTATCAGGTGAACTGAAAAATACTATTTCTTTTGTTTATCTTTTTTACAGTGCAAATATTCGTAATAAAAATAATAATATAAAGTGAGCACTGTACACTTTGTATTCTGTGTTGCAACTGAAATCAATATATCTGAAAATGTAGAAAACCCCCCAAAATATTTATAATATTTTTAAACTGATATTCTATTATTGTTTAGCAGCGACATTAAAACTGCGATTAATCATGACTATTTTTTAATCTTGTTCATTTGTTTTGTGTTAATCACATGCATTAACTGTGAGTAAATGACAGCCCTAATTATTTACTGGGGTTCCTAGGTGCTACAAGAATATAAATAGTAACAACAACATTTAGAACCAAAGCATTAAGAGGAAACAGATCTCAAAACACTAAACGAGTTGTCAAGGTTCCTTCCCCACTCTGAACTCTAGGGTACACATGTAGGGACCTACATGAAAGACCCCCTAAGCTTATTCTTACCAGCTTAGGTTAAACGCTGCCACCACCAAAGTGTTACACAAAGAACAGGGGAAGTGCCCACTTGGAAACGTCTCCCCCCCGCAAATATCCCCCCAAGCACTACACCCCCTTTCCTGGGGAAGGCTTGATAAAAATCCTCACCAATTTGCATAGATGAACACAGACCCAAACCCTTGGATCTTAAGAACAGTGAAAAGCAATCAGGTTCTTAAAAGAAGAATTTTAATGAAAGAAAAAGTAAAAGAATCACCTCTATAAAATCAGGATGGTAAATACCTTACAGGGTAATCAGATTCAAAACACAGAGAATCCCTCTAGGCAAAACCTTAAGTTACAAAAAGACACAAAAACAGGAATATACATTCCATTCAGCACAGCTTATTTTATCAGCCATTTAAACAAAACAGAATCTAACGCATATCTAACTAGATTGCTTATTAGCCCTTTACAGGAGTTCTGACCTGCATTCCTGCTCTGGTCCCAGCAAAAGCATCACACAGACAGAGAGAGCCTTTGTTTCCCCCCCTCCAGCTTTGAAAGTATCTTGTCTCCTTATTGGTCATTTTGGTCAGGTGCCAGCGAGGTTATCTTAGCTTCTTAACCCTTTA
Organism: Natator depressus; assembly: GCF_965152275.1. NCBI lineage: Eukaryota > Metazoa > Chordata > Testudines > Cheloniidae > Natator > Natator depressus. Next base: position 132,720,849 of record NC_134236.1, read on the forward strand.
CAGGTGAAAGGGTTTTTCCTCTGGCCAGGAGGGATTTAAAGGTGTTTACCCTTCCCTTTATATTTATGACACGAGTCTATAAATTGCCTGCCTTTCCCTGGGAGTCAGGGAAAGCCCAGTTGCTTTCCAACACTCCCAGAGGACCTGCCTCTTTCTTCCATATCAGTCTGTTCTCCTCAGGCATAGCTGACTCAGCTCCCCCTTCTCTTGCTGCAGAGAGTCCTTTCAACCATGTAGTGTTCCTTTGATCTCTAGGCTCCCAGCCTCAGCAAAACAGCTGAGTAACTTGGGCTGGAGCCTAGAAATCATCTTTACAGCTAATAGTTCAACCCATTCAGTAATGGTTCTAGTTCTATTCCATTCATTACCTACCATGATATCTGAGCACCTCTGAGGGCTGAGACCTAATTTACAAACCCTTCTGTGCACTAGGACCTGACTGCCTTAGGGCCCCCCTCTCTTTGCACAGAATACATAAAATTCTTTGATCAGAAACACTGTTGCGGATGGAGCCAAGATGAAACTCTTTGGTGCAGAGGAAATATCTATTAATTTTAGAAAGGTGTGAAACCCCCAGAGGAATTATTTAGGATTGTATATGAAGGCCTAAATGTTAAGTCTCCCAGCTTTTGCTCTCTCTTAGGTAAATGATATGTATCTAATTCTTTTAGTCTTTCCTCAAAGGTGATTTGCTCTTAGGGTGACCAGACAGTAAGTGTGAAAAATTGAGACAGGAGGGTGGGGGCGTGGGGGAAGGGTAATAGGCGCCTATATAAGACAAAGCCCCAAATACCGGGACTATTCCTATAAAATCGGGACATCTAGTCACCCTAATTGCTCCAGATACCTGAGTGTTATTTATTTATTTATTCTGAACTCCCTTCAGTTTGTCAATCAATATCTTTCTGGCAATTTGATGCAGAGAATGAAACATAGTATCACAAGTGCAATTGCCCAAAATCCATAAAGATAGGGACTCTTACTTCCCTACAGCATGAAACTATTGTTTATTAAAAATGAAAAGAGAGTTAAAGCCATTCTTTAAATAAAGAATGATGCTTGATAATACTACAGAGCCTTCAGACAGAAAATTCACATAAATATTCCCTACAATCGTAATGTGCTTGCTACTGCAATACAACTACATAAAGTACAAATGTACTGTAGAACAGAAAAATATCTGGCCTTATTACTTTAACGACATTACTGTGCCTGGAATATATCATTTAAACTGGCCACGTTCATGAACCATTTTTTTTCGGTGGAGGGATAAGCTAGAAATTACATAGAAAACCCCATGGGTGATTCCATTGCCACCGTAACAGCTGCCTTCCACAGATGTGCAGCTACATCTGTGCCTGCTCTGTGCCCACTTTTCCAATTCATCTTACAAAGTTCCAAGTGAATCATGAATATTACATTTGCATCATCAGTAACAAAAATCATAAGAGAAATTTAGTAGCTAATTATATTACTGAAAGACAAAGGGAGTTAGTTAGAAAATAATACCAACACCACTATCCAGAAGTGATTTCCCCACATGCTTTCCTTTCCTAGACATTCTCCAAAAGTCATTTGCTTGATGTACGGACTCAACAGAAAGATCCCCCCAATCCAGTTTGGCTGGAAATAATGACAGTGCGTTTGCTCCTTCCTCTATCACAGATTTCTTCTCTGTTCTTGGCTTCAAATCAAACGAGAAACAGCACTCCATGACTGGCATTTTATTTTTATCTGGCACATTGCTCTTAGTATGAAGTAGAAGTCCAAGATATCTGGTATAGTTACTAATTGACCCACTTCTTTCAATTTGTTTGGCCTATATCCATACCGTGACCTGAGAGATTTTTTCAGTTAAATGCTGGACCAAATTCTCCTATCAGATACAACGATGCAATCCCTTTAACTTCAATGGGTTTGTGTTATCATAAACTAGAAGTGAGTTTGAACCAGAGGCTGAAATGGCTGGAATGCAATTCATGTTTCAGCCTCCAATATACTTAACGGCATCCTTTCAGCAAACCTTTTTAAGAAAGCCTACTGTGGTTCACAAACCTACAACTTTTCCCTCCAGAGCACTCACTTTTTCATCTATACTATCAACATAGTTTTCCAGGTACAGCAGTAAGAAATGTTCACAACAAAATCTGGAACCACTCAATACACATCTTGTTTTAGATGTTGTCAGGAAATGTGAGATTTATGGTTGCCCATGCAACCTTACTTTTGCTTCCTTGTGCACTGAATGATCAGGTAATTAAAGATAATTCTACATGCACACAAAGTAGCACAATTAAGGTTGTACATGCAACCGTAAGTCTGGCATTTCTTAATTTCTGACTGTTTGACTTTGCAAACTAAATAATGTTATTTTAAATGTTTTTTTGTGCCTTCCTAGATTTATTTTAAGGAAAAATGTGAAAAAAATCTGTTATGTACAACTGTAACACCACAACCCACCATGCATCATCAGCAGGGTGGGAACCCTGAACAAAACTAACTACATCAGCTAGCAGCAGGAGATGGCCTAAATGAGATATTTTCACCTCAAGGGAAGATCAAGTTAGCAGTTTTTAAGTAAATATAATGGAGATGCTTCTGTCCATGTTCAAATATGCCCCCACCCCAAAAGAAACAAAAATAATCCAAGCTTTTTCTCATAAATGTAATTGTTTTAACATAGGATAATTGTTACTGGATGTTACTTTTATTTTCAGATTAGCAAAAAAAAAAAAAAGGAGCAAGATACTGTGTATCTTATTTTAGACTACACCTAGCAGATATTCTGAATGAGAGGGTGTCTAGAAAGCTAATTGGCTTCATAAAAGTTAATGATTTGACACTCAGATTTTTCAGTGTTGGAAATCAGCGCTATGTAACACTCCTTGCTAAAAGCAGAACTGACATGGGCCAGGCTGCCCACATACACAAGTGGTTTCATTGTTACACCAATAAGTTAATGCATTTCCTGTTGTGGCTTATTGTTTATGAATAAAGAATGAGAAAAGGGGGTAGGGTCTGCTGAGCTGGGCATGGAAGTAAGGGTCAGCAAACCCTGAACAAATCACAAGCATGCCATTAATTTGATGGAGATGACATCTGTGTTGCCAACTCTCAGGATTTAATTGCAAGTCTTGTGATATTTGGTGTTTTTCTTCAAGCCTCAGCATGTAGAGTCAGGTGATGTCATGAGAATCTCAGCTTTCAGTTTAAATAAACTTTCTAATCCTCCTGATTGTGGGAAAAAATCCTGAAAACGTGATCCAAGTGCACCCAACAGGCTCAGAAATTAGAAGGCAATTAAAAAATCCTCAGTACTTATTGTGTTTTTAAAATCTCAAGATTTTGAGGGGCCTGACTCCTGATTTTTGAATGCTTGGGGTTGGCAGTACTCCCTATAAATACCTAGAGAAATAAGTTCAACAGTATGCTATGCTGCAAACTAGCTGGGGAGTTTCAGTATGTGAAGGAAGCCTGACAATTAATTTGTTTGTATTTGTCTTTTCCTCCTTCAGGTATGCAGATCCTTACCTCGAAATTCTAGCCCTCTGAGCTGGAAAGTGACGAGGCCATTTCCAATTTCGATCAAGTGAACAAAGGCATTTAAATAATCCGATGCCAGAATAAAACAGTCTCCTGAGCTGTAGTTTCCCCAGCGGCCAAGAATCAAATCTCCACAAAGAGACTCCTGCAAAGATCTTGTCAGATGCTCATAAAAAATGGAGTTGAGATTATTGTCATCATTTCCTAAAATCAGAGCAACAAAGATTTTAAAAAGGTAAAATGTATTAGAAACTGTGCCTTTGTGAGAGGAGTCCTATGTTCTTATTGCTTCCTGTACTAGAACCTTTTCCTGTGAGGCGATGAGAATGTCTCCTTGGAGACAAACTGCACCTTCTGCTCCTATTTGGTTCTCATCACCTCACAGAATCAGACCCCTAGTCGTTAGCTGATAAGAACAATACTGTAAAACAGAACAATGTACCAGTGACAACAAGCAGTTCATCTCTGAACCACCTCAAGATATTTCATGCTTTATGACAGCAGGCATTTTCTGGAAGCTCCTGACTAGCTGGGCTGAGGGCCCTCTGCTATATTAAGATAGCTTCACTTCTCTGTGTTGTCATTAACTGTAGGGAAATACTTGGTGAGTTTATCACAGCCATCCAGGAGATTTAGTCACCCAACTTTCATTAATTTCAATTGGAGTTGTGTGGCTAAAGGCCCTAATTAGTTTTGAAAGTCTCCATCACTACAATGTATGATGGGTAATTAAGAATTTGTTTCTATTATCAAACTTATGTGAAAACCACTTTTATATAACAAATTTAACACATAGAAAAAAAGATCCAGGTTGAACCAAATCAGCTGTCCTGATGTGTAGTTCTCAGATCAACTCGTCTTCAGAAGGTTGGGTGAAGTAGCACCAAATCACAGTCTAAAAAACTCATGGGGAATGTGTGCTCGGGCATTTAAAATGTGATTATAATCAGCACTTAATTATACTTAGTGAAATTAAATAAAATCTTCACACATGCCAAAACAGTGTCATAGAGTCTAATAAAGTGTCAGTGTGCTTGAATTCTCTTACATAATAAGTATGCTTGGTTTGGCCAGCGTATTCATTTTCAACTTTACATCAGTGGTACAATTAAAGGCTATCCAAGGTCTCTCTCTCTCACACACACAGAGTATATATGTATATGGAAAACATTCAGCTATAGTCCCCTTGAAATATTTTGATGAGGATCTAACGAGTCAGAAAATGAAGCTTTAAACCATATTAGAGCAAATGCATGTTTTGCCTGAGCTATGTGTTTAAAACCACAATTAAATAATTTGTTATTGTATATCATAATGCTGAAGACTTGCTATCAAATGGTAGGATAGACTTGGGAAATACCTTTATTCCATGCCTTGTCATGATAAATAGTTGAAATTGGATCATTAAGATGTCCCACAGTTTCAAAGAGCTAACATTCCCCCACTATCTAAAGACACATTTGTTCACTCTAATTTCTACTTCAAAAAATATTGAAAATGCTGTGGTAATAGAACTGACTGTACCAGAGGAAAAAATTAAAATGTATCTTCAAAGCTGTTCTTAACATCCTTTGGAAGTTACAAAACTGAGTAATATTTGACACATGGGTAAAACTGCTTTTTTGCTGACAGGACAAAAACATATTTACAGTATAGTATATTATAAGGGGAAGTCCACAGGTGAAATCCTGGTCCCACTGAGTGGAAATTTTGCCACTGATGTCAAAGGGACCAGGATTTCACCTGATATGTTTACTTCAGATTCTTCTCTGAGGTCTTGATGCTGCAGGACGCTGAGCAAGTTCTCCGAGTTGCTGCATGCCCTCCATTCCCATTGACTTCAATGAGAGATGAAGGCACTTCTTACTTTCCAGGAACTGCTCAGCATCAAGCAAGATTATGTTCTGTATTTGGGCTTGGAAGGATTAGATTTTCATCAGTAAACGTCGATTTCACAGTACACACACAAGCCACTACAAAAATATTTCCATCTATCATCATCAAAATGTACAGATTGGGAAAGTAAGAAAGATGCTGCTTGAGAATTTATTAGAGTTTGATTAAAGGATATTTACTTTGTATATTTTGACATAGATGATGTGGACAATTTGTGTTTTAATGGTTATAAAGCTTTAACTTTTTGAATCTCAACATCTACTGTCATTAAATGGTTACTGTCTGACTACCCCACCCCAATTAATTTCATACAACTGTGAAAAATTAAATAGATACAAATAGAAAAAATTATTAAAATAAATATCTACATTATCCATGAAAATTATAAAAAATGTATAAATAAAATTTGAATTCTGACAAGCCTATCTATATTAACATTTATCAGGACTGGCCTTACAGGCTGCTAAGCAAGGTCCCTGTCACTGCATCACTTCATTTTCCTGCTCCTATCTTCCCCTCTCCTCCTGCAAAATTTCTACTTGATCTGATAAATCAGTTTTCAAATAGAATTAGAGAAGATCATAGGTCTACATTGCTTAGTTGTAGGGGACCATCTTACACTGTCTATTCCAGAACCCTGTTTGAACAAAGACTGACCTTGGATTTGATTTACTATGTCTGCTATTTATTATACATAAACTGAAACTGATTTATAACTCAGCAGCTACCTAATCAACTCTAAATAACATACCAAATCACATGACTTAATCAGGAGCTTTGCATAGTTTTTAATTGCTATTATATTTTAAATTATCTGCTTCATTCACCCAGTGCTTAAACACTTTGCATCTATTTTACATTTACAGGCAAGCTACAATACGATAAATCAATCACATTTTCTAAATTATGTAAGAAGAAATCCCATGCCATACCTGGGTCCTTTTCAATCTGAATTGCCAGTCTTGTATTGGAATGGTCCACTCTTTTTGTGCTGAAAATAGAGAGACACATTCCATAGCTAATTCTCTTTTGAAACAGGACTTCCTTTTCCCCTCTCCCCCTTGAACATTTCTTCCCATACTTCCTATCTGTACAATCACATAGTTCGTATTCCTAATCTGTTAATTGGTTTACTCTCAATATTAACATGCTATCACTATGAAGTATTTCTTTTTCTAACATAAATCATGCAAGCAATTTATGAGCATCTACAATCAAAAGGTATGTTTCTGCCATCCTTCGTCACTTTACTCTAATGGGACCATTCGTGTAGTAAGGTACTAGTAAGGGTAGCAGAATCAGGGTGAAAGTTAGCATTTGTAATAACAAACAATATATATCTAAATACTTACATGGCCTCCATTGCCATAATAGCCAAGTGCCTCCCAAGTATTTTACACATATAAAAATTTCTCTCTCTCTTCCTCCCCAGCCCTTAGGAAAAACAGCCAGATTAAATTCTAGGGGTTTTTGAAGTTTTCGCATTTCTACTGAGGGAAAGGCAAGTCAAATAAATGAGTTCTGTAGTTCGTTCTAAAAGTGCGAGGCCCATGGTCATTCTTACCTCTCAAGGAAATGAGTTCCATAGTCTAGATTCCACTTGTGAGACTTCTGCCTCCCACATTAATAGGCCTCTCATTGTTGGCCAGCATTGTAATAATTTCAGTGGAGCACTGCTATCATGGAAGGCAGTGCTCACGGAGAGAGAGGGGATGGCTTAGGGATCTCAGGCCTTTGTTCGCAGATATAATGGGGTGCACTAATAAAGCCTGGAGGTCATTAATGCAATGATCACTGTGTCCAGATTGGAGTCTGACAGGATCGGATGTAATTGGCCAGACTGGAAGTGGGTGTTTTTTGACACCATGGCTATTTGGGCATTCAGTACCACAAGGAGTCAGAGCGACCTTCAAGGCTGCAGACTGCAAGCAGAAGCTCTTGCTAGTCTGGGTGTTACAGAAGATGTATCTTCTGAAACATATTTTCCTGCCACATACATAGCACTTTTATTCTTCAAGGTACTTTACAAACGTTACATGTAACATTTTCTAAAGCACCTAAGTCACTTGGACACCTAAGTCACTTGGACACCTAGGCCCCTTTTATTTGAAAACTTTATCCTATATGAGAATTCCTCACAACAACCCTGTGAGGCAGGTATGTAAGTATTATTACCCCCATCTGTAAAATGGGGATAAAATAAAAAGGTGAAGTGACTTGCCCAAGGCTACAGATGGAGACAGCATATGGTTACATGTCAGGGGGGAGATTATCATCCCCTCTCCAGCTCCTTTATCCTTTCCACTGGGTAAAAGGGCCAGAGCAGCAGAAATGGGTTCCGAAAGCACTACAGTCAGCCATGGGAGAATTCCTCGGACCCAGGAACTAAGGAAGACAACCACAGACTCTCCTCCAAGGACCCTCTAGCAAGCCCTAGGGGATGGGAGAGGAGAGTGTTAGGGTGGGGCTGCAGAACACAGCGATTTAGAGATTTTGAGAACACAGCGATATAGAGATTTTGAGCAACTCTGCAGCCCACAGGGTAGGTTGGAGAGACTGACATAATTTAGACAACCCCCCACACCCCAAGAGCTGTCTAAATTATGTTGGAGGTGTCTCCAGTCCCCAAAACAGCCCAAGAGTAGGCAGGCACAAAGGTGTCTTAAAGCCACATTAGCCCACTCCCTCTGGGCAGCAAGTTCTGGGCTAAGCCACAAAGCATAGCACCTCTGCCTTGGAGTTTCTCTCTCCCAGTTCTCTTCCCAGCCCATGCCCTGCTCTTCCTCTCTTGCACCACCATGAAGACATACTGGTAGTTCTACAGGTGTAGCACCATGACTCCCAATTATTAAAAGGCCAAAATAAAGTGTTTCCATTTTGCAACAGAAAAGCTTCAAAAACAGACTCCAACGAGAAACTGCTGAGCTTGAATTAATATGCAAACTAGATACCATAAACTTGGGTTTGAATAGAGACTGGGAGTGGCTGGGTCATTACACATATTGAATCTATTTCCCTAAGTTAAGTATCCTCACACCTTCTTGTCAACTGTTTAAATGGGCCATCCTGATTATCACTACAAAAGTTTTTTTTCTCCTGCTGATAATAGCTCATCTTATTTAATTAGCTTCTCACAGTTTGTACGGCAACTTCCAACTTATCTGTATGTATATATATATCTTCTCACTATGTGTTCCATTCTATGCATCCGATGAAGTGGGCTGTAGCCCACGAAAGCTTATGCTCTAATAAATTTGTTAGTCTCTAAGGTGCCACAAGTCCTCCTGTTCTATTTCCATTTGGGCTTCTTCTCACCTATATAAATAGAAAATATCTTCATAAACTTTTCAAAGTATAGTTTTTAGATTTATAATGGCAGCACATATGAAATGTAATTTAATTTGGTGACTGAAACCATTTGAAGAGTATTCTGACTCCAAGATATAATACTGTATCTATTTCTCCCCCCCCACACACACACACTCCTTTTTTTATTTTTGGTGCTCAGTATTTTTTTTTTTAATCACACTCCATTATCTCCAACCTGGTTTAAAAGCCTTGATTTAACCTGACTCCAACACAACTTATATCTTCATGTGACTATTGTGAATTTCATTTCCAAAACAACAATGGGCAGAAGGCAACATTTTTGAAAGGGGTAAAACTTTAGGTTTCTCTGGGATTATCTATCCAGAGATATTGCTTAATTCATAAATGTGTCAGACATTGGCTTGGATTTTGGATCCCAGATCATGTTCTCCTGTAGCGGAGGGGAGGGGGCTAATGCCTGCTTTATCATATGCTCATGATGTGGGGTTTGTCAATTGGCAGAGCAAGCAGAAGGCATGTTCCTGGTAACCCGCAGATGTCCCAAGGTCCATGAGGAACTGCTGTCAGTCTCAGAGCCCATGCCCTCCTGTTTGCTCCTTAAGTCCTTCCTTTGTCCATATCCCCTTGGCAGTGTGTCTCTTCTCTCTGCTTACACCACTCACATCCCAGTCAGGAGATCTGAAGTGTCAGAACCAGAGTTGGTATAAGTCAATGCTGATATTTTCTGTATCAACTTGCGGCATAAAATCCCAATAACTTTCCTAATGAGAAGAAGAAAATTGCTGGCCGTTTCCTCCATCCTCCAGCCCTGTTTCCACCACAAAACTCAACAGAAAATCAGCCATCAAAAATCTGAACAGGAGCTTTGGCAGGATGAGTGCAAGAGGGTTCCTATTGCTCTGCCTCAACTCCCCACCTGCTCCTGCCTTTTTCTCAAAAGATGTAGGTTTTCTACGCTGCTCTACAGGAAATATTGTAGGATAATATATGGGCCGTAATTCGTATTAGAATATTATCTGCATACATTAACCATTCATCTGATGTATTATTTATCTCTGTGCCTTCTATTTCCAGCTGGCTTGTTGCATTGTAACTACAGTCTTCAACCCTAGTGCAACAGAAAACAGTTACAAGCAGAGGTGGCTTCCTAAGGCAATGCCAAATATGAAGAGTTATTTTAAATGCAATACGGTTGCTAGAGTTCTTCTGTTCTAGGATATAGGCCCTCTACCTGTGATGCCTGCCCTAGTGAATTAAAGGGAGAGCAAGAGGATCCGGTTATGGAATTTGAACAATTTGCCGTTCTAGCTGGACAACAGAGTCATTTTCAGAGTGGGAATCTTTTAAATTTTAAACAGAAGATTATCACATTCCTTGATGACTTTTAACCTTTTGAAGTCAACAGGGCAGCATCAGATGCAAGTCATTGCTATATCTGCCCCAAGTATTTACAAATCTGGGGACATCTTTGCATGTAAGGATTTTTAGGCAAAGTAAAGCAGAACATCTGCCATAATGAGACACTTATCTGATAAGAACTAGCCATAAAAAATCCAACTTTACTCAGAAAATTACAATTTATATGAGTAGGAATCACTCGGCTCAGGATGCTGCTCTGGCCAACCAGTAGTTTCCATTTCCGAGGACTGAGAGATTATGACACTTCTCAGGATTACCCAGGGCTGCCCTTACCATGAGGAAGCCTGGTCTGTACCTGCCAGGGGTCAAATCCCCAACTTCACCAGCCATGGGTAACACAAGCACTCCCCTCCATGCCTACACAGGCCTGACTGCCTCTCTACTGGTTAGTGATTGGCACACTCGAGTCCCCAAGCCTTCCAGCCATCCTGCCTGGAGTCACCAGCTCTAGACATGTGCAGTATTCACAGATTCACTGCTTCTACAGGAGCAGTAGACCCCAGTATACCAGTTATACCTCAGATCACTGCTGCATTTAACACACAGCACTTAGATATGTTTATAGACTAGGGTTGCCAACTTTATACTCACACAAAACAGAATACCCTTGCCTTGCCCCTCCCCCGAGGCCCCACCCATATCCTGTCCCTTCTATGAGGCCCCACCCCCGCTCACTCCATCCCCCCCTCCCTCTGTCACTTCCTTTCCCCACCCTCACTCACTCACTTTCACCAGGCTGGCTCAGGGGGTTGGGGTGTAGGATGGGGTGAGGGCTCTGGCTGGGGGTATGGGCTCTGGGGTGGGGCCAGAAATGAGGACTAACCATACAGTAGTTTTTGTTCTATAAAACATGCTATTTAATTAGGGTGGCCAGATAGCAACTGTGAAAAAACAGGACGGGGGTGGGAGGTAATCGGTGCCTATATAAGAAAAAGTCCCACAAAATCAGACTGTCCCTATAAAAACGGGACATCTGGTCACCCTATATTTAATTGATAGCATTGTCTATATATGTTGTGAATGTAGTGGATAATGGAGCTGCTATGTAATGATCTAAGAATACTGATCAATAACAATTTTATGAACGCTGCACGTAACTGGGTCAGTGAGTTACTGCATAGATATATTGGGTGATTAGACTTTCCTGTATGTATTGATTTAGCTTGCTAGGGGGCTGTTGGAAAAACAACCAGGAATGCACTCCCAATGGCTACAGATAAGCAACCCTGCAACAAACACTTGCGCAGGGGCAATGCAAAGAGTGGCCGAGTTGCAGGCTCCATCTCATAGTCACACATACATTTTGCCAAGGCTGTGAGCCTAGAAATCAAAGGGACACTGAAAGTTTCAAAGGACACTCTGGTGAGAGATGAGGGGGAGTTGTGAGTAAGCTCTTCCTGGTAAGGGAGACTGACATGGCAGATAGAGACAAATCCTGGGGAAGTGTCTGAAGCTAGGGTTGCCAACTTTCTACTTGCACAAAACTGAACAGGCTTGCCCTGCCCCTCTCCCGAGGCCCCACCCATGCCCCACCCTTCTCTGAGGCCACGCCCCCGCTCACTCCACAGCCCCCCCCACGCTCTGTTGCTTGCTCTCCCCACCCTCACTCACTCACTCATTTTCACCAAGCTGGCTCAGGGGGCTGGGCTGGGCTGTGGGAGGGGGTGAGAGCTCCAGGGTGAGGCTAGAAATTAGAAGTTCGGAGTGCGGGAGGGGACTCCAGGCTGAGGCAGTGGATTGGGATATGAGAGGGGGTAAGGGCTCTGGGGTGGGGCCAGGGATTAGGGGTTTGGGGTGCAGGAGAGGGCTCCAGGCTGGGGGTTGGAGCCAAGGGATTTGGAGTATGGGAGGGGGCTCCAGGCTGGGATGTGGAAGGATGTACAGGCTCTGGGCTGGGGGTGTGGGTTCCTGGGTGGGTCCAGAAATGAGGGGTTCAGGATGCGGGAGGTAGCTCCGGGCTGGGGTAGGGGGTTGGGGGACGTGAGGGCTCTGGGTGGGAGCGCAGACTCTGGGGTGAGGCTGGGGAGGAGAGGTTTGGGGTATAGGAGGGTGCTGCAGCCTGGGACCGAGGGGTTTGGAGGGTGGGAGGGGGATCAGGGCTGGGGTCAGGGGTGCAGGCTCTGGGTGGTACTTACTTCAAGCAGTTCCTGGAAGCAACGGCATGTCCCCTCTCCAGCTCCTACACGGAGGCATGGCCAAGAGACTCTGCGCGCTGCCCCGTCCGACGGTTCCTGGCCAGTGGGAGCTGCAGGGCGGTGCTTGGGGCATAGGCAGCGTGCAGAGCCCCCTGGCGGCCCCTACATGTAGGAGCCAGAGAGGGGACATGCCAGTTGCTTCCCAGAAGCTGCGCAGCAAGGAGGCTAGCAGGGAGCCTGCCAGCCCCGCTGCACAGTGCCACCAACAAGAGAGTCAACACCCCAGTCAGCGGTGCTGACCAGAGCCGCCAGGATCACTTTTCAACCAGGTGTTCCGGTCAAAGACCAGACACCTGGTCACCCTAGTATAGACACAACAAGCGAAGGTTTACTTAACAAATTATAGGGATTCGTGTGATAGCAACTAGAGGTATTGGAAACAAATGCTTACATATAAAATAAAATTATAACACATATTCTAGAGCCCAGACTTAATTAACAGGATACTCTCACATCTAATAAATTATTGTTCACCAGTGCTTCTTCCAGGGAGGCAGGTTGTAAACCCTTTTTCATGAGACAAGACATGTTGCTGTCAGTTTGTCTCCTAGGTGAAGGATAAAATCTTGTCCCGTCTTCATTTTTTATGCAATTACAGATTATTGTCTCTTAACCCATAACATCCCCTCTTCAGAGACTTATCTTGGGGTTCAGTTGTCTTTGCAAATTCTCAGGCCTACACCTGGCCCAGACAGGAAACATAATCTGTCTCCCTGGATGTTCGTTGTTCTGCATGCTTATTCAGTTAGCCCTGAGTCTCTCTGCTACTCCAGTGACAAGCTTTACTTCAGCAATTTTGGAAACTCATTATTTTACATTTCTCTTAAACTACTTCCAGTACTAACATCTTGCAACAATTATGACAACCAGTGGGCAACTGGCTCTTGGTAGAGATTAGGGCCATCAATTAATCGCAGTTAACTCAAAAAAAAATGAATTGTGATTAAAAAAAATTAATCGCAATTAATCACTGTGTTAATCGCACTGTTAAACAACAGAATACCAATTGAAATGTATTAAATATTTGTGGATGTTTTTCTATATTTTCAAATATATTGATTTTTATTACAACACAGAATACAAAGTGTACAGTGCTCACTTCATATTTTTTATTACAAATATTTGCACTGTAAAAATGATAAACAAAGAAATACTATTTTTGAATTCACCTCATACAAGTACTGTAGTGCAATCTCTTTATCGTGAAAGTGCAATTTACAAATATAGATTTTTTTGTTACATAACTGCACTCAAAAACAAAACAAAGTAAAACTTTAGAGCCTACAAATCCACTCAGTCCTACTTCTTATTCAGCCAATTGCTAAGATAAACAAGTTTGTTTTCATTTGCAGGAGATAATGCGGCCCACTTCTCATTTACAATGTCACCTGAAAGTGAGAACAGGTGTTTGCGTGGCAATTTTGTAGTGGCATTGCAAGGTATTTACGTGCCAGATATGCTAAACATTCATATGACCCTTCATGCTTCGGCCACCATTCCAGAGGACATGCTTCCATGCTGATGATGCTCATTAAAAAAATAATGTGTTAATTAAATTTGTGACTGAACTCCTTGGGGGAGAATTGTATGTCTCCTGCTCTATTTTACCCACATTCTGCCATATATTTCATGTTATAGCAGTCTTGGAGGATGACCCAGCACATGTTGTTCATTTTAAGAACACCTTCACTGCAGATTTGACAAAACACAAAGAAGGTACCAATGTGAGATTTCTAAAGATAGCTACAGCACTCGACCCAAGGTTTAAGAATCTGAAGTGCCTTCTAAAATCTGAGAGGGACAAGGTGTGGAACATGCTTTCAGAAGTCTTAAAAGAGCAGCACTCTGATGTGTAAACTACAGAACCCGAACCACCAAAAAAGAAAATCAACCTTCTGCTGGTAGCATCTGACTCAGATGACGAAAATGAACATGCATTGGTCCACTCTGCTTTGGATTGTTATCAAGCAAAACTCGTCATCAGCATGGATGCATGTCCTCTGGAATGGTGGTTGAAGCATGAAGGGACGTATGAATCTTGAGCACATCTGGCACATAAATATCTTGTGACGCCAGCTACAACAGTGTCATGCAAACGCCTGTTCTCACTTTCAAATGACATTGTAAACAAGAAGCGGGCAGCATTATCTCCTGCAAATGTAAACAAACTGAGCAATTGGCTGAACAAGAAGTAGGACTGAATGGACTCATAGGCTCTAAAGTTTTCCATTGTTTTATTTTTGAATGCAGTTATTTTTTGTACACAAGTTCAATTGCACTGCAGTACTTTTATTAGGTGAATTAAAAATACTATTTCTTTTGTTTTTTACGGTGCAAATATTTGTAATAAAAATAAATATAAAGTGAGCACTGTACACTTTGTATTCTGTGTTGTAACTGAAATCAATATATTTGAAAATGTAGAAAACATCCAAAAATATTTAAATAAATGGTATCCTATTATTGTTTAACAGCACGATTAATTGCGATTAATTTTTTTAATCACTTGACATCCCTAGTAGAGATCTTACATGCAATCCTTTGGTGAACTTAATATGCCTATATCTGACACAGGGGTTCCTGTAAAACTCTATATATCTCCTGTGGCTTTGCCAGTTGGCATCAAAATGTCCCTGGGTCACTGAGATGCATGAAACAATTATAAAAAATAGAAGTGCTCTGGCATATTCAGAAATGGGAAGAAGATTGGATGGTGGGAAGGAAATGAATTGCTATACCCAAATGAAGAAGTTCTCACAATAAAAAGATCTGTGTTGTAGCTTGAAACTCGCAGTCCAAGTGTACTTTAGATCACTTAATCTATGAAAATAGGGAGGCTCAAGATGAAAGGGGATAAGGAGTATTAATTCTAATAACACAGGAAAAACCCAGGTCTTCATCCAGATAATTTTAATATCTTGTAAAAATCCAGGGGAAAATATAGTAGATAGTGGTTGAAAAACAAAATATGTTTCAACGACTTCAGTATTGAAATTCAGGGAAGCTGAAGTAGCTCATCCACAAAGTCCACTTTGGATCTTAAAATATTCCACAATTATGGTAACTGAAGCTCTGTTTGTAGCTTCTTAAAAGGAATCTTCATAGTATTGAATTATAATATACTGCATCTAATAACCAAACTCAGCTGCACATTTACCGCTGGGCTTTTTGCTGTCAGCTAGGATCTCTTAAAAATGAACTTCTGGGCAATTTGGTCTTTCCTTCAATGGTTTCTTACTTTAAAGTTAGTTCCTACCACTCAGCTAAGGTGATAATTAGCTCAGTAATTGGATTTCTTCCTGAATTGTATTAATCTACACAAACTGAGTAAAGGTCCTTGGGCACTTCCCCTGAAATATGTCTGAATCTCTTCAGCAATGGTCTCACTAATTTTAAAGTCAGCACCCATTTAGTTCCTAAAATATCTCACTATCTCCTGTTTTATCCAGTGCCTGAGCTAAACTGAGCCGAGCCAAGCAAGGAGCCTAGCATTGTGGTACGACTTAGACCATCATACATAGGCTTTCTTTTCTTATTATAATGGGGTTACAGCCAATATTATCCTCCCACAAAAATACTGCCTTGTCTTCCAACCTAGAAATAGTTTCTCTCCACAGCCACTCTCTCTTCACCTTCCTCTAAAAATAACAATCATGAAAGCAAAATAAAGCAATGATTGAGAGTGAGATTTGGATAGTGTGATGCTCTGTACCTCGGGGGAACACCCTGCACCCCCACGTTCATCCTTATAATGTGATTGTGTGGTATCCAATGCAATTGTCATGTCGGGTGTCTTTGGAAGGCTCATAATGCACTGAGCATTGTTGTTATAGTAATGTTATAGGTTGTAATTTCATGTTTATAGTTATGAGGCTGAAAATGTGTCCTCATTGCTTAAAAAAAGCCCAGGCAAAACTGCAGGAGCAGAGGGGCAGTTCACACCTCATCAGGGCATGTATGGGACAAACCCAGCCCAGCTTCACAGGAACAAAGGACACTGGCCTAGGTAGCAACAAATGATCTGTTGGACATTTGAGTGAGTCACCTCCCTTCCTTTGGTCAGTTTGGGACTACGATGAGGTAATGCTCACCTGAGTCTGAAGGCGGGTGGCGGGGGCAAAGCCAAGAGGAAAGAAAGAACATTATAAAAGGGAAAGTCATTTGCCATGCTCTCTCTCTTCCACCTCCATCTACAGACAGCACCACCAAGCGAGTGAAGCACTGATCAAAGGGGAGAGCCTGGCTGAAGGGCAACCAGCCAGCCTGTGATGAGAAGCATCTAAGTTTGTAAGGGCACTGAAAGTGTTAAGATCAACTTAGAATACATTTTCCTTCTATTTCATTTGACCAAATCTGACTACTTGTGCTTTGACTTATAATCACTTAAAATCTATCTTTTGTAGTTTAATAAATGTGTTTATTCTACCTGAAGCAGTGTGTTTTGTTTGAAGCCTGTCAGAGACTCCCCTTGGGATAACAAGCATGGTACATATCAATTTCTTTGTTAAATTGACAAACCCATATAAGCTTAGAGCATCCAGCGGGCATAACTGGACACTGCAAGATGGAGGTTCCTAGGGCTGTGTCTGGGACCGGAGATATTGGCTAGTGTCAGTCGGCTGCACAATCCAAGCAGCGCTGGCCAAAAGTGCTCACTCATGTAGCTGGGAGCAGCTTACATGCTAGAGGCTATGCGTGAACAACCCGGGACTGGGGGTTCTCACAGTAGAGCAGGGTAAGGCTGGCTCCCAGAGTTGAGCACTGGAGTGACCTAGCAGATCATCAGTTCAGATAACACCAGGGGAATGTCACAGATAGTATGTGTGAGATATACTTCATAGTAAGGAATCAGTCAGCGTTAGGGAAAGCTGCTTCCTGTGCTCCTTTCCAGAAGTTGGGGAGAGTGAAGCCATATCTGCTCTTTCAGCCTTGCTGCTACTGGATTTCACCCCAAGAAGCAAATTAAGGAAGAACCTTTGAATCCTTGGGATCTGATGCTCAAAGTAAAAGGGGTCCTTCACTTTGGAAGAAGAAGTACAAAGACAAGAGCCCATTGGGTATGTGAGTGGGAAAGTCTGTCTCGGAGAAGCACAAATTTTTGGTGGATCTAGGCCCCATTTTGCTTTAATAGACACTTCCAAGAAGCCTAATAAGCAGCCATGAGAGAAACAGCACTATAATGCAGCCTCATGGAGTATTTGAAACCCTACATTTCCCACATGGAAGCATTATGCTGCTGGCATTATGAAGGGGAAATTTACAGTTAAAAAAAAAAAAAAGTAGACCAGGCTGGAGAGATGCAGAGGAAAATGAGAATTCTCCAATGGCAGAATAAGCAGGCACCTGTGAAGATGTAAAAGATGCCAGGCGGCAGAGGTGATGGGATTCATTGGAAGCGTGAGTATGCCCTTGTTGTTTTAAAGCAATTTAATGTAAGATGCAGAATGATTACATAGCAATTACAGCAACAAATTCTGAAAGCCCCTTTATGTATAAGCATCCCCAGGTTTTCTGACCATCTGTATGCACTGTGATGGGGCAAGGCTAGATGGCTATAGAAAGATAGTCGGAGATAGATATATTAGCCCCGGGCTAAACAAATCCCTGGTACCAGGATAAGTAAATGGCAGCTGCTCCAGGTCAATTAAGACACCTGGGGCCAATTAAAATCTTTCCAGAAGGCAGGGAAGATAGCTAGGTTGATTGGGACACCTGAAGCCAATTAGGGGCTGGCTGAAATTAGTTAAAAGCCTCCCAGTTAGTCAGTTGGGTGTGTGTGTCAGGAGCTGTAGGAGGAAGCTGTGCTGTTGGAGGAATTGAGCAGTACAAACCATTTCAGGTGCAAGGAAGGAGGCCCTGAGGTAACAGTGAAGTAGCTATTGAGGAAGTGGGGGCTGCTGTGGGGAAGTGGACCAGGGAATTGTACGTGTCCTATTTACAAAAAGTCAGCTAACATAGCTGCTACTATTAGGGTCCCTGGGCTGGAGCCTGGAGTAGAGGGTGGGCCTGGGCTCCCCCCCTCCCCTCCCCAATTAATCACTGAGACTGGGAGACAACAGAGACTGTGCGAGGGAGGGTTGCTTCTCCTCACCTCCCTTGCTGGCTTATGATGAAAATGGCTCAGTAAGCTGTGACCCTTGCCTCTAGAGAAAGAAGGGCTACATGCAGGGTCACAGCGAGCCTCTCAGGCTAGCAAAATCCACCAGGAAGTACAGGACCCACGGAGACAAGGACAGAACTTTGTCACTGCACACAATGCTTTAGACTGAAACACCCACTATAACAAAGAAAGATATGTTCTCCCTCTTCTCTACTCGATTTGAGTCTTATTTTTCCCTACCATTACACCCACACTGCCTCAGTGCTCCATATAATAGTGTGCAAGCAAACATTCTGCTTTCTCAAGCTATCACATCAGTAGTAGTAGCACCATCTGTACAGTGGAGAACTGGAGGAAAGCTACTCCAGGAGGCTTTCTAAAGTTATAGAAAAAGGCAACACTGCTGAAGATTTCCACTAAAATAAAATTTGAACTGTAAAATGATTTGACTACAGTAAACCAGACTGGAGAGATGGGGAGAAAAATGAGAGCTCCTGCTTCTTATTTACACTGTTAATCATTCATTATGAATCATTTTTTTTTCAGGTATAAGAATCACAGCTGTTTTTTAAGCAGTGTGAAATACTGTTTAATTTGAACTATATAAAACCTTCACCTTTTCTCAGGCCTCATGTTCCTGTAGATGAGCTATTAGTGAGCTATTGTACAAACAATATCCTACCATGCAAAAGTTTGTAAATTTGAGGTGTTGTGGGGGTATTGATAACAGAGACCATGAGTTTCACACCTGGGTGCCCAGGTGCCTAAGTATGGATTCAGGAGCCTAAATACAAGGGATCTGATTTTCAAAGGTGCTGAGCACTTACAGCTGCCACATAAGAAAATACACAGTCAAGACACCCAGATAACTGTAACTTTGTCCTTATAGCCATGGTAGCCTCCAATTTTCCCTTCTTTGTCCCTTTATGCTTTCTATAACCACTATTCTCAAGTAAAAACTGATATTTGTAAAATTATTAAATCTTGTATTTACTCTCCATGAATATGCTTTCCAAAAGGATGAAGAAAAATACTAGATAGGCTTTAGTGCTCCAGTTCTGTATATTCCATTATAATTTCATGTTTTATATGATGTATAATTCTGAACTCGTGTCAAATACTATGGTTATACTCCCAACTGCATCATATTTAAGGTGGTATCTTCTCAGAACATCTCTCAAAAACATCTCTCACTAGCACAAGAATGTTTCTCTCCAAATATTTGTACATACCCACTGTTTCAACATATAGTAGCAAATTTCCACTGAAGATCATGCTGATGGGATCTTAAGTATTTTCTAGTTACAAGTAAAGGGGAAAAAAAGTAATCAAGAGATAGCCTTTCCATTTCAAAAGGAGCTCTTCTGACCCCGTTAGCTGGGCGACAGGAGAATATTTTAAAAGAGAGACTTTTGTACATAGCAAAATCCCTGTCTCATTCCAAGACAAGATTCAGAAACTGTTACCACTGAGGTTAAATCTTGGTTGTCCATTAGAGCTGCTATCGGCTATCTCTTAAGGATGAGTGCTAAGAGGATCAAGACTGGGAAAATTATTTGGAAGACTGTCTATATAATCATTAATTTCTTATAGTCATGAAAAAAAGAAGAGAAGTGAGACTTTTCTATTCTTCACATATTTGGTGTTGTGTTCTTGATTATGAACCTATGTCTTCTTTCCCCAGAGAGACAAAATGGGTGAATTAATATATTTTATTGGACCAATTTCTGTTGGTGAGAGAGACAGGCTTTTGAGCTTACCCAAATTCTTCTTCAGGTCTTCTTTCCCCACTCAGATTACTTTTCACTGCATGGCTTTTCCTTTTTGATTGCCCTCTTTTCTTATTTGTTTTTCTTGTTTGAATTTTTGGTCTTTACGTTTGTGTTCTTGCCTGGCCCCTGCATATGTTTTTTCTCTGATGCCTCCCTTCTGTCTTTACCCTACTCTACCTTCTTAGAATGATTCAGTGAACTGGAGCTGTGAATGCATCTAACTCGACAGGGAAGCATTGAGCACTGAATCTTGGATGCATTTCCAATTAATTTCCACACATATGGCACCTATTCAGTTAGCCTTAATTTATTTTATTGGCTGCCACAGGCAAAATTTGAGAAAAAAATATGTTACCGGTTAAAGGCATACTGTCAAATATTTAAAATATAACTTCGATTTTTTTTTTCTACTCTCCACTGGTTGTAAAAACTCTCTTAGAAGCTTCAAAACAACTTATTTTTATACCAGTTTTATCCACTTGGAAAACATTCCTATTCTCCTCCAACCAGACCTTTCCATACCTTATGAAGCACAAACTAATATATTTCTTATTCTTTTGTTAACTTTTTTTGCCATATCTACACTGATACTTTCATACTGGTACACGTGCATCTTAAGGACCAAATTTCTTACCAATTTTTTTTACAGACCCACCGTTCTAGATTTTTATCAAAGATCATAATTGATGGGAGCATCAATGTTTTCTAGTTACAAGTAAAGGAATAAAAGGAGTCAAGGAGGAAAACCATTTTCTGGTTTTCTTTTCTTTTTTTTTTTTAAATACACTAATGTCCCTGTCTCTGCATCACTGTCAGTCAAGGAGTCACTACCAAATTATGACCACGGTGCTCCATCCTGCCCAGCGCTTGAATTAAGGGGGAAATCATGAGGCAGCAGGGGAACCCTGGTACTTTGCAGCTATTTCCTTTTGGGGCTAGATTAATGTTCACAGTCCGCAACAGCATTAGCAGTTTGTAAAGTCTGTAAGTAGTCTCTGACCGCATGGGAAATTAAATGGCAAAACACTTCATTAATGCAAAGTTAAGGTTTTCCAGGGATAGCGCACGCCTTTCCAGAATGTTGAGTTCAGAAAAATTCAAACATATGAAAACCAGGAAATACAGAGTTAAGGTAAATGCCCACATAACCTTAACTCTGCCCCTCTGAAGCTGACAATAGTCACTGGCAATTATCTGCGTACACTCCAGAGGCGTTCATTGTGTTAGATGCAGCTGTACTGAAAGTTGGAGGAATAAATTGGAGCAGCTTGGAAGAGCTGTGCTAATGAGATATGGGGATTAGTTTGATGGGCATGCTAGAGCTGTGCTTGTGTTATGAACAGATCTGTGTCTGAGTCCCACTATGTGTGGTATCAAAGGAAAGCAGTATGTACATACCTGCAGGTTTACAGATTCATAGATTCCAAAACCAGAAGGGAACCGTGATCATCTAGTCTGACCTTATGTATAGCACAGGCCAGAGAACTTCCCCAAAAAATATCTTTTAGAAAAACATCCAATATTGATTTAAACATGGTCAGTGATGGAGAATCCACCACAATCCTTGGTATATTGTTTCATTGGTTAATTACTCTCACTGTTTAAAATGTATGCTTTATGTGTCTCCTGAATTTGTCTAGCTTCAACTTCCAGCCATCGGATCATGTTATAGCTTTCTCTGCTAGTCTGAAGAGCCCATTATTAAATATTTGGATGTAGATACTGTGATAAACCCAGGCCAGCTGGGTACAGCAGAGTAGCCCTTATTGGGATCCAGGAAGTGCTAAAGGATCCCCTCTCCCTCCCCCCCGCAGCCTAAGAGGGGGGTCCACAGGACCTGGAAACCAAATAATTACGGGGGACAACAAATGAAATAATAGGGACAGGAGTGTGGTCAAAGGGTCAAATGAAGGGAACCAGATGGGGACACCGAGCAGAGAACCCCAGACAGCGCCCACTGCTCCTCGAAGGCGTCAAGGGAGTCAGTGGATGCTGCCCAGAGGAACTCTGCCCAGAGACGTGATCTGACGGAGGATCGGAAATAGGCCCCACAGTCACAGGAGACTCCATCAGCCAACCTCCTCACCCTGGTTTTACAGATGGCCACTTTAGCCAGGGCCAGGAGGAGGCTGACCAGGAGGTCCCGTGACTTAGTGGGGCCACGGATAGGGAGTGCATAGATAAGGAAGTGAGGGGAAAAGTGCAACCAAAATCTTAACAAAATGTTTGTGAGGAGCCGGAATAGGGGCTGCAACCTGGAGCACTCCAGGTATATGTGTGCCAGGGTTTCACTCATGCTGCAAAAGGGGCAGGTGTCTGGGATAGAGGTGAACCACGCCAAGTACACGCCCGTGCTCACGGCCCCATGAAGGAGTTACCAACTGATATCCCCAGTGGGCCTCAGGACCAGGATGGAATATAAGCTGGCCCACCGGCACTCCTCACCCTCTAGAGGTGGCAGGAGGTCCCGCCACTTTGTGTCGGGGCAGGACGCAAGGGTGAGGACATGAAGAGTGTGGAGCACGAGCGTGTATAGACGTTTCCTTGGCGTGGTCTGGAGACGGACCAGCTGCAAATCATGCAGCCGGCTCATGGTGAAGGGACGGGGGGGTCGGTCGGGTCCATGGGGCAGGGGCCCGATGAAAAGGTCCAGAGGGCCTGGGGTGGAGGGTGGGTGGGGCACGCTCTCGTGCAGGACCCTGTCGAGGTAAACCCAAGCAGCAGGCAGCAAAGCGGCCCTCACCTCCTGAAGTACGTGCCAGGGAGTACGAGGCCTGGAGAGCCCCATGCACTGAGCGAGAGTTAGGGGATCCAGCCATTCTCCCCGGTCATAGTCCAGGAGGTCTCCGACTCTGGTGACTTCTGCCAGGACCAACCTCTGGCGCACTGAGGTGGACTCCGCCACCTGCACACGGAGCTCGGGGTTGTGTATCAAGGGCTCCGTGAGGAGATCTGCCCCCATGGTGGCCGCCACGGACCTGGTCGCTGAGAACAGTTTCCAGGTCCGGAGGAGGTCCTGGTAGAATACTGGCAGCCCGGAGAGGTCTCGCGGAAGACCTCTCGGATGGAGATAAAGGAGCTGCCGGTCATATCGGAGCCCTTGGAAGCAGCGCAGGAAGGCATGCGCCAGTACACTCCACGCCGGACTACCTGCACCATAAAGGAGCCTCTGCAGGGCCTAGAGGCGGAAGAAATGGACTTGAGTGTGGAGACACTTCAGGCCCTGCCCTCCCTCCTCCAGGGGTAGATGGAGAACCCCTGCAGAGACCCAGTGCAGTCCTGACCAGAATCGACGTCCGGAGGTTGGCCAGGAAACCCGGGGCCGGGACCAGGCTGTTGAGCCGGTACCAGAGCATGGACAGGACTAGTTGATTAAGCACCAGTGCTCTCCTTCAAAGGGAGAGGCACCGGAGTAGTCCTGTCCATTTCCGGAGCCGCTCGATCACCTTGCCCTCTAAATCGTGCCAGTTTTCCGGCGGAGAGGGATGCGTGGCAGAAAAGTAAATGCTGAGATAGAACAGCAGACCCACGCTCCACCGGATGGCCTGAAGCATGGGTGGGAGGGAGTTTGCCTGCCACCCACCGGTCCCCTACCACCAGGCCAGAGCTCTTGACCCAGCTGACCCGGGTGGAGGAGGCTGCCGAATAGATGGCCTGGCAAGCCTCCACCTGCACCAAGTCGCCCGGGTCCTGGACCACGACGAGCACATTGTTGGCGTACGCCGACAGGACCAGCTGCAGTTCCGGCTCCTGCAGCGCCAACCCCATCAACCTCCTATGGAGGAGACAGAAGAAGGGCTCGATCGCCAGAGCGTACAGCTGGCCTGAGAGGGGGCACCCCTGCCGTACTCCTCGCCCGAAGCTGACCAGTTCGGTCAGGGTCCAGTTGAGCCTGACCAGACACTCTGCAGAGGCGTACAGCACCTGGAGAAAACCCACAAACTGGGATCCGAAGCCAAATGCTCACAGAGTGCTCAGGAGATACCTGTGGTCCACCCTGTCAAATGCCTTCTCCTGATCCAGGGACAGGAGGATGAATGACAGACCGTCCCTACACCCGAGTTCCAAGAGGTCCCGGACCAGATACAGGTGGTTGAAGATGGTGCAGCCCAGGACGGTGTAGGACTGGTCTGGGTGGACCACGTCCGCCAGCACGGACCCTAGCCGCAGTGAGATGGCTTTCACCACGACTTTGTAGTCCATGCTGAGGAGCAAGACGGGACGCCAATTTTGTAAGTCGCAGAGGTCCCCCTTCTTTGGCAATAAGGCGAGCACAGCTCGCCTGTACGAAAGAGGGAGGACCCTGCTCTGCAAAGACTCGGCCCAGACGGTGACTAGATCTGGGCCGAGGACGTCCCAGAACACGCGGTAGAACTCCACGATCAGCCCGTCCATGCCCGGAGATTTATTGGTGGGCATGCGGCGGAGGGCTTCCAAGAACTTGGCCAGAGTGAGAGGCAGCTCTAGCCGGTCTCGGTCGCCCACGCTGACCATCAGGAGTTCGTCCCAGAGCACTCTGCAAGAGTAAGGATCGGTCAGATCTGGAGAGAAAAGGCCTGCGTAGAAGGCCCTGGCCCTCCCACACATCTCTGCCGGATCCGTGACCACCTGACTCTAATTAAGGCCCCTCTGATAATATAAAAGGGCTCACTCCAGTCAGGCAGAGAGGAGCCAGGGGAGAGGAAGTGTGGCTGAAGGGCTGGTTAATGAAGACACCCTCAAGTCCTTGGTAAGGGAGCCCTAAGGTAAGGGTGAAGAAGGGAGAAGCAGGAGAGCTGGGGGGAAGTGGCCCATGGAAATGTAGCAACTCTGGCAGTAAAAGGTTAGCTGCCAACAGCGGCTACCATTAGGGTCCCTGGGCCAGAACCCAGAGTAGAGGGCAGGCCCGGGTTCCCCCACAACCCGCCACTACAGAAACACCTCCTGGGAGGGGAAAACAGGCCCCTGTCAGGACAGGCTAAACTGTTTTGGCATGAGGCTGTAGGAGCAACAGAGACTGTGGGAATTCTCTCAGCAACCTCCACTGCTGACTTATGATGAAAAGGGCTCAGCAGACTGTATCCCTGGCCCTAGAGAGAGAAGGGCTACGTGGAGGGTTGCAGTGAGCCTCTGAAGTAAACTGCCTGGACGTGCAGGACCCACAGGGACAAGGTTGGAGCTCTGCCACAATACTTATGGACTGTAATCAAGTCACCCCTTAACCTTCTCTTTATTAAGCTAAACACATTGAGCTCATTAAGTATATCATTATAGGACGTTTTCTAATCCTTTAATCATTTTGGGGGCTCTTCTCTGAACCCTCTCTAATTTATCAACATCATTCCTGAATTGTGGACACCAGAACAGGACACAATATTCCAGCAGCGGTTGCACCAGTACCAAATACAGAGTAAAATAACCTCTCTACTCCTTCTCAAGATTCCCCCGTTTATGCATCTAAAGATGTCCTCAGTCCTTTCGGCCAATTCATCACACTGGGAGCACATGTTCAGCTGATTATCCACACTCAAGTCATTTTCAGTCACTGCTTCCCAGGATAGAGTGCCCTTTCCCATTGTGTACATATGGCCTACATTATTTGTTCTTAGACATATGTGTTTAGATTTAGCCATATTAAAAACACATTGTTTGCTTGCGCTCTTTACCAAGCAATCCAGATTGCTCTGAATCAGTGACCCGTCTTCTTCATTATTTATCACTCCCCCGATATTTTTGTCAACAGCAAACTTTATTAGTGATGATTTTATGATTTCTTCCAGCTCATTAATAAAAGTTAAATAGTGTAAGGCCAAGAACTGAAGCCTGCAGGACCCTATTAGAAACAGACCTGCTTGTTGATGAGTCCCTGTTTACATTTATATTTTGAGAGCTATCAGTCAGTCAGCTTTTGATCCACTTAATGTGTGCCATGTTAATTTTGCACCATTCTTGTTTTTTAATCAAAATGTCATACAGTACTAAGTCAAAGGTCTTACAGAAATCTAAGTATTACATCAACCCTATTACCAGTCTGTATCATTTCAGTACAGAACTGTGTAGGTCAGTGGTGGGCAAGCTGAGGCCCGTCAGGGTAATCTGCTGGCGGGCCACAAGACAGTTTGTTTACATTTGCACGTCCGCCCACGGATCCTGGCCAATGGGAGCTGCGGGAAGCAGCGTGGGCCACAGGGACGTGCTGGCCGCCGCTTCCCGCAGCTCCCATTGGCTGGGAACGGCGAACCACAGCCACTGGGAGCTGCGGGCAGCTGTGCAAATGTAAACAAACTGTCTCGCAGCCCGCCAGCGGATTACCCTGACGGGCTGCATGCAGCCTGTGGGCCGTAGGTTGCCCACCACCAGTGTAGGTTGAGTCTGCAGCAGGGCACTAGAGTCTTCTTGCCATGGGTATTGTCAGTAGTGAGGAGGGGTATGAGAGCAAACTATGGATTTAATGATGGGTAACAAAACGTATAGGTTAAGGTGCTATATTCTGTGTGCAAGTGTGAAGGAGTTGTAAAAGGGTATGAACTGGTGGTTAAATTTTACAAATGAGGTATTCTGTTGGAGTAGTAGGCTCAGTGTTTGAGTATAGGGCAAGTGCAGGTAGCACCTGTCCATTACAGCAAAAAGGCAGAGTGGGAGAATCTGTGTTATTGGCCTGTGGAGCATTCCTCTAAGAGGGCAGAGTTAAGTTTTCAGGGATGTTAAGCTTAACTCTATTTCCTGGTTTTCACAGGGCATTAGCTATTATTGGGCAACCGTAACTCTGTGTTAATGAAGATTTTTGCCATTTAAATTTCCTAGGTTTTTTTAAACAGAAAGAAAAATGTTTGTTGGAAGGGGAGGGATAGCTCAGTAGTTTGAGCATTGGCCTGCTAAACACAGGGTTGTGAGTTCAATCCTTGAGGGGGCCATTTAGGGATCTGGGGCAAAAATTGGGGAATGGTCCTGCTTTGAGCAGTGGGTTGGACTAGATGACCTCCTGAGGTCCCTTCCAACCCTGATATTCTATGATTCTAAGGTGTGAGTGGTCATTTAGGCCAGGGGGTCACGAGGCTATTACATGGGCGGGTTGTGAGCTGTCAACCTCCATCCCAAACCCCACTTTGCCTCCAGCATTTATAATGGTATTAAATATATAAAAAAGTGTTTTTAATTTATAAGGGGGGGTCGCACTCGGAGACTTGCTATGTGAAAGGGGTCACCAGTAAAAAAAGTTTGACAGCCACTGATTTAGGCAGTTGTAGTTCTCACCTAGGTTTGCAGTTGATATGCTACTGTGGCGATTTTTATAGATCTCTATCATATCCCCCTTAGTTGTCTCTTTTCTCAGGTGAACAACCCTAATCTTTTTAGTCTCCCCTTGTATGGAAGCTGTTCTTTACCCTTGATCATCTTTGTTGCCCTTCTCTGAACCTTTTCCAGTTCCCCTATTTCCTTCTTGAGATGGGGCAACCAGAACTGAATACAGTATTCAAGGCGTGGGTGCACCTTTTGAATATTCTGCTGTAATCATATTAAATTTCTTCCAAATAAAAAAACAGCTACATAAAAAAAAACCACTTGACAGGCAGATTTTTCCCAAATGTTTACAATTCATTCTCAGATTTCTGCTCAGAGTGGGTCTCAGACTAAAAGTTGTAAGCTCAGACAGGTGTTAAATGGCCCATTCATTTCAATTAGATGTTGTCAGAGGAAAGAGAATACCCCATGGAGGTGAATACAGCTGGAAACAATAGCTCTGAGATGCATGAACTGCCCATTCATGTCAGTGGATGTTCCCTTCCCCACACCTTGGTGCTGGAGAGTTTCTGATGTGTGTCAAACATACCGGTTTTCAGCTCCTCACCCCAGTCTTAGCTGTATGTTCTTCTTGATGCATGCTCTGATCATGCCTGTTGTACGCTCCCCAAGCAGAGGACAGGGATTTCCCATTGGTGGCAGGGAGTGGGTCTCAGATCCTCCCAAAATCTGGGTTACATGAGGGGAGAAGGGAGGGTGAGTCCATGGGGCTCCCAGATCCTGGTACATGTATGGAGGACAATGAGAGGGGCTCAGACACCCCCATATCCCAGCTTATATGAGGGGGGCAGACAGAGAGTCTGAGTACCCACTAGAAGGGCAAGAACCCTCCCAGATCTGGGCACACACACAAGAGGGGAGAATGTGTGGCTGACCAGTGCCACTGTCCCATGCTCCCCCAGTCCCCCACCATTCCCGCGCCACATTACTTTCCCAAAGTCCCACCCCTCCACTCCTCCTAGCCCCCACACCTACCTCACCTAAGCCCCCAGCCTCTCTCCCTTCCCCTACCATCCATCCCCATTTTTCTAGGCTTGCTGTAGCCCCAAATCCCTCTTTCCCTATGCTCCCACATTCTTCCACCTCCCCAGTTAACCTTCACCTCCAAGGAAGCATCGACTTGTCTAACTGTTCCCCCAAAGACTTTGGGGGATGCACTAGAGTTGGGGTACACTGACAGAGGTGGGGTGCACTGGCAGGGCTGGGGGTGCAAAGGGTTGGGGCACACTGGCAGGTGTCAACACTCCACTCACCTGTGCCTCAAACTCTCTCCCTAGCTCTACCACCCATCCCCTCTTATCTGCTTCTGCATTACCCCCCTCCTCTTGCTGCAGACTCAAACTCCTCGCCCTCGTCCTCCACAACCTAATTCTCCTCCCCTCCCAGGAAGCATTCACATGTCTAATTTTTTCTCAAAAAAATATTTTGATTACTTTCCTCCAAGCTATGCCATCCACGACTCACAAATTGCAGTCACCTCCCGCCACTCAATCTAAAACTCCTTTTGTCCTAGGTGCGGCCTTGCCATTACTTTATTCTTAGTTATGATAATTAAAGGGTGAGTTCACAGCCATCAATCTCAATGAGGTCTGTGACTCATCCAGTCATGAATCTCTCTCAATTTAACAGTACAAGGCAGCAGAAGGAAATTATTTTGGGGCGCCCGGGGTGGCGGGGGGGGGGGGAATCTGTAACTCAAGAACCCCTCAATCAAATGACTTCAAATTTGGATCACTAATGCTATCCCATGTCCCCAAGAGGCACATCAAATTTCAAAGGAATCCAAGTAACCACTCGGATTTTAGAGCCCTTACAAGAGTCAAGCTTTAAAAGCATTAACATGGTGGAAATGGAAACCCTCTAGTTTTCTATACTGGCAAATGCACCATGTAAAAATCTACATGTTTAAAAATACAGTTCTCAGTTTAGGTCCACCAAAGACTTAGTGGCTTCCATGTGTAAAACTTAAACATTTTTGACTAGCATCACATCAATAGTTTGATCTTTAGTTCTGCGCATAAAACACACACGTAGAAACTTTTTTGAAAAATGACTATTTTTTGGGGTGCCTTATATCTCTGGAACCCCTCGCTCAAATTACTCCAAATTTGGGTCATTAACGCTACCCTATACCCTCCTGAGGCACACCAAATTTCAAAGGAATCTAACTAACCATGTCAATTGTAATGGACTTAGAAAGGTCGATCTTCAAACAGATGTGATGCAACCTTAGCTATTGCGGCGCTGCTGCACTAATATAATTTGTGGATGCTCCATCCTGGTGCCGAATAGATATGCACACACTCTGACTAGACTGGGAATGTGATGGCTGTCCCTGCCTTAGTAGAGATGAGGGGCACATTTCTAGACAGGCACAAAAATTTACAGATGCTCCCAACAGGCACTGGGTTATTGTGCGAGGAACCAGCAGAATTTGAATGTGCTAATGCTCCCTTGCTCAGGCTGGCTTGCTGTGCATGATCCCAGCTGGGTGTGCAGTTTGCAGGAGTTCCACACACAGAGGGCTACTAAGATCAGATCTAGAGTTTCCAGAGTACAATAGTTACATCCCCAGTGTTCTGATCCAATGTCCTTTGAAGCCAATGGAGACTGCCATTGATTTCAGCAGGCTTTAGAACAGGTGACCACTTTGTATTACATGCAGTACCCTGAAAATTCAAATTGCCCATAATTTGTTCATTTACCTCTACTTGGTTTATTTTATAAATCCTCCCTCTTAAAGTCTTTTTTCTTTTACAGGCTTTTGAAAAATTCATCCATGTTGCTCAGTTGTAAATTAATTGTAGCCATTTAAGAAAAAGATTTGAAGGTCACTGCAGCCAACTCAACATAAACTTCTAATAAGTGCACCGTGGTAGTCAAAGCAAACAGAAATGTTAGTTGTATAGAGAGTGAGAAAAGAAATAATACTGAGACTATTATAATGGTATTATATTATTCCATGGTACTCCCTGCCTGACCTGGAATAATGTGCCAGCTTCTGGCCACCCACTCTCATAAAGATACTGCAGAAACAGAGCAGGTCCAGAGAGGCTTCAGAATGAAGAGAGACTGAAAAACTTGGGACTGTGTAGAGTGGAGCTTAACAGGAGGTACATGAAAAATAAATACAAACTACAGTAGAACCTCAGAATTATGAACTAACTGGTCAACCACACATCTCATTTGGAACCGGAAGTACACAATCAGGCAGCAGCAGAGACAAAATAATAACAACAACAACTAAATAAAAGTAAATACAGTACAGTACTGGGTTAAACGTAAACTACTAAAGAAATAAAGGGAAAGTATTTAAAAAAGAGTTGACAAGGTAAGGAAACTGTTTCTCTGATTGTTTCATTGAAATTAAGAGGGTTAAAAGCAGCATTTTTCTTCTTCATGGTAACATTTCAAAACTGTATTAAGTCAACATTCAGTTGTAAACTCTTGAAAGAACAACAACATTTTGTTCGCAGTTACGAACAACCTCCATTCCCAAGGTGTTCATAACTCTGAGGTTCTAATGTAATGAATAGTATTAAGAAGCTAGATCAAGGGCTCCGATTTACCTTCTCTCACAATACAAGCACAAGGACATTCAGTGAAACTGCAAGGCAGCAAACGTAAATCCAATAAAAGGATTTTTTTTTAACTAAGTGCAATTAACTGTGGAACTCACTGCCTCAATTGATCTTTGAGGCTAAGAGCTCAGTAGGATTAAAAAAAATGTCTGAGTTATATTAGACAGAACATAACACAACTTTAGAAGGGATATGCTTGAGGTCATAAAGCAACCTCTAATTCATGAGGGTTATGGGAAGATTATTCCATAAATGTCCACTACAGAGTTTCCTGCCTTTTCTCTAAAGTATCTAGTACTGACCAATTTCAGTCAGAGACTACTGAACTAGACAGTATCTGCTAGGATATTTCCTATGTAAACCACACTATTGTCAAGGTCTAAGAACAAGAGGAGGAATGTCAGATACAGAAGACTAAGGAACAAAGCAGTAGAAGACTTTTTGAGATCGTCTTGCATTTTAAACATATCTGAAAGGAAAAATATAAATAGTTTGTCATGTGTGAGTTGCAAGCAAGAATGATGGATGGAGGCGGTGGGGGGAGGGGAGTTTGTCCCAGTCCAGAGGCCATGACAGTGGAAGAGAAGAGGTAGGCGGTCTCACTGACAAGCAGGAGGAACCATGAGGTACCATGGTATGTGCTTTTGGAGGGGGAGGGATGATTATTTTAGATGTGAGGAAGGAGCTGAATGGGCACATCTTACTTTTTAGCTCCCCCTGCCCCAGGCATGCATGATACACGTAAATTCTAATTGTGGCCACACTGGCAAATTCTTCTCCTCTGAAGTTTCTCTGTACTCCACTAGAAAAAGGAAAGGTTGACTTCAGTGCATATGTAGTGCAGTTCTTACCCCTCCTTTCCCAGGAACATTAACATTTCAAGGTGGCTATTTTCCAGACCACGGTGACTGGAACAATAAACACTGTGATATACTTGAAAAGCTGGAGAAAAATAAGACTTGTTACAAGATTCTCAGTACAGCAAGGAGGCTGGAAATACGGTTCTAAGATAAAGGGCAATTTAATCATAACCTCTTTAGAGACACTTAACTGATTTAGTTACACCACACACCAATTCACTGGAGACCCCCAAAGCAAATGCAAGCTGTGCCATACCCAAAATAGAAACTGAGACAGATGACTGAGAAAGAATAGAAACAGGAAGGAAGGAGAGAGAGAGAGACAAGAGAGAGGCTTGTAAGTGAAATCCCAAAATTCCTGGTGGCAGTTTGCTTGCTGGAATGCATCAGACTTGTAACAGCAAACATTGTTACCAGGCTGCTCTAAGTGGTCAAGCAATTAGACCCACTGGCGAAGAAAAGTAAATTTACTGCACTATTCTGTCCATTCCTATATCCAAGATATAAAATAAGAGACCTGGAAGAGAGAAGGGGGACTTTAGAGCTGCAGCATGACAAAGTATGTTTTAAAACAAGAAAAAATGGAATAAAAGGGTAGTTTTTGAAGAGACAGTTGAAGCTTTAAAGTGCCTACATATTAAATGAGATTTACTGCTATTTCCTTTTCACTCCCTCTGACATTTATGGTCTAATCATCTGAACAGCTGTGAAAATAAAGAGTAAAACAGGACTCTCTAAACCAGGAGTGGAACACATGCTAGGGACAGGACAGAGCTGGGTTTTGTATCAAGCCTTTTTTTAATAAAGAGAAAGCAGAAAACTTCTCAGAGTTTGACTCTCATGGGACAACTAATGATAAAGTAGTGAGACAACTTTGTGCTTTTGTGTATCCCCCGCCAAATGCAGTGTGGTCTACAAATCTGCAAAGTTGTAAACAAAATAGTAGTGTGGTAATTTGCCCTTTCCCATCATTCTCCTATTTTTTTCTTGCTTACTTCTTTGAAGTTTTTTTTTTTAAACTAATTGATCTCTATGATGGACTGGAGTGATTATTAGATATTGTATATAGTGAGCACACATTTTTATTATAAGCAACTATCATATTCTGTTCCTGTACTACACACAATGTGCTAAGTGCTGTGCAGACCCACAAGGGCACGCAAAAGCAAAGCTGAGTCTGTGCCCCGAAGAATGTGCTAATGCTTTTAGGTTTTGCTTCCTGGCACAGCTGATGAGAAAAAATGGGACACCGCTCCCATAACATTTCTTTACCCAGTTGCGTTCCTCCATTCCCATTTAAAAAACAAATTATTGTCCTAATTGTGTGTCTCGCACTGCCAGCTCCAGACCCTGCTGCCCAAAGAGGTAGGAGAGCCTGTTGCCAAAGAATAGACTTGAGGGATTAAATTTTTCTTGTCTAAGCAGAAATGGAAGGATTAAAAGAACTGCAGGACATGCTATAAAGAAGCTACTGCATGTATCCAAAGAAGCAGGGTAAAGAGATGACCAAACTGCACTCCACTGAAGACTTGGAGAAGTTGCTTGCTACCTAGACTGGTGGCCTCAAGACTCTCTCCCTTCTGGTCATCAGTTCTTTGTCATCATCCCCCTTCCACCCATCCTAATGCATCATCAACATAATAACAGTACTCAAAGTTTTATATATATGCACCTATGGCTCTCCCTTACAAAAACTACTGGACAAAATGATTCTTCCTCAGCTAACTCCACATCTAGCTATGAAATGCCAATTCCTTCAACATCTGCTTCTGTATCTACCCATTTAGCTGTTAACAAATATTAGCTATCAATGTATGTAAACTTGGCCTATAGTTTGCATTTTTCTGCACACCCTAAGAAGGGATTTGGGAGGGGCTAGAACAATGTTCCAGTCCAATTCAACTTCCTGCGTCTTTTGTTCTAATAACTTCATAAGATTTTCTATCCCTTAATGCATCAAAAGGCAATCCTTTTGATTTTTTAACTTTTTCTGCATTACGCAGACCCTTTCATGGAGCAATCCCTAGTATCTACTACAATAGATATTTACATACCAAGGAGCTTAAGAATTTAGATTAGTCTCATTGACTTCAATAGGACAGTTTATGAGGAAGGGACTGCTCATGTAAGTAATGTTTTGCAGGATCAGACCTGAAGCAGTATTGGTTTGACACTTTCTGATTACCCCCGTCCCAGTATTGTATACTATTCTACCTTTAATATAATATTGTGCCCAATTTTTATCGGACAGTGTTTCTTTAAGGCACTCAGGAACGTCCAAATTCAAACTCTCACTCTGCTTAGAAAGCTCAACTATTCATGAAAACAATAAAAGATGGACGTGAAAGTGAAGAAAAGGGGAATCAGAGCCAGAGTGCTAATGACAAAATAAATATAGATGCATGTAAGGTGATTACATAGAAGTTTTGCAGGCTTCCACATGTTCAGGCAAATGTTTATTTCACTTGGATGGCTATCAGAATCTTCTGCAAGACTGCTTTTTCACGTTCATATTAAAAATAGGTGAAAGGGAAGCAAGGAACCATACCACATTTTCTAGTGCGTAACAAAGAACAAATTTCGAAAAAGAATGTGGTCTTCAAACCATGAACAACTTTAAGAAGAAAGACAAAATCTTTAAAAAATTCTGAATGACAAACTTTGAGAAAGGTAGGGACAGATCCCAGCAGGCATAAACTGTCACAGCTCCATTGACTTCAGTGGAACTATGAGAATATACACCACCTAAGGATCTGAGCCTTTGAATACATAGCATTAGTATATGCTACATGTGGGGTGAATTAGTAAGCAAAGGAAGAACTACAGAAGGGCACTAAAAAATGCAGGATGCGTAAAAGAAAATATGTACTGCCATATGTGTGCTATTTGTGTAATGAGTAAAAATGACTTGTGGATGAATGAAGACCACTAAGGGTCTAACTCTGCCTTGCTTGTTCACAAAGAGTATTGCTTTAGTCCATGAGTACTCCCAGTGATTTCAGTTGGAATACTTATGGAGTAAGGTACTACTCAATGCAAGCATGAGTGGCAGCATAGGTCTGACAATTACTTAGGAAGACCGAGCCATTTGCTTGGAAATATAAAATGCTACTGAACAAGGATATGCAAAACACAAACACAAGGAGTAAGGGGGAAAATGAACTAAGGAGGCAAAAGTAATAACGAAGATGAAAATAGAAATTAATGACAAACAGAAACAAGTGTTTTAAATACATGAGAAAGAAAGCACTAGGCAAGAACTCAGTCAAATTATCAAGGGGTTAGACTGAAAACTTAATGACAGATGTTAAAGCTGCTCAAAGCCAATCTTCCCCCCTTCCCTCCCCAGTTTTCATAAAGAATCTAAAGTTTGTGTAGATCTTCAAAACTGAATATATTTATTGATTATTTATTTTGAATGCGAGAGAAAGGGCACTGGAATTAAATATTAAAAGGTCTACACCAAGATTTTCAAATTGGAGAGCCAAATGTTAGGTGCCTAAATAAGTGGCTTGATTTTCCGAGATGACGAGCAGTTGCAGCTCCCATTGACTTTAATGACAGGTGGGAGGTTCTCACTCTCCTTCAAAATCAGTCTAATTATTCAGGCACCTAAACATGGATTTAGGTGCCTAACATCAGGCATCCAAGTTTAATCATTTTGGTGAAAAAAATCAAACCAAAACTACCCATTTCCACCTAGGAATAACCTGAAGATATTCAGATCTCTGACTGTTAGGATTGGCACTATGTACCCCATGCATTCATGACTGCCAAGTTTGATTCTGTAACTCATATCTCGGAAAGAAGCCACATGCCCTCAAAAAACTCCAGCTGACCTAAAATACAGCAGTCCTTCTGTTTAGCAACACAGGATACCATCTGCCTCAGTTCTCCACTCCATGCACTTGCACTCTAGCTACCTGAGAGATTCTCTCTCCTTCCACTTCTATGATGTCACACAAAAGCTACATTCCACTAGATTCTACAACAATTAAACTAAGGGATGCTTGTGAAAGCAGGAGACAGAACTTTCACAAGATCTGGACCCAGATTATGAAATCCCCCCTCCCCTCCATAAAAGATGACCAAAAAAAATCCTAATAATTTTTAGAAATAAATACAAACCCTGTTTATTTGACTTCAGAATATTCTTCATTTATTTATTTCTTCACGCACATTCATTCACACCCATCAACTCACTCACACAAACCAAAACCAACCTAACAGAAAAATCTACAAACTAATCACACTACTTCTCCTACAGGCTGGAAAAGATGAAAAAAAGACAGTTATTTCTATATTTAAATATGTGGGAGGTGCTCAGATATCATGCTGATGTGAGGCCATATATGTGCAGCAGTGTGTTGCACTCCTCTTTGGTCTGGCCAATTCCTATTTTGGCTTACATTCTTCACGGCCTGTCCTAAACTACTCTGAGTTTCTGTGTGCTGTTCAACAGCTGCAACACTTTACTCCAAAGCTGGCTGCATGTAAATGGTGGATGAAGGAACTATATATAGTCTGTAAACTGCTTTGAGATCCTACTGGATAAAAGGCACTAAAATAAAATGTACAGAGTCATTATTAAATAATTTCTATGTTCTTAAGTTCATTTTCTTGTCCAACTAGAAGACAGAAAACTACAATAAAAAACAACCAAACATGATATCAAACTCTATGAAAGATTACCTATTAAAAATCATTGCATCAGACTCATCAGTTTGCCCATTCACATTTAGCGCTGAGAGTTCCTCCCCATCTGCAAACTGTTAAAAATTTGCTAACACTAGCTACTAAAACAATAAAGGACACTTATGATTTCCATAGCTTTGTTGCTGTCTGACTGCAGCAAATGTGATATGACATATCATATGTAAGATCCTGATAATTATTTAAGTAAATTTTAATAAATAACTAAACAAGTACAAAATATTAATACAGTAGGACCAGACCTTAACAAAAAGGTTACTCTCATACCGTGGAGCAACATGTAAAATTATCTTTTAAAAAACAAAAAAAGCAGAAATGAAACTAGTAAGAGCAAAACATTCCAAACAGGTCTATAAAACTTTAATTGTCTTACTTGTAGTTTTTCTCCCAGAACTTGACTGGTCTGGCATAAGATGTGATAAAAATGACACTACCAAGAAATGGACTCAGTGGAGTAGAAAAGATTGAAGTGGCCAGAGTTTGTAAGAAAAGCATAGCAGAGTCTGAAAAGTTCAAGTTAAGGTAACATGAATGATTTCATCACACTTTTAAATTGTTCTTCAGACAGCCCTCACCTATTTTATTTTTATCACTTTTTCCAAGGTAGGGGAGGAAGCTCTGAAGTCATACACAACACAACTAATTATCAAAATGAGGACTGTAGCTGTTCAAACTTAAATAGTTCTAATAATGAGGGCCACATGTTTAGGTGAACAAGTTGCAGGGCAGAATAGCTGGCAGCAGAGCCACCACTTTCAGATTTCTGCCAGAGTTTCCCTGTTCCGGGGGTGGGGGTGGAGAGGTTCTCTACCAGCCTTCTCCAGCTGCTTTAATGCCATTTACCCAACAGCCTCAGTGGACCAGAGAATCTGGCACAAAGATCTCTTATCCTTAATCACTCTGGGTGAACGCCTGAGCCCACTGAAGTCAATGGGAGTTTTGCCACTGGTATCAATGAGTCAACATTTCACCCTGTGTTTTTTCCCTCAAGAGCATGGATATATCATCAAACCTACTGGTTTGAAATGAGGCTTTCCAGCAAGTGGAACTTACCCTAGCTTTCATCAGATATTTATTACCACATACTGATTGCCTAGTAAAAATCTTCTACATATCATATTTGTTGAACTGTCCACAAAGTGGGAAGAAGAGTGCAGGGGAAGTAACATAGGTAAACATGCTGGTGCATGCATGCATTCATGGTTTACTACTTTAAAAATGATTATTATATTATACATTCTAGATGTGTTGAAAACAAGTCTAGGAAACACAATGAAGAGGTGGATAAATATATAAAGAAAGATGTAACAGGAGCATGATTTAAAAGACTTGGGAACAAATTCTCATTTTAGTTACACCAGGCCCTTGAATTTCTGGAGAGAACGCTACATGCAGCCTGTTGGCATGACAGACTCAATTATCCCGTTTTACACCTTACTTGGGAAAAAGGTATTTTATAAAGAACTGTACAGCTGCTGGGCAAGTATCAAAGTACTGGGATTACAACACCAATGGTGCCTCTTTGAAACCAGAATTAAGGTCCAATCACTCAAGAGCAATAGTCTTTTGATTCAGCCTATTCTAATAATGGTCAGTATATAGATTCTGCAATCTTTGAGAAACTAAAGCTCAATTTGTAATGCATATTTTATTTTAAAATTGAAAAATATTCACATTGCAGTTTTCCAACTAAAAGTCTATTAGCCAAGCTTTGGAAGCAATATGAAGCATTTATGAACAAATATTTAGCAAGAGCTATCATTGAAAATCCTTAAACTTATTAAAAGAGAGTGATCTGGAATGGTGTCTGAGTGCATTAGTGAGTTTGCAAACTGAGCTGCCCTAAGAGGCTAAAAGTTCAAAAACCATCAGAGAGATCATACAGAAGGGCAAAAGTTTGTCAGCAAACTTCAATTGTCATATTACACTGGAATCATAACCTATACTGGTTCTGAAAGATAAAGAATTATTTGCAAGTGTCAGATAAAAGGAGTGATCAGAGGAGCTGAAAAGATGGGAGGAAAACAAGGAGCACAGATAATGACAGTCTTCTAAAGACTGCTTCAAAGTAATTAACATAAAAACAGTCAATATGACGAGCTAGGACTTTTGGGACTTCACTGTGAAATGTTTACATTAAAGGTACAGCTCAAACAATAGCAACCTTTGGGTTCTCTTCCAGCCAAATGACATAATCATTATTATATGTAACTTGGAAGACAATTCTCATTTGACTTTTTGGAAAGCGGTTTTAATTAAGAGGGTCACATATATAAACAGATCAAAGGAGCAGGTAACAGGACCATGCCTTCTTTCTTTAAATTGTGGGATCTTCTGATAATATTTGTATCCTACATGCTCTATGTTTTCCAGATTTCAGGACAGGGAACTTGTTTTGTTGCACATACTTTATAATAGCTAAAGTGTTATGAATATTTATGGAAAATGATAAATAATTTTCTAATTAAGTTCATTTCTAAATATTCCTTACCTCACTTTGATGTGTAGTGTGGGAAATTATTTTTGTCTGTGATCAGATACTTTTAAATCATAGCAACTGATGTATTTTTATTAGGTTCTCTTGTGTTTGGTAGCAATGCACTGATTATGTTCAAGTATTATTATGCTACTATGGTATTATAGTACTTTTATTACAATGAATTTAAAATTCCCATATTATGTTTCAGTTCATTTTCCCTGTGCACCATCTTCTTTATGACTGCTGTATTCATCCCTTTGCAGAAGGCACACATAAGACCCTCCATGCTACAGAACATCCATAATACGCCCACTTGGGGCAAAGATGGACAAAGCGGATATTAGAGGCTTCCACAAATTCCCACAAAACCTGCATGGTCTTATTTTAGGGCAGCAAAGAAGAGAAGACTAAAACTGGCTAAGGGAGAGGGCAACTGGATCTGAGTTTTGCCAGAACCAGTAGTTGTGAAATCTTACAGAGTGGTCATGGAGGGGTTATTATAAATAGGTTTCCATCTACGTGCATATATTGAAGGCTGGAATAGTGATTGCTGAGGTGTTGCACTACAGCCCATGATATGTTGGGCTTTGGGCGGATTCCATCCCTTCCAACCCATACACACAACCTGAGTCTTAAAGGCTTCTTTCTGAGTTCAGCACTAGAGTCACAGGTCTCTGGGTGGCAGCAACTGGAAAAAGGAGATGGGGCAGATGGCTGCTTTTGGCTTCCTTCTCTGATATCAGTGCAGGAACCACAAGACAGCAGTGGTGGCACATCCGAAACTGTGTAATCTGAAATACTAATAATTCTGCTCTTGATCCCACAGCCGTTTTATTCATGTAAAGCTCCCATGGACTTCTAATTATATTACCATCAGCAATGAGGTTGGAATTTATGGAGTTGTCTAGTTTTATGTACAACGGAAACTAAAACCATTTTAGAGTAGCAGCCGTGTTAGTCTGTATCCGCAAAAAGAAAAGGAGGACTTGTGGCACCTTAGAGACTAACAAATTTATTTGAGCATAAGCTTTCGTGAGCTACAGCTCACTTCATCGGATGCATGCAGCGGATCCGATGAAGTGAGCTGTAGCTCACGAAAGCTTATGCTCAAATAAATTGGTTAGTCTCTAAGGTGCCACAAGTACTCCTTTTCTTTTTGTAAAACCATTTTAGGCTCTTAAGTCACTTAAATGCTTTAGAAAATTTTATCCTACATTCATTAGTAACTGTTTGCGGTGCTGGCCCTGCTCTATAGTTCTCATATTCCCAACAAATTCACTAAGACTTCCAAAGCCCATTTGTTCACTTAGAGTTGTTATGTAAATTATATACATAATAGAAGCAGCAAGATGATCTCATTATCTTCACAGGTAACGTTACAATGGTTCATAGCATGGGAGGGAAAGTATTTACTATATTAAGTTATGTGGAAAAGGTTCCACAAAGCAAATAAAAATGTTAGGAAAGCACTTTTCATATGATGATGGAAATAAGTGCCATTACTAGTCTTCTGGTTTTAAGGGTCAGGAAATAGAAAATTGGCAAGTTTCAAAATGATTACTGTACGCACCAAACCTATATACCTCTGAAAACTAAAAACTGCTTACATCAAGCACACAACAAATCCCAGTGGTCCTTAGTGTGTTCATTTGAATGCCTCTTTACATATACATGCAAGAACATTAAAATAAATGCATGTTATGTTTGGTTTACTGTGTGATCTCTCACTGGTTTTTTTCTGGTTTTTTAAATGAAAGATATTATGTTAATGTAACATTCCGATTGGGAATTTACCTGAACGTAATGTAGTCAATTCCAAGTTATGGTTCCCAGATCAACCAGACTGTAATTTGGCTCTCTTGTGCATATGTAGCATTTTTGCATTATTCTTAATGGGGATGATGCATAAAAGTTAATAGAAAATTCCATGCATATATACAAAAGGACAGAGTTATTGTTGTTGTGGGAACAGTAACTTATTCATGTGAATTCTTAACCATAACATTACATTAAGATACTGTTTTGCATTTAACAAGGATATCGTTAACTTAAATAATAGATAGCCAGTCTAAATGTACTTCAACAATAACTACATAAATCAACTAAATCCTATTCAGTAACTGCCTTACTTTAGAAAAAATCCTACTTAGGGATTTTATTAACATTAAAGTTACTGTCACTACAAAATAATTGCATTTGAAGAGAAATCTTGTTAAAGTATAATCTTCGGTTTTGAAATGTTCTGCTAAATAACTTAAAATAAACTTTTTAATTGCAATTTTTAGATAAAAATAGGGACTCAAATTAATACAGAATGTGGATTTTGATGATGGCTCTTGCTACGCCACCTGCTTCAAAATTGGTTGGAGCCAGCTTTACTTTTACTATTAACTTTTGTTAATAATGTCTTTTTGGAATCTTTCCTTTTGGGGGCTATTGTAAGTACGTTTCCAGCTATCCTATGATATTTCATGTCTTAGAACCAAAAGTGGAAAATTTTAAAAGAAGAAAACTTCCCAACCCACTCAATGGAAAATTTGTATAAAAGAAAATCAAAGTCAGACTACGATTAAGATGGGAAAAATTTAGAAGGATGCAACAGGGAAAAACCAGATGAAGGAAATCCCTGCATTCAGACATTAGCCAGGGCTAACTGTTAAAAGGATTAACATTTTAGAGCCCAATCCTCAGGATGCTCACCACCCCACAAGAACAGCATTATAAAGAAGACAGTCCACCAAAGATGGAGGTATTGTACTGAGAATACTTTTTCTACACAAGGCACACTAAGTGTTGTGCTGGGATGAGAAAGAACATTATAAGAAAAGATAATTGGCTGAATATGAATGGGGAAGAAGAAAATAGCATTAAACATCCTGGTCCAAATTCTGCCCAATTCCCCAGTTGCAAT
The DNA here is from genome assembly GCF_965152275.1 of Natator depressus. NCBI lineage: Eukaryota > Metazoa > Chordata > Testudines > Cheloniidae > Natator > Natator depressus. Next base: position 132,762,929 of record NC_134236.1, read on the forward strand.
TCCTAATGCAGTCAATAGCTGCATCCAAATAACAGAGAAAAACTGGGTCCCCTCTGTCTAAGGAGACCTTATTAGAAGTAACATGGTGTCCCAGAATCAGTGTAAAATATTTTCAGTTTTTTATTAAATGTAATTGTTAAATGTTACTCTCTTTGTTCAAACCCTGTAGAATCATGAACAGTGAAACTGGGAGTAAGTACAAACAAAAAATCTGTAAAGGATATGAGGTATTGAGAAGAGCTGAGCGAACACGTGAAATGAAGAGCCCCAAGCAATCTGCCAGGGAGCAATGTACGTCATAACAAACTGTAATTTTTGCAGTAGATCCCACAGCTGAAAACAAGAGAAAGAAAAAAAAAATATGACATTTACAGGTATGAAGGTAATTTCAACAGTAAAATTTTAAAATTCTAAATCCTTTACAATTGTGCGTTGTATGGTAACTATACTGGAATGAACAAAATTCAGTTTCTATTGTGCTACTTTGTTCATTGATATTAAGGTCCTGAAATAGGAAGATGCTTAATAGGAAGATGTATTTAACTTTAAGCACAAGTAGTCTCATTAACTTCTCAAGTGTTTAAATTTAGATACATGCTTAAGTACCTAGCTGAACTGGGGCCTAAGTGATTTTCTTTTAAAAGCATTTGTGCTCAAAGAGGGAGTAAAACTATACCATTATGTGCTAACTTGGTTATCTTGCTAACTTATATGATTATGCATTAACTTCTATGATATTCATTTAGCACCACCAGGGAAAATTGAAGAATAGGCATATAGACAGCTGAAGAATAGGCATGTTTCTGCTAGCAGAGATTCCCTTATTACATTGGGATCTCTTGGATCTAAATCTATACACAGCCTAATCATCGTAAGTCTTCTGAGATTTGTGTCTATAAATTTCCTTTCACGTCTTCAGATGTTCTTGTCAGAGAAACAAAAAACACATTCTGTTAAATTATACTTCTTAAGAAGTTCTAACATATTCATTTACAAAGCCAGAGCAAAATATGCTGTTCTTTTTACTGTGCATGATAATATGGTAGAAAAGGTTAGAGACAACTATGTTGGGAATAACAGTCAATCTGTAACAGGCGTTCAGTAGCGCAAACTGGAACACTTCATACAATGTATCACACAGCCGGGACAGGACGGCAAAGAACATTGGTTTTGACTTTTGTAAAACATACATGGTGACGCTATTGCTAGCTCCCTACTCAAGAACAACACATATCTATTTCATGAAGTAGTAGATTTTTACCCTCAGCTCCTTCCGCAAAGGCCCAGAGCAGAAATTTTGTGCTGACTAGACTGGGTCATCAACAGACTCACATTGCAGTGTTGTCACCTGACAAATTATGACAAGCTTTGGCCTTCAACCAGAGTTGGTATGAAGCACACATGCACTGTATGTGAGAACAAAACAGGAGTGTACGCAACACTTCATAACATTGTAGCAAAACATCCTAAACAAGCATTTTGTACCTACTACTTATTTTGACCGATGAAATGAAAAAACAGGACATTTTAGACCTCCCAATAAAAGCCTGACAGACACAGAGGCTATGATTTCACTGCAGAGCTCATTCAAGTTATCTACACCTGAGTTACTTCACCTGAGTTAGTCTAGCTCAAGTGAGAGCATTCACACTGCAAAATAATACTTGATCTGCTGTGTCCATTCTGGCGCTGCACTCATTTATGTGTGGCACAAAGACTTGTGGACGCATATCCCATAGTTCTTGCTGCTGCAGCAAGCTGAGCTGCTCTAATGAATTCTTTCTCAATGAAGAAGTGGGAGAACTTGTCTTTCCTTTGCAGGCACACCAGCGGAACTGTCGGAATGCATTGGAGGACTAGTGGCACTTAAGGGTGGTTGTGTTGGCAGCTGATGAGCTGTCCAAACTGAGCTATAGCCTATTCCCCCTGACAGGCCAGTCAACTCAGGGTAAAAGCAACACCCCATACTTGAGTTTTTGCATGTGTGTGGGGAATGGGACTCAAGGTAGCAGCAACACTGTAACTATTTTTGCTATAAAGACAAGTCCAGACATCATTTGAAAAACCACGATAGTCCTGGTAAAACCAGGTTGTATGGTCTCTCTAAAACAAATCTTCATTACCCTCCCCCAAATTTCTGTTGTGGGGCTTTGGTTTGTTTGTTTTGGTACATTAGAAATTTAGGTCTTGTCTACCTTGTTTCCTCTGTAAGACAAATCAAAGGAAGGACAAATCAAATGCACAACTACAAAATGGGGAATAATGGGTTAAGCGGTAGTAGTAACAAAAAGGAGCTGGGTGTTGTGGTGAATCAGAAACTGAATATGACTCAAAAATGTGTTACTAAAAAGTTACTAAAAAGACTAATATCATTCTAGGAGTTAACAAGAAGTGAGTCATATATAAGGTAACATATATATATATATATAGGAGATAACTGTCCCACTCTCTTTGCCATAGGTGAGTCCTCAGGTGGAGTGTGTCCAATTCTGGGTGCCACACTTTAGGAAAGATGTGGAGAAATCGGAGAGAGTCCAAGGGAGATCCACAAAAGTGACAAAGGATTTAAAAAACTTGACCTATAAGGAAAGGTTAAAAAAAATGGGCCTGCCTAGTCTTGAGAACAGAAGACTGAGAGGGACGTGATAACAGTCTTCAGATATATTAAGGGTGTTATATAAAAAACACAATGACCAATTATTCTTTACGTTCACTGAAGGTCGGACAAGAAGTAATGGGCTTAATCTGCAACAATCTCTAGAACAGGCTTCTAAGGCAGGTTGTGGACTCCCCATTGTGACAAATACGGCAATTTCCTGCAATAACTTTGGAAAATCTTGTTGAATTAAGTTTAAATAGCTTTGGAGTCTATTGTATTATAAAGGCAAAGTTTATGTATTATTGTGATTATCTAAATGTAGCTTCTCCAGGGTGTGGTGATGTGGCCAGTGGAAACCCTGGGAAGTACTATGCGTTTCAAAGAACTACTTTAAACAATGTGTCAGACAAGAAGGAACTTTCAGGACAAACAAAATTAAGTGGGTTTCTTGGTGGTGGGGTGGGGAATACAAATTCCCACCTCCAGACCCAATCTTTTGATGCTACACCCTGAAAAGAGAACCATTGGCTGGATGATTACTTATTCACGGTATCTGCAAATCAAAGACCCAGACTATACAAAAGAAAGGGTAACCCATGTTCTGAGCAAAAGCTGTTACAAACCTGTGACCACAGAAAAACCCCTTGGTGGGGTTTGAAGGAATGAATCCTGCCAGAGCCGTTGTTGGAGTTGGGGATGATCTCTGGTAAGCCTATTAACATGTGTGTAAGTTCTTTTATAGTATTTAATATGTTTTCTCTATAACACTTTCACCTTAAGAATAAATGTGCTTGCTTAGAAAGGGCTGTGCAGTTGCTTATAGCTGTGGGCGATTATGTTGTTCATGGCCTTCAAAGAGTAGAGACAGCACAGACACTGGCCTGGTTAGGCCACCTAGCTTGTTGGGGAGCTCACAGTGTAGGCAGGGAACTGTGCAGCCCCTGACCTGTAACACCCATTTCTGGAGGACAGATTGGACAAACACACCTGTCAGGGATCATTTAGGTTTACTTGGTCCTACCTCACTGCAGGGGGCTAGAGGTCTCTTCCAGTCCTACATTTCTAAGATTTTATGACTTTGACTGGAGGACTATGACATTAAATATGGCATGCAAGTGAAACCAGATTGAGAGTAGAGTAGAGTTTTATTCAGGCTGTTTAATCCTCTGGGTTTTTTTTTTTTGGTTGGTTGTTTAACATCTAGACATCTGAAATGCTTGACTGAACAGCTGGGGGGGGGGTCTATCTTTTCTTAAAAGCTAACAACTCAAATTTGAGACCTTCAAAAATACAAAGTGAAACTATGGTAAAAACTACAAAGGTCTACTTGTTTCATACTGAAAATCACAAGCCCACAAATCAGCCCAAATGCACTCAAAATGCAGTCAGTGTTCACCGAATGGTTCTCAAACATCAGCAAACATAGTTCAAGTTTGGGGTTGTAATAAAACCTAAACTAGGGGGAGCCTCTTCCGGTTTTGTGTTTCATTCATTTTATGATTCTCTAATATCTACACCATCTTCCAAAACAGAAGGTTCTCAGTAGGTCTTGGCTCTCAGCTGCCTGTCACCCACAACCTCCACTGCTACTTCTGCTAGGAGGAGGAAGGATGCTCTCTCCATCCAGCCACTTCATAAGCTCAATGCCCTCTTCCTCCAGAAGCAAAGAGGAGGACAAATCAAAAAGAACTGCTCTCCCCACTGGCCATTTCCTGAACTTTCTGCTATTTGCCATCACACAACTAATGGTTCTTAGAGATGGGTGGTGGAGTGTGTTACCAATTTCAAAAAAATTACATATAAAAAGGGAAATTCTAGTGAGTTTTCCTTATTCTGCAGAATCCCGTAATAATGATGTAGCCTCTAGCACTTTTCATAATCTGACAATATTTACCAGAGGAGTTGTCACCTTCATTCATTAAGCAACCACAATATAAAGAATCAGGAGCTGAAGAGTTTCCTTTGCCAGATCAACCTGAACAGGTTTTATTCATCACTTGTTTCACCTAGATCAGAAATTACACCAAATACATTCTTCTATGCCTAGCTTGAGAACTCAAAGGATTTACACAATGATGATATTTTTGCTTCAGAAAGATACTGAAGCAGCTAAAATTTGCCTCTCCAAACACAATCCTCAACCACACAAGCAATATCATTGACTTCTACTGGTAGCAATCATATATCATTCTTCAATTAAAGATAAGGTGCTGCCAATTTAAAAGAAAAGGTTAAATTTTTTGTAAATGACCAGAAATATATAAACTTACACTTACTAAAGCTTTCCTTTTATTTTGGCTGGGAAAGTTGGTAATTAAACTTGCTCTTGATAGGTTTACTGTAATATTAGATCACAAGAATGAAGTCTCTTATCTGTTGTGAAAGCTTTTTTTTTTTTTTTTTTTTTTTTAAATACTATGCTGAATTTTTGCCGATAAGCAGAAGAAACTCCATGACCTCTCCCTCGGAACTGCATAAAGGATGGAGTTTCTAATTCAGACCACCTCTATCCCAATATGGGGTGGGTTAGCAAAGCATATTCTTTAGATCTTGAGTGTTTTGTACAGTTCACTAAACAGAGGAATTAAATATTATTTAGGGGATGTAAAGTTTTAGTGTTCCCAGATGTTACTCATCTGATAGTTTTGCACAGCAACCAGTTTCTTGCTTTTCAATTAGTAAAAATTACTAATATATTCAGTGACTTTAAACTATTGCATTCCTTTCACTGTAAAGTAAGAAAGCAGAACAAATAGATTTTATTTATATCTATTTTATACAGACATGCACTTTATTATACTGATCATCTTTAAAGTCTTCTGTATGGTAAAGCTGCTAACAACTACAAAATTCTTCCTCATAAGAAATATCTTCTGAGTTAAATGTACATCAGAGAGAAAGAAGAGCTAAAGGCCCTGATCTGTAAAGATTTTTTTTGTGTATGACTATTTTTGCCTTGTTGTACATACCAGATAAAATTCTGTGGGTTAATTCAATAGCAAGATTGCATAATTACAGTTACTTACATTAAAGTTCTCTTGCAGCATTTGAAATACATTTTTGTTTGTTTAATTATCTCCTTGTCTCAGGTCTGGTGGGCTTCTAGCATCAGTGTAGCAAGTATTAGTTCATTTAATAAACTGCGATTGAAGTTGATAAGGATACTTTGCAAGGCGTCTACCTTGCAAAAGTTTTTGCCCGCATGTACCTTTCCACCTGTGTGACATCCAGTGAGAATTTGTGTGGGCTAGATATCTTTGTAGGACTGGGGCTAAATAAAGCATAAAAATTGAATTTATCTCCCATATTTAATTGTTGTAAAATTTGTTGGTTAAAACAAACAATTTAAAAACAATTTAAAATACATTTAAAACATTAAAACATAAATGAATTGAAAACAATTTAAAATATATTTGTATGCTTCGTGGGCAACACAAATCGCCTCTAAAACCAGAGTCTTTAAATACAGAAACAATTTTTACTCCACTGGAACTGGATGCCTTAGGGTTCCACTTCTTAAAATTTCAGTTTAGGCCTGGAGGATTCTGGGCTCAGACTTTCTAATGTTTCTTTGGCATTTAATTTTCCACATGTTCTAGCAGTTCTACTTGACTGACTGTTACCATCTTATGTGTTTGGACTAAAATCTGTATTTGTAGGCCTAATTATTTGTACTGTATCTTCCTGTTTATATATGAACATATTTCCATATAAATTAACAAAAATATATCTTTTTTTTTAAAATCGTCAACTTTTTTTATGTGGTAAATACTAAATTAAAACCGGCTGAAACTATTGTTTGTTTGTTTTTGTTATACTGACATTTGCAACAGAGCTGATTATGTCCCCAGTTCATAGCCTAATGTCATTTGAAACACATGCCTCCTCTGAAATCTTGGAAAACAGGATTTACTGGAAATAGTAATACTTTACAGTGCTACTGCCACAAGCCATTATAACATTCTGTTGGCATAATTTGAATAGAAAAATCAATTTGAATCAGCAACAAATCCCTATTTGCATCTGCAAAGCTTGAAGCCTTTATTCTGTATGATTACATGATGCTCACCTAAATGAGACATGTACCATTAATGCATTAATAGAGTGCTCACTATTTTAATAAAAAATGGAAGAAGGAAACTGAGTTAACATTTATCCTCTTCAGAGGTTACCTTGTTAATTCTTGCTGTTGTGGAAGTATAACATTGTATAAGTATAACGTTGTATAAGGGGACATGCTGGATACATTGTATATGAGAGGGCATGCCAAAACATGTTACAAAGTATCTGAGGGAGCACACGTAGGGACAGTTAGCTTTTGAATGGAGAAGCAATTAAGATAGAGCCAGCACGTCTAAGAAGCAGGCATCAGAATGGAAGGTGTGAAGGGCAATTAGTTAAGTTAACTGGAAGCTGTTAAAGGAGATTGTTAAGGGTGGCAGGTAACTGAAGATACGTGACTGGTCTCAGGGATCTCGAAGGGTGGTGACTAAAATCTTTTTCTTCTTTTGTCTGTAACTTCTCTGTAACTTGTTCTCCAAAAAACTGTATAAATTAAGAGACACAAGCCCCACTCGGGGGGCTCACTTCTAAATGTATTAGCAGAGCAGCTTTGCTAATAAAACAGAGTGGTCTGATAAATTGTGAGTCTGAGTCAAACTTTGACAATTTGGAGGTCCCACCGAGATGGCAAGCGGCTTCACTGAGGCTGTGTGATCCCTGACTGCCTTGCAGGACGATCGTGGCAGCCGGCGCCTGGACGCTTAGTCCAAGCGATCCTCCACAAGACAGAAAGGTACACAGCAGCAGTGCAGTCTATGCCATTGAACTTGTTGGTTCCCACTCTGTTCGGGTAGGGGTCTTTGGATCCAGCTTCTGGAATCAGACGTCTCAGGTAATTATTATTTTGTGCTTTAACCAGTTTGAGGACTGTCTTGTCTTTGTGTCTATCCGTCTTCCCCGTGGTGTGTGTGTGAATCTGGGAGCCATCTCTGTCCCGAGACTGGCTGACCAAGGGGTCCCCGTCCCCACGGTCTGAATAAGTGGAATCTGCACAGCTGCAGCCGCACCACGCCTTGGGTATAACCCCTGGTGTGAAAGCAAGGGCAGTTGAGGCAGTAGCCTGTGGGCTCCTTTCTGTGTGTTGCACCGGGTACCGCTCTGCTGAGCCCGAATTTCCTTCTTGTGTGAGTGCTGTGTGAAGTCCTCCTGGATGGGTAATCAGAAGTCTAAGGTAGAACAGTTCCCTAAGGGAACTCCAGCTTATTTTATGTATTTTAGGAGGGGTCCGGACTCTTGTAGGTTTCTTGAAAAATGGTCCAAATTAGCTCTAGAGAACCCCAAATTACAGTGGCCACTGTTAGGTTCTTGGGACAAGGATCGAGTGGACGCTTTAAAAAGCAAACTCGTCCTCCCAAAAACCAAATTGGAGAGAGGAGAAGTAGACTGCTTCATGCAGTGGTGGGAAGAGGCAAATCGTAGATGGACTGAGTCAAAACTCACCTCTCTTAAAAATTCTATCAAAAAACTAACAGTTCAATTGGATGCAGTCTCTCCCACCACTAGTCCGAGCGCTCCCCTTTGCCCAGTCCTGTGCAATGATCCGGATCAAACCCGACCCCCACCATACTCCTGCGCAAATAAGAAATCAGAAAAGGAAAAATCTTCAGTGACTACAGATAATGAAAGTGAAGAAGATACCCTCATTGGCCTCGCAGCTCTGCAAAATATTATGAAGAAGAAATCCAAAGCAGACTGCAAAGATTCTCTTGACATCTCTTCTTGGAAAAGAGAACCTGATGGGAGGTTAATGAGAGACTCTGATCAAACTGTTGTGGCACCCTTACGAGTCCTTAAGATGGGAGAAAGTGAGTCCATATGGGATTATAAGCCCTGGACTCGTACGGAACTTTTATCTATAGTTAAAAGTTTTCCCAAACCACAGGAAAACTCTGTCAAATTTGCTGAGGAGTTTCTGTTAATCTGTGAAACCTATGAACCCTCTGAGACAGATCTCCTCCAACTGTGTAAATTGTTAGCTCCTGCCAGTTATTATGAAAAATGGTTGGCTGCCGCAGACTGGCCAGCTGAGGCACGCCACTCAACCATAAAAAGTACTGGCCCAGATTCGGCATACAGAGACCGGTGTATGGCTCTTTGGAAGCGCCTGCATCAAGCCATTCCCAAAGCGTGGTCTCCTAAAACAAACTGGACAGCAATACGTTGCTATAAGCAAGGGCAAGCAGAAAGCCCAGGCGACTATAGGTCCCGGCTAACTGATATTTTCCTACAACATTCAGGAATACAAGAGCCCGATGTAAATGGGCAGGGGGCCTTGGCACATGCATTTGTTGATGGTCTTCTCCCTGCCACAGGCAGCATGTTAAAATGAATAAGTGTGGGATGGGAGACTGAAACCATGGACAAATTGCTGGCAGTAGCAGAGCATTGCCACAGCACTTTAAAAGGAAAGGAGGAACAGTCCTCCCAAAAGTTAATGGCTCTGCAGATACAGCATTATTCAGGACTAAGCAGACCACACCGGGGACAGGGAAGGGGTTGCGGAAGGGGGCGGGGGGCTGGATTAACTGGGGTTTGTAACTACTGTAAACAGCCTGGACACTGGAAAAAAGAGGGTCCAAGACGACCTAATAATTGTATGGGAAATCAAGTGAACCCCCCGCTGGTTCCTCCAGCTGATCCCCAACCCTATTTTTCATCCCAACAATGACGGGATGCTGGGGAACCTCACAAAGTTTTAGCTCCCTTATTACCTCTGTCCCCTACTGGAGAATGTGTCCTGACTGTAAATGATCTCTCTCTCCCTTTCCTTGTTGATACTGGAGCTTCTCTTTCTACAATCCGCACCACTGACTTGCCTGAGGTTCCCCGATCTGGAAAATCTGTGTCTGCTGTTGGCATTACAGGGATCCCTACCTCTTTTCCCCTCTCAAAACCTTTGTCTGTTCAGGTCGGTCCCCTCTCTGAGGAGCATGCATTCCTCCTCTCTGATTCCACCCCTGCAAACCTTCTGGGACGGGACTTGCTATGCAAACTTGGCTGTTCTATTTACTGCTCCCCAGATGGTGTCTATCTGCAAATCCCTCAGTCTTCCTTATGTGATTCTGTAGCCTCCCTGCTGTCTGAAACTTCCCTCTCCACTCCGGTCCCTTGCTGTCCCTTAACTCCGTCCCTAGAGCACCTAATCTCTCAGGTTCCTTCCTCCCTATGGCCATCTCACCCATCTGAAGTGGGCCGATTAAATACTGACCCAGTTCGGATTACTGTAGACAATTCCAAACCTCTGCCTCGCCTGTCTCAGTATCCTTTGAATCCTGAGGCAGAGGCTGGGATTGCTCCAGTTATATCTGCATTAAAAGAACTAGGAATTATTGTCCCTTGTTCCAGCCCCTGTAACACCCCTATCCTCCCAGTTCAAAAGGCTGAGGGCAAATCGTGGCGATTTGTTCAAGACCTTCGAGCTATTAACCGTATTGTCATACCTTCTTTTCCAGTGGTTCCTAACCCTGCTATAATACTAGCATCTATTCCTCCAAATGCAACCCACTTTACTGTTGTAGATTTGTGCTCCGCTTTCTTCTCTGTCCCAGTTCACTCTGAATCCCAGTATCTCTTTGCCTTCTCCTACAAGGGTCAGCAATATACATGGACTATCCTTCCCCAGGCATATACAGAGAGTCCATCCTATTTTTCTCAAGCCCTAGCCAGGGATCTCGCTGATCTGGTTTTCCCATCAGGATCCACACTGATCCAATATGTGGACGACTTACTCCTGTGCTCCCCCTCTCTGTCTGCCTCAGAAACTGATTCACTAACACTTCTCACAGCTTTAGCGAACAAGGGTCATAAGGCTTCTCGCACAAAATTGCAGCTCTGCCAAACCTCTGTCACATACCTAGGCTTCCTTCTCTCCCAGGGCTCCCGTACACTCTCTCCAGCCCGGGTACAAGCCATCCTTAGCTTTCCCCAGCCTTGCTCTCCACACCAGGTCAGAAAATTCTTAGGCATGACAGGGTTCTGTAGGCAATGGATTCCCCAATATGCTTCTCTGGCTAAACCACTCCAAGAACTCACTCGATCCTCTGTACCTAACCCCATGCCATGGCCACTTGAAGCAAATGCTGCTTTCATCTCCCTTAAGCAGAATCTAGCCTCTGCCCCTGCCTTAGGGTTACCTAACTATGACAAGCCTTTTACCCTTTTCTGTCACGAACAATCTGCTTGTGCCCTCGGGGTTCTTACTCAGGAGCACAGTGACAGAAATCGCACAGTGACAGAAATCACCCGGTGGCTTATTTTTCTGCAACCTTGGACCCTGTAGCCCAGGGTTTACCCCCTTGCCTACGCACTGTAGCGCGCCTGGTCGAGATGTCTGAGTCCCTTGTCCTCCGCTCTCCTCTCACTCTCATGGTTCCCCATTCTGTGGAAACTCTCCTTCTGCAACGCAACACTGCTCACCTCTCCTCTGCTCGCCTCACTAGGTATGAACTTTTGCTGCTTTCAGCCTCACATATCACTATTAAGCGCTGCTCCCGGTTAAACCCTGCTACCCTCCCCTCCTTCCTTTACCTAGTGATGGTGAACCCCATGACTGCCTTGCAACTGTCTCTGCTATCACTGTCCCGCGCCCCGACCTTTCAGATGTACCTCTCCCTAACTCTGACCTGGTATTATTCACTGATGGGTCCTGTTATAGAAATGACCAAGGCCACCTTCTTGCAGGGTACGCTGTGGTCTCTCTCTCTGAGACCAGAGAAGCTGCGCCCTTACCCTCTGTGACCTCTGCCCAGGTGGCTGAACTGATTGCTCTAACCCGTGCCTGCTTTCTAGCCGAGGGGCTCTCTGCCACTATTTTTACTGATTCTCGGTATGCCTTTGGGGTTGTGCATGACTTTGGCACCCTCTGGCAGGCTCGAGGTTTTCTTACCTCTACTGGTACCCCTATCAAGAATGGCCCCTACATTGCCGCCCTCCTGTATGCAGTTTTACTACCGTCTGCCTTGGCAATTGTTAAGTGTACTGGCCACTCAGCGGCAGACACCGAGGTGGCAAAAGGTAATGCACTTGCTGATGCTGCTGCAAAACATGCCGCCACTATAAAACCTTCACCAGAAGCGTTTCTTGGTCCCCTCTCTGTCTCTGTAACGCCACCATCCCTGTCTCATCTCGCTCAGCTCCAGGATTCTGCCCCAGAAACAGAGAAAGACTCCTGGAGTGCTTTGGGTTGCTCTTTGCATTCTGATTCCCTTTGGCGATCGCCCACCGGTACCTTTGTAGCCCCCCTCTCACTCTACCCGTCTCTAGCCGCCCTGCTACATGGTGTTTCGCATGTCGGCAAGGAGGGGATGGTCTCTGCTATGAGTAAGGCGGGGTGGTGGGCTCCCCATTTCAGCTCCTTTGCAACCCACCACTGTGCCGCTTGTGTTACTTGTCAAAGCCACAATGTAGGCAAATCTGTAAAAGTAACACAAGGGTTCCGGGGTTTGCCTCGAGCACCTTTCCTACACTGGCAACTTGATTTTGTACAAATGCCAAAGTGTCAGAAATATGAATTCATTTTAGTTATAATATGTCTGTTTTCGGGTTGGATTGAAGCCTTTCCCTGTCGCAAAGCTGATTCATTGTCCGTTGCAAAATGTCTGTTAAACCACATTATCCCTACCAAGGGAATTCCTGCCACTTTGTCTAGTGACCGGGGAACACATTTTACTGGAAAAATTGTTCAACATCTAAACCAGGTATTACATGTCACCCACCTGTTGCACTGCCCTTACCATCCACAGAGTGCAGGGGCAGTTGAAAGGTGAAATGGTGTGCTTAAAAATAAGCTGGCAAAAATCTGTAGTTCCAGATGGTTAAACTGGCCAGCTGCTTTACCACTGGCCCTTATGGAAATTCGGTCATCCCCATCCCAGAGACACAAATTGAGTCCATTTGAAATCATCATGGGACGCCCTATGCGAACAATGGCTACTATTACCCCAGCCCCAGACCTAAACCTAACTCACAGCACGCTCCTCCAGTACTGCAAAGGGTTAATGCAAGCTGTGAGCTCCTTCCATTCGCAGGTGCGAGCAGCTTGGCCGACGGAACCCACCTCTGCTGCCTGTCACACTCTTGAGCCTGGTGATTGGATCTACCTGCGGCACCACCTTCGGAAGCACCCCTTGGAACCCCGGTGGAAGGGTCCATACCAGGTACTGCTCACCACCCAGACAGCAGTGAAATTATCCGGCATCGCTGCATGGATCCACGCCTCACAGTGTAAGCCAGCGCCACCTCAAGGGGACCAAGCACCTCTGCAAGACCACGCAGAACCAGCTTCAACCCCAGAAGACAAAGAGGAACAGCCTGCAATACCTTACAATCTGCGCTCTCGTAAGGGTTGCCAGAAGCAGAGGGTAGGCAGACAGCAGGACCCAACAAACAAGAAGCAGTAGTAAGCCTAGCGCCTACTGCCTGGTGGACGTAAAACCGTGACTGCGGTTCCCTCGAAAGGGGTTGTCGGAACCAGAAAGGGTCCTGCTTCCAACATGTGTCCTTTGAGAAGCTTAATCCTCAGCTACTGTGTCCTGAGGGTCTGGGGAATCCAGAGTGACAGTGACAATTCTTTCATCCAACAACAGGTGCAGATAGCCCAGATCCTGAATATTTCTAATTGCTGGGTCTGCAGCCACATCCCAGCTCACTCACAAGCTAGTATCCCCACCATGGCAATCCCTTTGAACTCCTCAGAGCTTGCTGGAGAACCCTATCCACTTAAAAGGACATGGAAGAACTTGGGGGCTGGGAAAAACATATGTTCCTAAACTTATAAGTGTGGTGAAAGGAAAGGGCCACTGGTGCTGGGTGTGTAATGGGACAGGGCTGAATCTAGGGAGGAGCAGCTGTCTCCAATACATCGTGTCCCATGGTGTATGGGACTATTCAAACAAGGTTGGAGAATGGCGAACCGGGTATGGAAAGATAAACTTCCTCTCAACCTGGGATCAAACCAAAGATTCAATCTCTTGCTCCCCCTACAGCCTCCCTGAGAAAAACAGCACCATCTACAAATGTCATGTGAATGCTACCTCTTCTCCCAGTGAAAATCATCCTGTGCCCTTTGGGGGATACTATTCCTCCTTTGTAAATTCTTACATGTCAAAGGGTTGCAGTCAACCCTTCCCAGCTTTAATGGGACATCATTGGGTTTGTGGGGAAAATGCTTACACTGTGTTACCAGCAAATTGGTCAGGTATCTGTTATCCTGCTCAGCTTTTCCCACAATTCCGGGTGCTTCAATCCCTCCCACGAAATCGCCTCCGTAATTTCAGGCGAAAAAGGAGGGACTTGCGAGATGCTAAATGGTATGTGGATAACATAAGCCCCCTAATTTGGGAAGAAGCTGTTGGCATTTCTTTAGTCCCAGTAGGGGGGGGTAATCCACCATGCAAAAAGGCTTTTAAGGTTACAAGCGGTGGTTGAGATCATGGCCAATGAAACAGGAGAGATCTTAAAAGCTCTAGCCAAAGAAGCAGGAGCGGTCCGACAAGTGGCCCTCCAAAACCGTCGGGCATTAGATATAATACTGGCAGCCAAAGGAGGGACCTGTGCTCTAACTGGAACAGAATGCTGTGTATACATACCTGATAATACTAATGAGGTAATAAATCGTGCTAGCCATCTGGAGCAAATTGCATACCTTCCCCACGAAGAACCAAGTTCCTTGTGGAAATGGATAAGTAACTTATTCAATTTCTCTAGTCTGGGAAACTGGTTGTTTCAAGGAATCCTGACTATCCTATTTGGAATTCTAATAATCTTTGTGTGTTTTCAATTGATTTCTTGTTGTATCCAAAACTGCACAAGACACACCATCCATCAGGTTACCCCTAACCAGAGTGCTAATCTAAAGTTGTTAAATGTCACCAGTGAAAGTAATGAAAAAGAACGATTGATGTATGGAATCTAGTAAGTCATTGGTCATGGGCGTAGCCTTGACCAAAAGGGGGGATTGTGGAAGTATAACATTGTATAAGTATAACGTTGTATAAGGGGACATGCTGGATACATTGTATATGAGAGGGCATGCCAAAACATGTTACAAAGTATCTGAGGGAGCACACGTAGGGACAGTTAGCTTTTGAATGGAGAAGCAATTAAGATAGAGCCAGCACGTCTAAGAAGCAGGCATCAGAATGGAAGGTGTGAAGGGCAATTAGTTAAGTTAACTGGAAGCTGTTAAAGGAGATTGTTAAGGGTGGCAGGTAACTGAAGATACGTGACTGGTCTCAGGGATCTCGAAGGGTGGTGACTAAAATCTTTTTCTTCTTTTGTCTGTAACTTCTCTGTAACTTGTTCTCCAAAAAACGGTATAAATTAAGAGACACAAGCCCCACTCGGGGGGCTCACTTCTAAATGTATTAGCAGAGCAGCTTTGCTAATAAAACAGAGTGGTCTGATCAATTGAGAGTCTGAGTCAAACTTTGACACTATATAATGTGGTTCAGCAGCAAATTAAAAAAACGGATACATAAAAATACTTGTTATTAATCTCATAAATCTTTTTTAAAAATGCAACTTATCAGACAGGGAGGGAGGGTGATCAGTCTGGGGTATTGGGAGTTGTGCCGTCTAAGCTCTATTTGTGACTCTGTCACTGCCTTGCTGCGTGATTTTAGGCAAGTCACTTAACTTTGCTGCATCTGAGTTTATCATCTGTAAAGGTTTCAGAGTAGCAGCCGTATTAGTCTGTATTCGCAAAAAGAAAAGGAGTACTTGTGGCACCTTAGAAACTAACAAATTTATTTGAGCATAAGCTTTCATGAGCTACAGCTCACTTCATCTGTAAAGTGGCTATTACATTTACCTAACACACAAGCATGCTGTGAGGGTTTATCATGGCAAAGTTATCTGCATAACGCTAATAATCTGCTCTCTACACGTGCTGATCTCCCACTGATATCAACAGGAGTTCAACACACAGTGAACTCCACCCCTTTGCAGGGGGCCCTGCAAAAGTCCTCCACAACCTAGAAGCCCCACAGCACCTAGATATGGATGGCAGAGTGACTACATGCAGGTCTTCTGCATTCCTTGTGTACCAGAGAAGTGCGAAATTTGCAGGATGGGTGCATTTCACCAATAGGGACGGAAGAGGATCTATGTAAAGATTCACCCTTAAAGATCGGAGACAAGTCTTCTGCCTTTAATGTTTGTAGGGTCCTTTGAAATTTACAGATGAAAGGCACAGTATAAAAACATACAGCAGTAACATCAGTCTTCCAAGCTCTGTAATCTTAGTGCCACAGAGCGTAATAAATTTATCTGGCAGAGAATGACACAAGCAGCAGTAGACAAACCATGCATGTCTTATCTTGGGGAAATGGCAATTTTCATTCCTGTAGAAAGAAATCCATTGCTTGTGGGTGAAACTAAAAAGCTTTCCCAGTGATTTGGAACTAGCCAGTGCAGCCTACAAAATGGGCAGGGTTAGCCAGAATGGGCCAGGTGGGAGATGCATTGATTTAGCATTTCTCCTGGGGTGCATCTATGAGCATGGCTACTGCGGAGCACCTCTTGGAACTAAAAAGTGTATTCCCCAGCTGGAGCTTGGGAAAAGCTTGGTGATCACCTTTGTTGAGACCTGATGTAAAGAGCTGCACAGAAGAAGCCATTTGTAGTGCACATCATATTTCTGAGTGCCATCTACTGGCACCTAATTTTTAGCTATTGACAAATACAATACAGAACACTCATAACAACAACCTTCTCTCCCCTGGAGAGTTGCTACCCTCATCAGTAGTGTGTGTGTGTGTAAAGTGTACCACGCTATACTGCTAATGGTGTGTTTGTCCCATTTTTATACATTGCCTTAGTTCCTTTTTTAAAAAAAAAAAACCTTAAAATTCGGGGACTGTGTCAGGAAAAAAGTCTAATGTGGAGGTCAGTGATGGAAGGATGAATGAAAATAAGTTAAACTACATCTCCAATATAAAAAAGGAAACATGAACTGCTAAACTCAGGGATTATCCTGTCAAATATCAGATGTAGCCTTCGGTATTTTTGCTCAACAGAAAGTGTCTTATCAGGGACTTATATGCCAGATATCAAAAAGTTGAGGAAACAGCTGTGAGCTAAGAGGGTGCAGCTGATTAAAACACTGGATTTTAGTATGCACGAAAGGCCAGAAATGGATTAGAATCTGAATTAATGATTTAGTGCCAGAAGCTTTTAATTGAAAGATCAGAATTACGGAAGGGGACTGAAAACTGGAAGGGAAGAAGCAAAGAATCAGGATTCTGTCTTACAGTAGTAACTAAAATCACAGAAGCTTGCAGGTTAACCACAGGTTCTGTAGTCTGTATCCACAAAGACAATCCAAAAGGTCCAAAATGTTAATTAGTGGGCTATAGCAAAGCAAGAAAACGGTCAAGGATAACACTGTCATAAAATGGTGAAAAATAAGACGATATGCATAAATTTCACTCTCCTTGAGGGAATCATGGTAAGGATGTTAAATTCTTACAGAATTAAGCCTAATCTGAACAAGTTTGGCAGGTTGTTACTGCCTGGCTCTCTTAGTTGGAGTTGCTGTGACATGAGGATCATCTTTCAGTAATACATGACATATGGTACTAAAGCAAAGAGAGGTTATATTAAAAAAGCAAACCATTAAAAATAAAAAGTGACAAAATGTGGACTTGTTACTACTCTGAAAATTCACGGGAGATGTGGGGGTGAAACAGAAGAAATATCAAACAGGAAAAATGTATCCATAAGTGAACTCAGCAGGAGTAAGACTACTTAGGCAAATGAATGCAGTGTTAATGAAGGCAAATTTAACAAGCTCTGGTTCTTTGATTACTCTGTCTTATGCATAAAGACAAATTCTGAACCCTCAGAGAATTTGACTATCAGAAAATATAAGATTAGTTCATATTTTAGTCTTGCTAATTAGTTCATCCACACACACAAATTAAGAGGCCATTAGACTGCCTGTCAATAGCATACTAAAGATAGGAAAAGCTAAGATATGACCCTATTGATTAGAGATTTAATGTCATTGGGTCAGAAGATTCCCACCAGGATCTATATGCAAGATGGTGTGTGTGAGGATGTGCGTACTGTTTCTTTAAGACGACCAGGAAGCTAGACAGCTTTACAAAAATACTATTTTTTACTAGGCCCAAAAGTAAACAGGCCAAGAGAAGTTAAAAGGCATCTTTTCTCATTTTGGCATTCCAAATGAAATAGTAACTGACAATGAGCCAGTTTGCCAGATCTGAATTTTAAGCTTCTGGCATACAGTATGATTTCAAGCTGCTTTCATTGTTGCCAGCTCCCACACTCACAAGGGAATGGACAGCAGTACAGGTTGTGAAGAGAATCCTCCAGCCAAAGCATCCATTGTTGCTTTGCTGAGCTTACAGGGCAACTTTCTACATTAGTCACTGGATTGAGCCCAGCTCAGCTGCTTATGAGTTAAGAGATCAGAACAGATTTGGAGACAAATCTTCATCCTATAGCAAGTGGCCTTGCTTAGAAGTATCGGAAGCTTAGATACCCTAATTCTAAGAGGTCACAGGCTTTTTAGTTATCAGAATTCAGCCTGAAGCCTAACCAACCATGATCCAGGAGATACACTAAGATCCTATATGGTAGATACTGATCAAGATACTCAGTATAGAAGAAATAAGCAGCACCTTAGCTTCCAAAGCCAGTTGAATTCTGTGATTCTAGTAGCAATAGTACTATTACAGCTTTAAAGGAGATAAACCTGTTGAGAAGAGCCATAAACCTCTTAAACAGGAGTCTGTCTCTTTTGGGATTTGATAATCCAGGTGAATTAACTGTACCAAATGTTCCTCAAGGCCAGAAAGTGGCCAAATTGGTACAAGAGGTGAAGCTGGTTAGAGCACCTGAATCTTTAATTTGTTTTAAAATACTAACTCTTTTTAAAAGATTGCTTATATAGAAAAAAGGGAGAAGGCAGCACAGATGTGCATATAGTTGTCTTAAATCTGCAGCTGGAAGCCAGGCAGGAGAGAGAGAGGCTGGGAAGGTTCTAAGAAGCAGCTCTTCAGTGAAAGTGAAAGAGAGAGAGAGAGAGAGAGAGAGAGAGGCTTGATAATACTGTTTTCTTTATCCTAGTTAAGTTTCTGCTTCAGCATTAGAAGAAAGCAATTTTTTAAAATTCTCTACGCACTGTCACATGGGGAGGGATGCCCCCTTTACCTCTCCTCTTCCTAGGGCCCTACAGAGGGATCTCTACTGGGTCCAAGATCTGCAAATAAGGAAGGGAAGGAGAAGACAGGTCAATGGTAAGTGCAGTGTCCTCCAGCAGCCCCACAGTGAGTGCTCAGAAGAGTTAATGTACCATACTAGGAGCTCTACTAATCACATCCCATAGATCAGGCTACTAATTTGCCCGGATATGATTTATATATATAACCAAACCATCGCATACAGTATGTACACTAAGGGCCAAATTATGGCTTCCTGGTACAGGTGGTAAATAATGAAAAGGATAGGTCATTGATTCAGAGAGATCTGGATCAATTGGTAAAATGGAAGCAAGCAAACAATACGTCTTTTAATATGGCTAAATGTCAACGTATACGTATGTATAATATGGCTAAATGTCAACGTATATATAGGAACAAAGAAAGCAGATGGTCCTTATACAACGGGGGACTCTATCCTGGGAAGCAGTGACTCTGAAAAGGATTTGGGGGTCGTGGTGGATAATCAGTTGAACGTGAGCTCCCAATGTGACACCGTGGCCAAAAGAGCTAATGCAATCCTGGAATGCTGTGACTGAATGCACTCCTGTAGTCCCAGCCTATGCACCACTGTACTAATCTTTGTACAAAATATGCCCTGTGATATTATTTGAAAACTAATAACTTGCTGGTCAATAATATCACGGTAAAATGTGTGTAGCAACATTATATGTTAAGTTATTAATTCCCCCTGATTGATATTGGTGACACACGTTCAAACCCACATAGCCCAGATTAGGTAGGACCGGTCAGGTCAAGCAGGTCCTAAACAAAGAAATGTGTGTTTACCTAATTTACATATAAGTTGTAAACAGGGTCCTCAGACAGCGAGAGGGGGAAAACAGGAGACAAGGAAATCTGCATTTCAGCAAACGGAAGTGAGAAGAAACAGCATGCATTCTCTGTCACCACCAGACACCATGTCACCTTATTGATTGCTTGAATAACTTTAACAAGCTGTTACTCTCAGGAAAATACATTTCAAAAGGTAACTGAACTACAAAAGTGAGGGGCAAAAACACCCCAAGTTCTCTCTCTCCCTATCCATCTCTCTCTCTTTCACCTAAGAAGATAAACCAAACAGTCTTTGGGAGCAGATCCTGACCTGAAATTTGGTCAGCCCTGTTGCTGGAAGCATGTGGTAAGAACTTCACCTTGAACCAAGTCAAGTTTGTTAAGTTTAGAAAGGTTTTATCTTTATTGCTCTTGTAACCATCTCTGACTCGATGCCTTATACTTAGGGCCCTACCAAACTCACGGTCCATTTTGGTCAATTTCACAGTCATAGGATTTTAAAAATGATAAGTTTCATATATTTAAATCTGAAATTTCACAGTGTTGTAGCTATAGGGGTCCTGATCCAAAAGAGAGTTGTGGGAGGTGTGTGTGTGTGTGTGGGGGGGGGTTTGCAAGGTTATTGAAGGGGGCAGGGGTCTTGGTATTGCCACCCTTACTTCTGCGCCGCTGATGCTGGTAGCGCTGCCTTCAGAGCTGGGTGGCCGGAGAGTGGCAGCTGCTGGCCGGGATCTCAGCTCTGAACACCACTGCCAACAGCAGCACAAAACTAAGGGTGGCATGATATGATATTGCTACCCTTACTTCTGTGCTGCTGCTGGTGGGGTGCTGTCTTCAGAGCTGGGCGCCTGGCCAACAGCCACTGCTCTCCGGCCACCTAGGTCTGAGGGCAGTGCAGAAGTAAAGGTAGCAATACCATGACTCCCTTACAATAACCTTGCAACCCCCCACAATCCTCTTTTGGGTCAGGACCTTCTGTTTGAGAAACGCTGGTTTCCCCCGTGAAATCAGTATAGTATACGGTAAAAGTACACAAAAGATCAGATTTCACGGGGGAGACCAGATTTCACGGTCTGTGATGCGTTTTTCAGTCGTGAATTTGGTAGGGTCCTATTTATACTTGAACTCACTTAAAACTCTCTTTATCGTTAAATAAAACTCTCTTTATCGTTATTTGTTTTATTCTTTAATTAAAACTAATCCAGTGTTGTGAACTGTTTGGGTAACTTCATTTAAGACAGCAGACTGTTGTATGTTGATCCCCTGAAAGGGGCAATGGATCTAATACAGAGGTTCTCAAACTGGGGGTCGGGACCCCTCAGGGGGTCGCGAGCTGCCAGCCTCCACCCTAAACCCTGCTTTGCATCCAGCATTTATAATGGTGTTAAATATATAAAAAAGTGTTTTTAATTTATAAGGGGGGGTCCCACTCAGAGGTTTGCTATGTGAAAGGGTAACCGGTACAAAAATTTGAGAACTACTGATCTAACAGATCTGAACTCCAGGAGAGGGCTAGACAGTGCAGAACACAGGGGGTGTTTTGAAGACGGGGAGGGAATCCAAGACTGGGAGTGTGTTGGGGTCATCCTGCAAATAGTTGCCAAGGCTGCTGGAAGGCAGAATGTGGTGGTGTTTGCACATAGGCTGTTAAGGTCAGAATTTCTGGACAAGGGCTGTGGCTATACACAGACACTGATGGAGTGACCTGCATGCTGTTTGGCTGTTTGTGAGTGGCACATGTGGGAACTACAGCAGCAAAGCATTGAGAGGCACCCCAAGTTGCAGAGTAAGGGTGACATAGCCCCTCACTGGACTGGATTGCACCCTGGAATGTCACAGATGCATAAACAGGGCAATCTTGAGAAGGAGTAGAGAGGTTATTTTACCTCTATATTTGGCACCGGTGTGACCGTTGCTGCTGGCACTGTGACCTTGTGTTCAGTTCTGGTGCCCACAATTCAGGAAGGATGTTGATAAATTGGAGAGGGTTCAGAGAAGAGCCACAAGAATGATTACAAGATTAGAAACCATGCCTTACAGTGATAGATTTAAAGAGCTCAATCTATTTAGCTTAATAAAGAAAAGGTTAAGAGGGGTGACTTCATCATAGTTTATAAGTACCTACATGGCAAACAAATATTTAATAATGGGCTCTTCAATCTAGCAGAGAAAGATATAACATGATCCAATGGCTGGAAATTAAAGCTACACAAATTCAGACTGGAAATAAGGCGTAAAATTTTAATGGTGAAAGTAATTAACCATTGGAATAATTTACCCAGAAGCATAGCAGATTTCCCCCTCACTGACAATTTTTAAACCAAGATTGGATGTTTTTCTAGAAGATATGCTCTAGGAATCATTTTGGAGAACTTCTACGTCCTGTATTATACAGGAAGTGATCCTAGATCAGTGGTGGGCAAACTGCGATCCGCAGGTTGCCCACCACTGTCCTAGATTATCACAGTGGTCCTTTCTGGCCTTGGAATCTACTAATCTAGGTGCACAGAATGAAGAGTGGAGGGGACCCCAGTATTCTTGTACCAATGCAGCCATACTAAAAGTGTTCACCCTCTGAGCTCCAGGGTGGGTGCTAGGGCTGACTTCAGCATTCGGGGCTCCAGAAGAGGTTTGCACAGACACTTGTACAGATTGTGGTCCCACTTGCCACACACAGCAGTTTACTGGTGCACAACTGCACTGGGGGGAGCACAAGCTACACCTTTAACAAACAGTAAGGGTGCTGGGTAAGCATTTCCATTCCCATCATCCCTCGTGGCATTATACCTGTACTTGGCTTATGGCCTTGGTTGCTTGTGAGAGCACCCTCATGGGTTCATCACACTACCAAATTTATCCCTTTCTTCCTCGGCTTTTTCAGCCAAAATTTGCAGCTTCCTCTTGTACCAACTCCCATAGCTGAATGGCTGTCAAAGGGAGCTGTACTGAGTGAATTCCATTTGTGATGAGTTTGTGGGAAGAGGTGGGGGTAAACTATGTGTATTATCCACATTGTGATTTTCTCTGGCTTAACTTAGTTAAGCGATTGATTGATGGATGTCACAGAGATGGAAGAACCGACCTTCCTCTCTAATATCCACAAATAGTTCATCTCTCACCTTCCTCCCAGAAACTGAATAATCTTCCAATTTTCATCTGATTATGGAAAGATCCTCAATGCTGATCCCTCTAACATGCTGAGAAGTCGAAGGTGAAACACATTCAATTTTTGTTCCCATTTCATCTTTGCCTTATCACTGAAGAGTATTTTCTCAGCTCTTTGTAACTATTTCTTTTCAGATAACATGAGCACCCCATAAGCTGTCAGATGGATACTCAGGATGCCTTCTAAGAAGCCCTGGGAGAAGTGGTGGCTCATTTGAAGTGATTTCATAAATTTGTAGATTTTAAGGCTAGAAGGGACCATCATGATCATCTAGTCTGACCTTTTGCATAGGACAGACCAAAGAACCTCATCCAGTAACTTTTACATCAAGCCCATAACTTTTCTTTGATAGCAGATCTTTTAAAAAGACAACCTATCTTGATTTAAAGACTTGCAATGGGTGCATTTGGATATGTCTGAGGAGGCCAGTTTGTGAGCAGCTAATGTAGGTTCACAGTATAAAAAAGGCTGAGAACCCCCTATCCTAGTTCAATGAAAGCTTCAGTCATTTATTAAAAATAAATAAGCTGCTCTAAACATTACCTTGTTCCTTTTCCATGGCAATTTGAAACCCAACATGGTGTACTCATTTCGTGTATTTCTAACCCGTTTTAATATTAAACTTTTAAATTCTACAACTTTATACACAATTTAGATGAGAGTAAATGCCTTCAAAAGAGTAGTAAATTAGTCATGTGACATCAATAAGTCAAATAGAATTACAAAGAACTGAAAAATTCATGTTGATTAAAAAGAACACCCCCAAAAAACCCCAAACCAAGAGTCAAGTTCACTAAATTCTCATGTTATCTG
Source organism: Natator depressus (assembly GCF_965152275.1). NCBI lineage: Eukaryota > Metazoa > Chordata > Testudines > Cheloniidae > Natator > Natator depressus. Next base: position 132,786,588 of record NC_134236.1, read on the forward strand.
CATCACCTCAAGTGGCATGGTTATTTGCAAATGTGGATAAAATCTGTGAGCAGTCATTTTTGTTGCAATGCCCTGATTTGCTTAGTGAGCAGTCATATTGATTTGAATTCTCTGATTTGAACGGATTACATTACTAGCATCATGATGGGGGGAAGAGGGAAGAAACACAATCACTAGGAGATTCAGAGATAATCTATCTGACATTACTAGTGGAGCTTGTTCAACAGAAGCCTGCCTAAGGAACAACTAACAAAATTGCGAATGTCTGTCAAGTTTAAATGTAGTTTCCTGCAGTGTCTGGCAGAAGAGAAATTGATCAGTGCTCCCTGCAGCATCACTTAGAGGGCATGCATGCTCTCTTGTACAGTAACTCTGCTCAAACAATCATTTTGATGATAATTTAAGACATAATGCTTAGAGTTTCATTATCAGACAGTGGAAACCTCACACCTACAATGAGTAAGTGGATCTGAACTGCCATTTTATGAGTTAGTTCTGCACAGGCAAAGGTGGTGGTAATAAGAACTTGTTTTCTATTTTTTTTTTAAATAGTTGTGAACATTGAGATTACTGAACTGTGCATTGATTGAAGCTGTCAGCTTCTCTTGTTGCTGAAGCTGTACAGACCACAAAACTTTCAAGAACAGAGCTGGGATACAGTCTGTTTAAAGCTGACTGTGTGGAGAAATTCCTACACCATCTTTATATGTTATCTTTAGCCCAAAGTAATGAGATTCTATAAGAAAGGTCCATACAATTTTTAGAACGAATAAAAGTTCATAGTTTAATTAGCATTAAAAATATGTGCTTAATTAATACCATCCTTAATCCTATTTTTCAGAGTTGTTTTAATGACCATTGTGTAACTATGCATGTGGTTTTCTAATATAAATAATTCAGCCATTTTATTTTAATTTTTTAAAATATCACAAAGCCAGGTTCACCTGCTGAACTAATGACCTGGGAAATTTCAGGTTTACTGAGATTTGGAAAAGCCAGAAGACCTATGATATAGTTCAGTGGTGTAACTAGGCATTTTAGCGCTCAGGGCGAGCAAGCATATTTGCGCCCCCTACCATTTCCCATCATTTTTACACACCCCCTTGGCTTTGCACCCTGGGTGGCTGCCCTGCTTGCCCTGCCCTGGTTATGACCCTGCTTAGCTAGACTCTTAATCATGTCTAGAATACATAACTTCAGCCCAATACCGTAGACTTTACCATATCAAGCCTCCCATAAAAAAACACAGTGTGATAGGCTACATTTAATTTACCGTGCACCTTTGATTATCTCGCTCTTACTCTCTTCACTAATCCATCTCCTCCAAGGCTAACATTCCAAATCTCACAACAGCTTCAAACAGTCAACATTTAAAAACCAACAGCAAAAAACCTCCACATCACCCACAGCCACAAACATGCAGCTTTCAACAGAAAATTGTGACATGGAGATTTTCAGAAGTAACTACTGATTCTGAGTGCCCAACCTGAGATATCTTAAAGGGGCCTGCTTTTCAGAGGGCAGCACTTACTGCAGCAGCCAAGCCATCATCTGCAACTCTGGATCCGCCTTGCTCTTTTTAGCTAGTGAAAAAGTTAAGAGCACCTAGGATTTCTATTAACCAAGATCAACAACAATCTCCTTTGAGAAGAGAAACCTACCACCTCCCCTAGAGCACACCATAATCCAGCTAGTACTTAAAAATGTCACTCAACACAACCAACCTCTTCAATTACCACACAGAAACCCAGCTCTCACTTCTGAGTAAGCTAATTGAGAAGCTCGACAAAGGCCCTCCAACTCCATCTATTCTAGATAGTGTCAATATCCTGGACTTTTCCCAGTAAACCTTCAGATTAGGACATGGAATAGAGACAGCACTGGCTGCAGCGATGGCTGGCATCCATACTTATATTGTTGGATCTCTGTGCCACACTTGTTAAAGTTAACCATGGTATCATGCCTTTCCCCTCTCAGAGATGTGGCAGTTTAGCTGGATCACACTGAGGATACGTCTACACTAGGGTAAAGCAAAAAAAATATTCTCACCAGTGCTACTACTAGGCCCAGTTGTATCAGGACTCATATACCATAGTGATAGGTGACTGCATTTAAAAAAAAAAAAAAAAGGTAGATAATCATTATTAGCACTGGTGGGAGCCCTAGTATAGACAAAATTCAAGCAATTTCTGGTATTTTAGCACCATGTCAATTTAACCTACTTTTGATTTGAGAGGAGCTGCACAGGTCATGAATTAGGGTACAATCTGGAATTATGAAAAGAGTTTTAAGACTGTATGTATAACTCAGAGAAAAAAAGAGAGAGGAAATATGATAAGAGTCCATGACACTTCAGAATTAATACTGTAAAAGTAAAGAAGAAGCTTGAGTTTAAGGTTAAGCACTGTATAACAAGGATAATGGCCTGAAACTAAGGTAGGAAAAATTTAAGTCAGACATTAGGAAAACATTTCTTATAATAAGGATGATTAGATATTGGACTAATTTCCCAAAGGAAATTGTTGAGTCAAACACCAGAGGCTTTCAGAGGAAGACTATATAAAAACACTCATGCAATTAATACAAAGGCAACCCTGCACTAATGGCTCAAAAGGCCTCTTTCAAGTCATTTATGACTCTATTCTTAAAAAATCTAAATTGTGAACTTCTGTAGCATCATGCGAACAAAGAAGTAAATATGAAGTTTCATACAGAAACAGAAAATACATCTAACTTAAAACCTATTGATTTTATCCACCACTGAGATTTTTTTCTGTGATACCAATGGCCTGCTTCTGTTAAAATGACATTATAACAATTATATTTAAAAAAGATATTCCAGCCATTTATAAATGCAGTGACATTGGAAAGATAATTCAAACTATGAAAATATTTTATATCAAGAAAACAATGGTGTTTGTAAACTTGCCTTGTGAAACACAATGGACATCATGAAAAAATCCAGCAAGAAATTCTCTGAGATATCTCTGTAGTCAAATTGGAAAAAGATTACAGTAAAGCTCAAAGTAACAAATTGATGAACCGGATTACAGAATGAGGATCGGAGCAGCTTCATCCCAGCAATTGTTATCAGGAAAATATCACAGCTGTGGGAGTGAGGGAAAAGAAAACCTAATCAAGTTAACATAACAAAAACAATTAGACTATAACTAATGAACATGAATAACCATATCAGACCTACTCTTGATTGATACGTCTAGCTACACACATACAGTTAATTTATTTTTATATTAATACTAGTTTTTGTTTTAATAATCGTGTTTATTTAATCCATCTGCAACAGCACAGTTTTACATTGCTAGCATTACATATCTCTAGAGTACTTACAGAGCTGCAACACAGGAACAATTATGTATTATAAGAGTAGCATCCATTATTGTAGTAAGTACCTTATAACATAATAAAAATATAATTAAATAAAATCCCTAAAATAAATTTTCAGCTTGTGACTTAAGTCTGGTACTATTAATTTATAACACTACAATTTATACAGCTTTATATTAGAAAGCAGCTTGTTACCAACCACAGGCAATGAGTCTGAATCACCACCATGTTACCCAACTTTAGGCTGGTGCAGTGATGAATCAAACCTAGTATTTGTAAAATGCTGAAAATAATCCTCCATGTCAAGTACAAAACAACAGAATATTTGCGAAAGCATGTGGCAATTGACAGCTCAGAAAGTTCTAAATGGAGTGGTGCGTTTTTGTCATTTTAAGGCTCACAGTTTGTGCAATTCCAAGTTTATTTTATTTTTTGTGGCATTTATTCACTGCATTCTTAATGCAGATCCAACTTGATTTGAGTTCAAGCCTCTCAAAAAGATCACCTCGTCATCACTGCCTGAATGAAATGCCAAAAGACCTCATTTCTTACCCTGTCAGAAATTCTTTCAATTTTATTTGGATTTCTGAATGCAAAACTAGGGATTACAATAAAGTTTTTTTGACCGTCTTAGAACATCCCCTAGTGGGTTGAGAACATTTTTCGGATTTGATGTTCATCAAGAACAACAAAATTCTTGGCGGCACTGAGGAAGATTTTAACGGGGGAGAGCCATAAAATCACAGAGCAACATAAGCAACTGAAAGACCCTTTTCCTGATCAGGTCGATATTTATGCCCATCTAATATCCACAAAATTTCAGTCAGAAAGGAGTTTTATGATCATATAATCTCTTGCTAGAGGATAAGGGAACATTGCTTTCTGGTAATTCTGTCTCTTTAAAGACATTGCCATACAGGATTCTTTTTTGGGGGGCGGTGGGGATTTTCTTACGCTCCCAGTGGAAGCATGGAACAACTGCCCTAGCTCAGAGTGACCTCTTTTTGTTGTTGTTAACCTTTTGAGGCAGTGACAGTAGCAGGCAACATAGTAAGCTGCCCCAGACTGTCCAATATGCACCACCAACCACCACTCCCTTTGGTTCTGAAACATTCAGTCAGTTTCTGACAGTGCCGGAAGCAAGGGCTCCAACCCCCACCCATCATCTCTCCCCCACCCCCTACACACACACCAATTCCATTTTTTAAATACACACACACACACACACACACAGCAATTCCATTTTTTAAATTAAAAAAACAGATGCAATTAGAAAAGTCAAATACATCCAGCCAGATAGGAACAACAAGATGAAATTGCAAAAACACATTGCCTCAAAAAACACCCCTCCAAATTCTGAGGGGAGGTGGACAAGTGAATGAGAATCTTGCAAGATGATGTCTTAAAAGTAGAATTACAGGCATGGAAAGTAACTTCCCCTTCTTTAAGCTACCATATACACGACATTCTTCTTCCTGGAGAGTATGTAGCCAAGAACGGAGAGATAATACAGCCCTTTGTAATAAGAGGTCTAAAGAAACAAAGACTCCAGGGCTACCCTGCCTTAGCAGGAGATGACAGCCCTGCTGGCTGCTTTGCTGAGACTCTTTCAAGCCCTTTTGCCGAGACTCTTTCAAGCCCTTTTGCCTAGCAACCAGGTTTTGGTGCAGTTAAGGAGGTGTTGTTAACACCGAGCATGTCCAAACCCAGACAGATATTTGGTGCTGGGGTTGGCTCCTGCCCCCCAGAGGGCTTGTCTACACTGGCAAGTTTTGTCACCAAAAACTGCCTTTTGGCGACAAAACAGCGATAGCGTACACACTGCAATGTGACTTTTTTAGAAAAAAAAACCGCCCAGTTTTGGTGACAAAAAAACTTCCACACTTGCGAGAGACTTTTGTCTTTTCCCTTCCCTTTATTGTCGACAGACAGCCCGTGCAGACACCACAGCTTTTTTTTCTGATTTTATCGGCCTCCAGAAAGTGCCCCACAAGCCCCATGCTGCCACTCTGGTCAGCAACTGGAACTGTGCTGCTCTGCAGCCAACCCGCCCCCTCCCCCTTGCAAGTCCCGGGAATTCTAAATCTCATTTCCTGCTTGCTGGCTTCCCAGATGCGCTTCCCAGGTGGCTTCCCAGGTGAGCAAGGCTGGCCATCGCACCACACGCGCTCCTGCTTGGACCACCGCTGAGTTACTGGATCTGATCAGTTTATGGGGAGAGGCATCTGTTCAGTCGCAGCTGCGAGTGACCCCTAGGAATTGGGACACATATGGGCAAATTTCTCGAGGCTTGTGTGAAAAGGGCTGTGATCGGGATGCGCAGCAGTGCAGAGTGAAGACAAAAGGAGCTGAGGCAGGCGTACCATAAGGCGCGGGTGGCAAACCATCGCTTTGGTGCTGCATCTAAGACCTGCCGCTTCTATAAGGAGTGGAATGCTATCCTCGGTGGTGACCCCACCTCCATCGCTGATAGCCCTGTGGATACTTTGGAGGCAGCAGAAAGAGGGGGTAACCCGGAGGCTGAAATTCTGGATGAAGAAGTCGAGCTAGAGGAGGATGTGGAGGTCCCAGCGGGGTCACCCGGTGGGGCAGGTAGCCAGGAACTTTTCTCCACTCCAGAAGTGCTCATCAAGGAGCAGGAAGCAGATAAGATACCACGTACGTTGCTGTGGCTTGTGTAGGGAATCGAAAAGTGGGAGGGAAGTAGTGTTTTCTGTGAGCTGGACATTGCCCTGTGTAGCTAATCTGCATGGCCAAGCAGGGTGTCAATGGACATCGAGACCTGAAGGGAATCCTCCAGAAAGAGGCTCTGGAAAGTTTCCAAGAGGTACTTGTTAATCCTCTGCCGCAGATTCCAAGGGATTGCAGCCTTGTTAGTTCCCCCCTTGTAGGAAACTGTAACATGCCATCTAGCAATCCCTGGAGCTGGGACCAAAGCGGCACATAGCTGAGCTGCATATAGACCGGGGTGAAAGCCGCAAGCATGCAGTAGTTGTGCCCTGGTTTCCCTGGTTACCTGCAGCAGCGAGATGTCAGGCAGACAACCTGCTGGCTGACATCTCGCTGCTGCAGGTAACCAGGGAAACCAGGGCACAACTACCGCACGCTTGCGTGAAAACGTGTGTGATAATTTTAGAATGAGTTCCCTGAAAAGCTCCCCTGCAAGCTGAGACCTTTTTGTCCGTAAGCACAACCGCCTTCCCCCCACTCCCGACACTCACCATGATTGGGGTGCTGGCAGAGCTGTGTGCCTACTGAGAGTCTCAGAGAGAAAGTGATTTCTACTAGCAAAAGGCCCTTATTACTGAAATGTTTCAATCATTTGCTGGAATGTAACAATCCCTCTTCTGTTCAGCACAGACCTTGAGGAACACAACACGCACCCATGCCAACTGGCTTCGGCAGAAGGAAGAACCCTCGGCGCAGCAAAGAAGACATGTTTCGGGAGGGGCTGCAGCATGATGGGAGACAGACCAGGAAACACAAAGAGTGCTGGGAAGCCGAAAGGCAGGGTAGAAAAGAGAATGCTGCATTTGCTAGGCAAGCGACAAAGCGGATGATAAAAGTTATGGAGATCAGACAGAGATGCTCAAGTCTCTGATACAGCTGCACATGCACAATTCTTTGCCAACCCCACCCCTCTCTATGCCCAGACATTCCTTTTCACTCCACAGCACTCCTGAGTTTCCCCATCACTCCACCCCCGCTCACAGCTTGCACAATGATAGCTGGAGCTACACACAGTTGTGAGGTTTTACCCTTTTAAACAATAAATAAAGGCTAAGGTATTCAATGGTATAGCATTTTAATTCTGTGTTCCACAAAAGCGTATAGCAATCAATTCACTCTCGGGAACAGGCTTCTAAAGCATTGTGTTGCATGGATCTTGGGCCCCAGAATTGTACATGGATGCCTCAGGGAAGCAACTCTAAAGCAGATGTGTTCCTGTCCCTCATTGTCAAAGTGGTTCCTCAAAGCCTCTCTGATGTTAATAGCAGCCCTCTGGGCTCCTCTGACAGCCCTAGCATCCGCCTGTTCAAACTGCGTAGCCAAGCGCTCTGCCTCAGTGCTCCACACCTGAACATCCTTAGATTCACACAAATTATGCAAACTGCAGCACACGGCTATGACTACGGGAATATTATCCTCGGTAAGGTCTAGCCTGCCACTGAGACACCTCCAGCGACCTTTCAGATGGCCAAGGGCACATTCAACTACCATGTGGCACCTGCTCAGCCTGTTGTTAAAACGCTCCTTGCTGCTGTCCAGGTGCCCTGTGTAAAGTTTCATGAGCCAGGGCTGTAAGAAGCTAAGTCTCATTGAATGTAAATGGGATTTAAGGTTCTAAGAAACAATACTTTATCCTTGTTTGGTGCTAGAGGCTCTGGGGAGCCCTAAATCCTCCCAAAAAAACTTCTTTAAAAATAATTATTTAAAAATATGTACGTGGTACCCACATTTGGCAGTTTCTGCACTTCGTCCTCACATATGTTTTGCAAAAGTCAGATAAAAACTGAAGATAACTAATTCTTCATTTCAATTTCTTGAGTAATACAAGCTGATTTCAATTTTCAGATTACAAGGTCCAACTATCTGAACAACTCTAATGATTTTATTGCAAGTCGTGCAATGTCTGGAATTTTTTTTCTTTTTCTTATGATGTGATTTCTGTATTCAGACTTGTGCAGTTTTGCCATTATCCCTCAACGGTGAAGGTACTTAGCCACTGGAACAACTAACCTAGAGATGTAGTGAATCACACTATCACTTCAAGGTAAAACTGGATGTCCTTCTAAAAGATATGCTATAGCTCAAACTGAAGTTACGGGTTTGGTGCAGGAAATACTGGGCACGGTTCTATGTAGTATTTTACGCAAGAGGTCAGACTAGATGATTATAACAGTCCCTTCTGGCCTTAAAATCCACAAAACTTAAATGGTCATCATCTCCCACTGCTTTCAATGGGGGCTGAGCCACGCTGCCTTCAGGGACTAAGGGAGACCCCTTAGTCATTAGGTGAGGGCAAGGAAGGATATAAGAATGGGGAGGTGCCAGGAATGAGAGCGTAGGGCAGGAGACTGTGGTAGGATCATGAGGAGTCAGAGGAGCATGGGGAGAATTAGGTAAACTGAGAGAGTTGCAGGGGATTATGATGTGCAAGAGGCTGACTGAAGGGGAGTACAGAGAAATAAGCCAGGCTGAGGGGATGCCTGGGAACATGGAGTGCAGGAGGAAAATGGGGTACCAGGGAATGTGAAGGGTGAGAAACAGTGAGGGGAAAGGGAAGGAAATTCAGGGAGGCAAGCGAACAGAGGGGCCACATGGAAAAGCGTGGAAAGAGAACATGTGTGGGGTAGCTGCCATTCTATCCCCACTATCCTCCTCTCTAAGTATTCTGTCAAGTTAGGGAAGAGACAGCTCTCCACACCAAATGGGATAAGAAAAAATGAGTCCTCTCTGAGCAATAGACAGGACCTGCATTGTTAAGTGTGTCTTCAACGTGTGAATTTAAAATCTGAGATGATCACACCTACATTGGGGACTGGCGGCATTCTCCTAAAGGTTAAAGTATCAGAAGGCAGACCCAAATATGATTACTTTTTAAAATCTCATGATTTTGGGGGGTCTGAATCATGATTTTTGAACAGCTGGGGTTGCAATTCTGCTCTGAAAAGTTACTATGTAAAATAATATCTTCTAACTCAACACATCTGATCCTCCAGTGGATTCAGAAATACATCTGATGACAAGTGTCAAACTAACATTTGGCTACTTTTTAGTTCTGCTAGACCTGCAGAACCACCACATCTATGAGAGTGAGCTGTACTATATTTCAGGTAAAATTTTCAAAACATGCCTAAGAAACTTAGAAGCTTAAATCCCATTTACATTCAATGAGACTTAGCTTCTTAAGTGCCTATGTCACTCCTGAAAATAGGTATTTTTGAAAATATTGCCGTATGCTCCTGTACAAAAGTTGATATAGTTTATTTATAATGTAAGCTCTAATTTAGAATGTAAGCTCTTTAGGACCAGAACCCTCTTTCGGTATATGTCTGTACAGTCCCATGAATCATGGGTCTGGAGCCTCTACATGCTAGTGTCATAGAAATTATTATTATTAATAATAAATATTTTTTCACTACATCCAAGTTAAAAATAATCTGATTTTAAAAACGAACATCCAGACAATCTGAATACGGGAAATAAAATGCTCCATTTGTAATGGATCTTTGTTCCTGAACACAGGCCAGTTTTTTAAACAATTTAAATCACTATAGTACTGAAAAAGGCTCTGTACTAATTCTGCTCAGTGAGGACATTGCAATCACTACAATACCACTGAATCTCACAGCAGTTTGTAGGTCATCAAGCAAAAACTGCCACCACAAAAGGCTGTCTTCAAAGAACATACTATAATACTGTGGATCAGCAACATTTAGTTTTAATTAGAATCACAGAGGTTAGACATGGAAAAAGCTTATACTGTTTTCCTGATCATATCCCTGCTAATTCAGGATAGTTCTGCACTCTACATTCTTGAAGGCTTTGTCCAACCTAGCCTTCAATGACTCTAGTAATGAAGCCTGTGACACCTCCTCTGAGAGACTTTTCCACAGTCTAATAAACTTTACAGTTCCCTGATATCCAACCTAGATTTCTCATTTCATCTCATTAATCCTGGTTACTCCCAAGGTGTTTACACCCTTTGAACACCTGCAGCCTGGTATAATATTTCCTGGTTTTAGCTGTCATTTGGGCATGCTATACATATTTAGTTTTTTAATCTCTCTATATAAATTTAAATCTCTCTAGCCTCAATAATGTTTGCTGCAGTACCACTAGCATCTCCTTTATCATAGTTTAAGGCAGTTTGAATTGTCCTGTAACTGAGCCAATAATGATAGCATTTTGTATTTATTGTTATTCATTAATAGCACAAAACCAAATTGACACAAATAACCAGACTCATTTACGCAACATTAAACTTCCTAAGAACATAAGAATGGCCATACTGGGTCAGACCAGTGGCCCACCTAGCCCAATATCCTGTCTTCCGACAGTGGCCAGTGCCACACGCTTCAGAGGGAATAAACAGGAAAGAGCAATTATCGAATTGCTGTCATTCAGTCCCCAGCTTCTGGAAGTCAGAGGTTTAGGGACACCTAGATCATGGGGTTGTGTCCCTGACCATCTTGGCTAATAGCCATTGATGGACCTATATGCCATGAGCTTAGAATCATAGAATATCAGGGTTGGAAGGGACCTCAGGAGGTCATCTAGTCCAACCCCCTGCTCAAAGCAGGACCAGTCCCCAATGTTTGCCCCAGATCCCTAAATGGCCCCCTCAAGGATTGAACTCACAACCCTGGGTTTAGCAGGCCAATCATCTTTTGAACATTAGTCTGAATGTGAGTAGTCTTAAATCTATGAATCATGTACTATGAACTATAATCAACTTACTGTGTACCAAGTCTCTTGTATTTACTAATAGAAAAAGCATCAATGGTGAGGGCATTCAATATTATTGCTGGATACAAGATGTATTTCTCAAAACATTGAAGCCACACATAGAGTCTTTCAAACCACATTAAACGAGCAGCATCTGAAATAAAAACCCAGATAACAGATCATTTTGTCAAATTATTATTTTTTCAGCATATAAATACTGTATAGACAACAAATGCATTAAAGTCAAAAGGACAAATCATGAGTTTTGTATATCATACTAGTTAATATACCCACTAATTTATGACACTTCATGTAATCCTTAATTCTTTTGCCATATAGCAATCATGTTGTTCTCTGGGTCCGGCCAATATTTATACCTTACATACTTTGCTTCTTTTTGCTGCATCCACCAGACCGGCACATATAGTAGCTGAAATGGTACATAATAAAGGATAGATCCTTCTAAGTTTTTAGAAGTAAAATGTGACATGATATTAATAAACATATTTATTTTTCATCTCTTTAATCACTTTTCTTACTTAGAATATTTTATTTATTTATTTATTTTATTTATTAACTAACACTTTTCATGTGACCTAGTGGGGAAGCTGTGTGACCTAGTGGAGAGAGCACTGAATGAAGACTCTAGAACCCTGGATTTCTATTCCCAGCTCTGTCACTGGCTTGCTCAATGACCTTGGCTAAGTCATGTCCCCTCTCTGTGTCTCAGTTTCCCCATCTGTAAAATGGGGATAATGATTTGTCAAACTTTGTAAAGTGTTTTGAGGATAAAGGATAAAAAGCATGATAAAAGAGCTAGGGATTATTATTATTATTCCAAAGGACCCAAAGGACCCAAAATACTTTACAAAGAAGCTATTATACACATAAATACTGGGATCACTTCACTCAGCAACAAAGTGCACCCACCTCTGGGATGGAATTCAGTCATTTAACAGTGCACAACAATATTATTCAGCAGTCAGACAGGACGTGACTACTGTATCCAGTTGAAATTGCAGGGAGAAATTAGGTAGGCAGAGTGAAGTTTCCTGAGTAATACCTGTATTCTTGCAAACATGACAGGAATTCTTTAATGAGCACAATTAGCTCAGGTCATCTGAAAAACAGAATTTGCAACAGCAGAGTGCACCATACTGGAGTATTGGTTCAATACTGACTCAAAGGTAAAAACCACCTGCTGAACTACCAACATCCCTTCCTACAGCAAGAAGGATAAAATAAGCTATTTCAGCAATATGACGGTGAGAAAACAAGAGGACACATTGACTCAAGGTTCCAGAGTACCGTATGTTCAATAGATACACGGAGAAAAGTCAGGAACCAATCCTTCCAAATTATTTTAATTCATGGACTTATGATATCTTTAGTTGAGTAACAGTCTTTCAAAAAGCCGTACATGAATTTCTGAGACTCCATATCCTTCACTCTTTATAGCTTAAAGTATTTCCTCTTATTACTGCCTATGGCTCTGATGCCAGGCTTTTTCATAGCTTTAATTAAAAATATGATTCACATTTCAAAATCAAGCTTTTTTGCCTCCAAAGCAGCAGGTAGAAATGACCGTGGCAATGCTGTGAGGGACCTGTTTTCACAGCCATTTTTCATACATTCTACATTCAGTCAGACAGGGCCCAAGAACTGTAAAATAGTATATCATTTGTGTCAGAGCTGAAGAAGGAAAGAAGAGCTCTCAACCTTGGAGATCAGAAAAATAAATTGAGAATCTATTACTATAGGCAACCCCCAACATATCATCTAGCAAGCCATTAGCAAGAATAGTTATCCTGCTCACCATTAGTGAGTGCAGGCTTTTAAGGATGGGAGAAGGAGAAATGGCTTGTTCTCTCCCTCTCTTAATCTTTTCCTGCAAGCCACAGGAGAGGCTCCTTCTCCATCTTGTCTTCTTCAAGTCTGCGGTAGAAGCTCTCACTCCCTCTTTCTGAGGAAGGTCCTGAGCTCTTTAAGAGAGAGGCTCCCTCTCTGCATTCCTCCTCCTGTCATAGTACCTGAACTCATCAAGAGAGGCACCTCCCTTTTCTCCTGGGATAGCTCCTGAGCTCTATAAGAAAGACTAATCCCACTGGCCTAGGATGAGCTCCTCTTATGTTTTGAATGGATTGAAGAGAAGATGGGGACAATGTGTATCAGGCAGGCTAGAGAGAAGGCTACCAGAGTTAAGACAGGAGGTGGTGAGGGTGTGAATGAGAGTTTTAGCAGAGTGGACACAGGAAACAACCTGCATATGTGGGGAAAGGGTGAGGAAAAAGTCAAAGTTAGCCATCCCAGTTATGGGCCCAAGTGAAATGGAGGATGGTGGTATGGTCAACATAAAATGGAGGGAAAAGGGGAGAAGTGGGGGAGGAAGATAACATGGTCAAATGGGAACTCTTATGTTTAAGTTGAGGGTAAGGCAGCTGGGAGATGCCAGAAAAACAGGCTGAAATGAGTGAATGGATGGATGGAGACAAGTCAGGAGTACGGTAAATATGAGAGGAATCAGTGTAAAGACGGCAGCTAAGGATATATGGGAGCCAACGACAGGGTTCTGGATAAACCCATGGAGAGCAGAAGAGCAGAGAAGTATGACCCACTGAAGAAGATGCTAAAGGAATGTCCAGAAAGGAAGGAGGAGGAGGACCGAGAGAGACAGCATCACTACACCGGAAGGAGTGCTCTAACCACTGAGCTCTGGGATATTCTGATGTGGGACTCCCTCGAACTCTCCTGTTGATGCTGTTCCACTGTTGATAAATAATTAGAGAGTCATTGGAAGTATGCGAGAGAGAGCGAGAGAGCATGACTCTGTAGCCTGGAGGTTAGGGTACCCATCTGGGAGGCAGGAGACTCAAGGTCTGGTCCCCCTGCTCCAATGACTCAGGCTTCACTGTCACCCCCTGCTCCCTCTGTTTTGTGGGGAGGGTGCCAAACTCATTTTCCCATGAAATAACTAAGCCACCTGACTCCAGGAGACGGGTTCCCAGTTATGGATTGCTAGGAGAGATTGGTGCCTCCATGCAGTCTGGACTTAAGTGCCTATCTTTCCCTATTAATTAAATAGGGAGCCTAGGCGCCTATCTCAGGCTTTGTAGAATGCAGCATTGTTCCTGTGACTGAAAAGAGATCTATACTTTACTCCAGTTCTTTAACAGATACTTCTGGGTACACTTCTGCAATAATTAAACCAATACAGACTAGCTGGACCCCATAGAAAATAGAGAATATAGAAGAATCTGAAAATGCCTTGACTCCTGATTGTACCACGGAGTTGTTAGCTTGAGTGATACAAGTGATTCCAAAGTATGAGCTGACCCATCAATGCAGATCAGTCAAAGAGTGAAGTGCATTTGCCTGGTATATCTCTACTCTCAACCTTTTGAAAAGCTGAGCCATTACCTTTATGAAAATTATGTTTTTCCAATGAATGAAGACATAAGGGAAAAAATCTTATAACAGTCTTCTATGATTAAACTCATGCAAAAGACAACAAAGCCAGGATATTCACAAGAGTTGCTCATTATCAAGCAAATGAAGCCTTTTAAAACAATGACTTTCAGCTGGAATACAAATCATTAATAAGATTCACATTTCCAGTACACTTTCCTTGGCATTTTGTGGCAACAGTTAAAAGGCAACCTTCAATCAAGTCTCTTGGATACTTTTTGGTACCCAGGTTTTGTTTTGAAGACATGATTTTTCAGAGAGATATAAATCCTTAACGTATGGCAAACGCACGATTTTGCAGGGAATGAACAGAACGCTTTTGTTGTCTAGTTTGAAGAACAGGATACTGAAGTCCTGCAGCAGACTGTGTTCTGACATTATTGTTTTCAAGCACCTCATGAACATAGGTTGAGAATGATCCATCAAGATATGACAAGCAAGTTTCCAGCTGGGACCAAAGAGAAGATGATAGCTGAAAAAAGAAGCCAAGTTTCTCTAAGTGAAGTTTGCTGAAACTGCAGGAGAACTAGAAATTAGTCTCTGAGATTCTAAAATATTTTCAGATATTCCTACATACCAAGGCAGAACCTGCTGAAGCCAGTAGATATTAGCAAGGCCAAATTATCAATGAAGTTACATTGTTTTATTCAGTTTTAGTGATTCTCTTGAGATATTATGCAGGAAATGAAAGTTACAGACTTCAGTAACCATGCTGCTCAAATTTTAAACATTCAAAAGTCAAAGTAAATATAATTCTGCCTCTATTCTTAAACAGGAAAATCTATTTAGGAAATACAATTCACTTTTAAACACAGAGTACAGCATATCAAACTGCTCACAATATGTCACTGAGGTTGTAATGTAATTGTACTGTAACAGAGGGTTAAACGCTATAGGACAGTGTTCTCAAAATACAGCTACTACAGGTGTACAGATCAATTGGTGATTATAAATAGAAAGCACAGCTAGTAAGTGAGGTAAATGTTATTGGTAAAGGGACTTCTCTGTGCTATATTCTCTCCTACAGAGGGTCTATATGGATAACCACTAAGGCTTATATTGACAGAGTGAACACAATGGCTAAACATCACTGATACAACATTCTGTGTTCTCGCTTTTAACTTGATTTTGTTACACTTTTTAAAAATGAGAAATGCCATTTTAAAAAGAACTCTTCCCCTGCATTGTTTCATTGCTATATTTTCAGTAAATCCCCATTGCAACAGATGCCAGGGAAAGATATTATTTTAGCCTTATTACTTCTGCTAGCAGAATATTATGCCCTGCAGAAATACAGTGGAAACTATGTCTGTCATTAAGAAATTTATATATAAAGTTTTTATCATTAATAATTTAAACATTCCCTAAAGGGCCTGGGTATTAAAAAAAAAAGGGTTATTTGTATTTTCTCTATACCATGTAAAATGGCTATAAATTTCAGTACAAATATTAGGCTGTCCCTCAGTTTACATAACCCTGGATTAGGCCATAGGTCACTTGACTCATATACAGTAGCTCAATGTGGTGCTAGATGAAGCTTTCATCTTCCCTGCTATCAACTGTGTAAAACAGGGATGATACTGGCCTCCTTTGAAAAGTGCTTTGAGATCTACTGATGAAAAGCACCATAGAAGAGCTACGTATTATTATTATATTTGATATGTCCTCCATTTCCAGATATAACAATTCCCCTTCTCCACAATCTAAAAGTTACACCAGGGGTAAAACAACTTGCATTTTACACCAAGTATAAAAAAGAGGTTAGGACGTTTAATAAACAGGGATAAATATCCCCTTGGGATTGCACGGAAATCCATTTTGCCAAGTAAATAAATTCAGATTTGAATTCAGGCCTACAGAGGTGAAATGTTTGAACATGCACGTGCAATTCTATCTGCATTTTCACAAGGGAAGGAGTAACTCAGATTTAAGCCAGAGTCATGAATAAAGATTAGATGGACTAGTAGCCCAGTTACCAATAATCTAAAGAAAAAGTCTGAGATTCTTCTCACCATTATATTCCAGCACTTTGAAGTTCAGATCAGTGGTACGTGAAAGCTGATGTTTAAGGGAAAGGGGCCCATAATGAGAAATAATCTTATTTTGTAGGGGGAAAATCTGTTCGGGGCTCCAGTGGATTTCCTGGACACTTTGGTGGTTGAGGGCAGGGACAGAGGATGTGAAGTGTAAGCACGCACCAGCACTTCAAATGATTAAATAAAGGAGGAGGGAAGGAGGAACAAATATTCAAAGGGAAGAAGTTGTTTCATGCAGAACTAAATTCCAAGTCTAAGTGTGGTAATGGGGTAGACGGCTGAAATGTTTAGACACATTTTAAATGTGAATCAAAATGTTCCACTCTTCAGTTTAACTCCTATGTGCCCTATCCTGCTGCACCTGAAGTCAAGTGGAGTTTATCTACTCAATTCCGTGGATTCAGAGCTTGCTTTTCTACATTAGAAATAACACTTCCCTCCTTCTGCGGGAAGACTGTCTGGGGACTGGAGAACTATGGAATAATGAAATCCCAATAGGTAGGGGTTGCAGCGGCAGTTTTGCTAGCCCTCACTTAAGACAGGAAGGGATGGTATTGCCAATTTAGAGAAGGATAGGGATATCCTACAGGAGGATCTGGATGACCTTGTAAACTGGAGAATAGTAATAGGATGAAATTTAATAGTGAGAAGTGTAAGGTCATGCATTTAGGGATTAATAACAAGAATTTTAGTTATAAGCTGGGGACACCTCAATTAGAAGTAACGGAGGAGGAGAAGGATCTTGGAATATTGGTTGATCATAGGATGACTGTGAGCCGCCAATGTGATATGGCTGTGAAAAAAGCTAATGCGGTCTTGGGATGCATCAGGAGAGGTATTTCCAGTAGGGATAAGGAGGTTTTAGTACCGTTATACAAGGCACTGGTGAGACCTCACCTGGAATACTGAGTGCAGTTCTGGTCTCCCATGTTTAAGAAGGATGAATTCAAACTGGAACAGGTACAGAGAAGGGCTACTAGGATGATCTGAGGAATGGAAAACTTGTCTTATGAAAGGAGACTCAAGGAGCTTGGCTTCTTTAGCCTAACTAAAAGAAGGTTGAGGGGAGATATGATTGCTCTCTATAAATATATCAGAGGGATAAATACCGGAGAGGGAGAGGAATTATTCAAGCTCAGTACCAATGTGGACACAAGAATAAATGGATATAAACTGGCCATCAGGAAATTTAGACTTGAAATTAGATGAAAGTTTCTAACCATCAGAGGAGTGAAATTTTGGAACAGCCTTTCAAGGGAAGCAGTTGGGGCAAAAGATCTATCTGGCTTTAAGATTAAACTCGATAAGTTTATGGAGGAGATGGTATGATGGGATAACATGGTTTTGGTAATTAAATATTCATGGTAAATAGGCCCAATGGCCTGTGATGGGATATTAGATGGGGTGGGATCCGAGTTACCCAGGAAAGAATTTTCTGTAGTATCTGGCTGGTGAATCTTGCCCATATGCTCAGGGTTTAGCTGATCGCCATATTTGGGGTCGGGAAGGAATTTTCCTCCAGGGCAGATTGGAAGAGGCCCTGGAGGTTTTTCGCCTTCCTCTGTAGCATGGGGCATGGGTCACTTGCTGGAGGATTCTCTGCTTCTTGAAGTCTTTAAACCACGATTTGAGGACTTCAATAGCACAGACATAGGTGAGAGGTTTTTTGCAGGAGTGGTGGGTGAAATTCTGTGGCCTGCATTGTGCAGGAGGTCAGACTAGATGATCATAATGGTCCCTTCTGACCTAAACAAAAAATATCTATGTTTACACAGACAGTTTAAAATTCTTTGGGCTTGGATGTTTTTGCTAAAATTGGATAGTTTTAGCAGAAAGCTCTGCATGAAAGATTCAAACCCACCCACTTCCACAATGAAATGTGGAAAAGTTGCAGTTGGCCTTTCTACCTATGATGATGTCACTATATTCACTTCCGTTCTTCCAGTCCCTGAAAGAGTGCCATCCAAAAGAAATATAGAAATCAAAACTTGATATTCCTCTGATATTTCTAAGTAAAACATAAAAAAAGAAAAAAGAAAACTCGTCTTGGAAAAAAATGGTCGTCTTTAAACACCACCATGGACACAAGCAAGAATTTTTTTTCTTTAAAAACAAGACAAACTGAAGACAACAACATCAATCAGCATTCTGACAACATTTATTACAAACCTCTCACTTCCCGCTGATGATATTCTTTGTTTTTAAGTATTGGGTGAGAAATCCACAGCCAAGGATGATGCTTGCGGAGCTGAGGAAGTATGTAATGTGTTACGAATCCCACAGTCCATGCTAAAGCAAACAGCACAATGCTGAGAAAGGGCTGAGCCAAAGGAGGAAAATAATGGAATCACATTTACAAATAATATTTTATAGACCCACAATATTTTTAACGTATAACAATTTAATCTTCCTTATACATTTGCAAGCAATATTGATTCTTACATAAAAAGCATCAAAAGACTACAGGTGGGAAGCAGATGTGGGGTCAGGAAATGAAAGCAACAACCTTTGTTCTTTTTCAAAATGTACTTTACACACAAATTTAACCAGTATTGTAACTGGAAATAAAAACGCTCAATTGGTCGGGTTAATGTAAGAATCCCTCTTCCAACAGCTTCTATGTCATAAAAAAAAGACTAGTATAAAGCAAAGGTTTAGGGAAAACAATTACTAAATGCATTAAATAGTGCCGAATATAAATATCTATAACTGATTTGCAGTGTATATCAAAAGCCTTGAAATTATCTTTGCCATTAAATAATTTTTCCTTAACTTTTCTCTTCACAGCTCCTCTCTATTCTTAGCCATGTAGTTTTCCATAATAAAGATGATATCTTAGGGGGGAAATATTTAAAAGCAGGGGATTAATATACATACCCTTAATGACAGAAACACAGTGCTGGCGCTGACTGCAAATGATAGAACAGCAGCCACTGCGCAGACAATGAGATCCGATTTCAAGATTTCCTTCTGTGAATATAATTTTTTTAAAATACAAAATTATCAAGTGAATACTATTTTAACTGGATAAATTAAATTACTCCATTATGAATTACTGATAGTTTGCATTGTGATGACACTTGTCATTGTTTTACAATATAAAAATATATTTTAATGTAAAGATATTTTCTGCAATATGATTTGCAAAATTATTTCCCCGCACTCTATATTTGTTAAAAATTCAAAAATATCAAACATATCAAAAATATCAAAATTCATTTTAAAACATATTTTGTAAACATTGTTTAATTGTAACATGGGAAACTTAAAACTAAAATGGTTTTACATTACATTTGTGTCTCCGTTTATGCAATGGTATTTGTGGGGTTTTCTCTATTTTTGAAAATGGCAAAAATCTGTTAATATTCTCGTTCCATTTCCTGTTTGGAAGCATTGATACTTTCTCATACTAATACACTGTTTCTTCCATTGCTTAAATAATCTGTGCTTTCTGGGAGAGTTTCTGTCATGTGTTCATAGACATCAATGATAATACATTTATTATTACGTACTACAGAGATGGGTCCAAGTTGTAATGTTTGGTTCAATATAAGTGTCCAAATTTCTCCAAGATTTGGGGGTTTTCAGAAGTGGGCCTATCTCTAGTATTATGTAATGATAATGAAAGGTAAAAATCTACCTTCAAGTAAAGAACTATAACTAGGCTGGAGTAATTGTGTTTTGGAGAAATTGGAAAATACGTTCTTCCTAACCCATTTTTCTTGTGATTAAAATATCATCGTGAATAAACAAATTAACAAGGTAGTTTTTGAGCTATGTGAATTTTTGAACCATTGTATTTTAGAGCTTACAGAAATGTCTTTGGTCAGCAAATCAATAACTTGTCTTAGACTTATGACTAGACATATTACAGAGGGCTAGTAGCCCTTAACATTGGTGGCAAATGAAGGTGCTGACTGACATAAACTGAATGCCTGCTGCTAGATATTTATCTAAATACTGACTTGTAGTGCTTTAATTTAAAGACTCTTAGAAACCTGGGATACAACAACATTTCACTTAAAAGAAAACCTCATCTGATTCAAGATGTTACTGTGACTGTGCACCCAGCCCCAATAGCCAGCCTCGCCAACAAGTGTTTCTGTGGGGAGGAGGAAGAAAACATAAAATAATGCTAGAATAACAGACCCAACAATAGGGAGATAAAAATGAAACAGAGATGTAGGAGACAACACTTGAACAACGAATTGATTTTAAAGTATAGGGGGAGCTGTCAATGACCACTATATTTCGGTTGCTTAACAATTTCGTTATCAAAAGATGATTGCAACCTGTTTCTGAGAACTCTAAACACTTACACTATTTATAGCACGCCTTTGAAATTCAGCTGGACTAAAGCCCTTTGGCTTGAGAAGTGCCTTTTCTGTATCCCATAAAACTCCACTCAGGTTTAGCTGAAATATAAAGTGTTAATTATCCTTTTCCTTCCCTGGATTGTGTTCCTCAGGAAAATTTTGGCAGATTGCCATAGTATTAATGGAACATGAACATTCTAAAGAACTAGATCCAAACCACTGCCAAAGCAGCAGCACCAGAACCACCATGTACATGTTCTGGCAACGTATGGAAGCTAGGAGGAGTGTGAGCAGAGCTGGTGCAGGCTTCCAACAACCACCCTGCCTGCCTGGAGTGAGCACATGGCTCCAGAGGTCCATACCACCTCTGAAGACACCACATGGGACAGAAGCATCCCAACTCAAGGGGGTACAGGGAAAGAGAGAACCAGGCCAGGCCAGCCCCTCACCATCAACTCACTCCTGATCTCCTACCTGGTGCTGCCCCAGTGGCCCATTCCCACCCACAGGATAACAGCCTTCTCCTGCCACCAGCTAATGTAGTTAGCCTTGTAGCTCAAGTGGTAGCAGGTGTGCACCAGTACTGAAAGTTCAGGGTTGAAACCCTGATGATGATGGACATAATGGAATGTATTTTTACCTTTATTAAAAATCCTAGGAAATTACATACTAAAACTACATTAAAAGAATGTTATTTAGGTTGCAAAGTTAAGCACTTGAAAGCTAGGTAATGCTAGATTTATGGTTGCCTGTATAACCTTAATTTAGCCCTGCTGAGTATATGTTATGTAATGAAATGCAATGTAATATGATATAATCTTTAATTACTTGATCTCATACCATTCTCAGTAATGCCAACTCTAAGCATTCAAAAATCATGAGTCAGGCCCCAAAGAAATCATGAGATTGGGTAAAAATTAATAAATGTGTACTCGGGTCATGTTTTCAAAGTTAGACTGAAGGCTAGAAACGTACTATTTTTAAAATGAAAGATGATATTCTCATGTAATCATATGCCTCCCAGAGCTGGGGTTTTAAGAAAAATATCACATATCATGACATTTGCAACAAGATGATAAGAGTAAATAAAACACTGCACATTTTCCACAAGACACCATGCATGGGGGGGGCGGGCACAGAATGGATGCACAAGCAGGCTGAATTAAGGTTGGACAGGCCACCATCTCCTAACTTTCTAGTCCTTGACTTTGTAACCTGACATGTTTTTAATGTAACGTTTGATACACATTATGTGTGAAAGGCCTGACCTCTGACCCTAGTAAAAATTCAATAGTGAAATAATCACTACCATTGGGATTGTTTTGAAGTTTTGGGTAAAAACAGATCATGCAGACAAAGACTCAACATCACCCACCCACCATTCTATCAAAGAAATATTTCTTTATTTTTTAAAGGGCTATTCTGGACATCTCCTGCTTGTGAGAATAAAACAGGAAAACATGCTGTAATTTTTTTCTCCTTGTTTTAAATTATACATTGAGAGCTTTGTATAAATCCTTTTACTAGCTATCTGACTGTTTGTACTAAAGGCCAGGAAGGAAGTTGAGTTTGAATGTAACACATTAACACCCTCAGGCCACTGGTTAATGTAGTAATCAACCATGGGGATGTCTATAGAAATTAATTATAATGCTAGGAAGCTCCATTCTCAAAGCTGAATGGTCAATTATCCATCACAGCTGCTTTGTAATTCCAGTTTCCAAAGCTGACAATTCTTACATAGCCATTCGAGCAGAGAAAAAATAGTAAAGGTCATGTAACTAAACATTACAAATGCTATATTGATTACTACTAACATGAATATTATACAACACAACAGATTTATTTTAATATTTAAACCTATTTGCTTTCATCTTGGGAGGTGAACCAGTTATTTATATCTTAAATTTATTGATTAAAAAGGGGCTAATTTAGCCTGAATATTATGCATGCTTTATACATAGGAGCATAGGCCAGTGGACACTGGACATTTTGTTGCACTTGGCCCAAACAAGCTTTTTTCCTCCACTGTCAACTATAAAAGATGGCAATTACACAGGGTCATGCTGAGGGAAACAAAAGGGGGAAGGATATGCTATTAAAACTTCTCCTTCTGGTCCTCATGTAACAGTGTACCCAATTCCCAGATTGATCAAAGTTCTTCTTACAGAGGATCTGAAAGCTATTTTTAGTTTGCTTTTGAAAATTAATCAAAACCAGAGCTGGTTACGATAGCACACTCCCTTAACTACAGTGGAGCAAGATCAGAATGGACTGTTGTTTAAATGTTTCCCTCAAATTTGATGCACATATATTTTTAGCTGTCTACGCTCACCAACTTTCTATACTGGCATTGCAGTGTGAGAACAATTGTGGAGAACTTACTTAACTTGGTTCAACTATTTATTAAGACATTGCCGCCAGCCACTAAAGGGTTTAGACAGAGCATGTATTAAACTACAATTGCAATCTCCTCTTCAGGGAGTACTATCTGTATCCCAGCATGGAAGAGTTAGCACTACATAAACCAATTTAGAACTGTGCACATCTGCTTACGTTAATATATAAACTAGAGGAAACCCAAACAGAGGAAGAAAGGAAGGTACAGCATTAGGAGGCCCTTGTAGCAGCCAGTAAAAACAGCCTGTGTTTCTAGAAAACAATATGAGATGTCAAACGTGTGTAGTGGAAATGTGCAGCTGACAAGCACCATGTGAAACCAATTCCCTGGCAGAAAAGAGCACCAAGAAACAAATTCTACCACAAAAAAAGGACCAAGACACAAAGGCCCTGTCTACTAGTACAGCCATGCCAGAGTGCTACAGTGGAACACAGTTATCCCCTTTTCCTAGTTACATGGTTCCAGTCTGCAATATAGTCAGGACCTTAACTGTGTTTTTAACCAGATCCTCATCTGCACTCTGAAATGAAATGGTTGTAACCAGTTCAAGGGATGGCCATATTGTTAACTGGGTCAGTCCCCTGACATGGTTCAACTTGTAGAATAGATGAGGTCAGACTGTACACTTGCCCCAGGCAATGAACAATAAGTGGAAGGGATGTGTGGGTTATAAAATCAGAAGAAAATTATGCCTCCCACTATACCTACAATACAGTCAACCAGTTCATAGAAATCAATTGACAGTGGATTGTGCCCATAAGCTACATACCCAAAACACCAGAGTATGTAGCCAAGCTTTATAATAAATACTTTATATCTTTGCTTAGAAGCCTCCCTCCATTAACAGCCATACCTCCACTACGCAATTTAAACCAAGTAAAATAATTAAGTTTAGCAGAAGCTCTGGCTTCTACACCAAGCAGTAAAGTAGTATATTTTCCATACACTCCTTAAACACTACTTACTCTCACAGATGCTTACACTTTAGGGATTATCTAGCTCCCCAGTGCTTCGAGGTGGCCATTATGGATGCTGTGCTGAGGAGAAGGAAAGGTTTCTAGCTGCTGGGAAGCAGGGCAATTTAGAACTTCTGGATGGAATCAGCCACACCTTAAACCCTTCTGGGAACCCCATCCTTGCCCAGCCTGAACTCTTGAGGTCTCCCCCTTCCCCTGAGTATCAGTCACCAATACTCTCCTAAGGCCATGTCTACAGTGGCAGAGTTTTTTCGCTGAAAATTTTGTCAACGATCAAAAAGCGCTAAAAGAAAATGGTTGTTGCATGTTCATGCTGTCTTCCTCTGTCGGCAGAGCGCATCCACACTTGAGGTAGTAGCATTGACAATTGAGCATGGTTAAAGGATTCCACACGGGTGGATTGCAGGTTTCCAGTACATAAAATAAATAATTTTAAAAAGCCTTACCACTGACTCTCTCATCTTCTCTGGGAGTGGATCTGTTGATGAATCTCTCAAATTTTGACGTAGAGAGTGAGGAAAAAATTTACATTGAATAAGGGACCTATTAAAAAAAAAGATTTGTTAGAATACAGTAGTTCTGAATAACAGCTTTTCAGCAAATGGGGTTATATGCCATTAGTAAGGGGAGAAGAGACATTTTAGAGCCCAACTTTACCCTTACATACACATATTCTACTGCTGATAGCAGGAGATTGCTATAGAAAAGCTGAAAATCTGACCAGGGCAGTGTCAGCTTCCTCACCAATAAGGAAGTGTAGTCTAGAATCAGCACAGTAGCATTAATTGGGAAGGGACCACATGAGAGGATAGTTCAGTTCCATGCTCTTTCTAATCTTTGACCACTAATGAGAATGCTGGCAAGGGGGTTCTTTAGTGCCACTTCTGATGTCAAACACTGATATTACAAAAGGTAAAATGTTCATCTCAATATAAATTACATGTTCATCCTCATTTTAGTTTTACAAAACACCTTCTCCTTCATCTTAAAATTTATGCTGGAGGCCATCCCTTAAATACTGTTTCCAATCCCCTAAACTCCATTTAGTTAAATTCAGTCATTAAAAGATATCTTAAACCTCTTTTGGGGGATTATACATTTTAATCTTGATTATACAATGAATACTTGATGTTGTTGTAGAATCAGAAACTCATATTTTAATCTCAGACAAGACATTTAACAATTATTTGAACTACTGAGAATTTGATTAAGGTCGTTAGAAGATTAGAAACTAGATTTAAAAGGTGGCCAAACAATGAATTCAGGGATTCAAAACATCTTATTTAAAACAAAAGATAAGAGTTTTTGTTTAATTAAAGATACTAATGGACTGAGAATTATATCCTGAGGAAAATACACATTTAAAATCTAAAGAACTCATTCTTGAGTGCTTATTTGGTATTTTTCTGTGTGTATTTTACACAAAAACTGAATAAGCCCTCCTGTGTGTAATGCCACAGCTCCTTTTCACCTTCCTTCCCATTCCTGTTTCCTCCCCTGCGTAGAATGACTCCCCATTGTCTCCCTCAGTATTACCTGGCTCTCTCTGTGAATGCCCAAAAAAGACCCCCACCAAGATGGCAGGGGGCCCCATGTTTCTAGCTGCACCTCTGCTTCTGTCAGCCCAACCTTCAGATCATCGTGTTGCTTGGTCTACACTGGTTCTTCACAGTCCCTGGATTCAGCTTTAAATGCTTACTACCTTGAAGAGCAGTTAACATCAGTGGAGAGGCAAAGGTAATGGAACTGACACGAGAAAAGAGTTGTGATCAGATCATGCTCCCCAAGGGTCAGAAACTCTTCCTCTTGCTTCTTATAGTGCTTTCTAATGCATCTCCCCAAACCCTGATAATTAGCCTGTCCCCAGGTTGCATCCATTGGAGATTAGCTGGTTCCATAAGGGTTAATCATATAATTCCCAGACAGCAAAATCTGACCCAAATAACTTAGTACTGATGAAAAGTACCAGATTTATTGCCCTGGTGGTTGAAGCCCTTTATTCATTTACCGAACTGATACACCATGGGCAGCAAGTGTGAACACTTCCCATTTCATCAAAGTACTTTGGGTACCCTGTGATGAGAAACTGAATAGCTTGGTTTCTGTTTATTCATTCATTGTTCTTTCTGCTAAGACAACTGACAGTGGCACAATTTAGTGACAAATCTGCTGGTAGTTTTGCAATGGGGACAGCTGGCTACTGGAATGGACCAAGAGCAAAATATATTTCATACAAGCTACCAAACTAACGACACTACCTTTCAGCCACTGACAACAGTCTTTGGCCCTGATCCAGCAAATACTTCACTTTATGATTGTACATCATCTCACTGATTTCAATGGGACTACTCATGGTAGTACACTTACGCACATACATGAACGTCTGCAGGATCAGTACCTTATTTTGTACCATTTATCTAGAGGTAAATGTGTATCTTATTGCTAGTCCTTGAGATATCCAGTCCCTCTCAAAAAAGAATGTTTTCTAAAACACTGGTAACAATAACCATAAAAGCCCTCCTTTATCATACTTTTTCAGTATGTTTCTTTCTAGTGAGACCCAAGTTTACACAACCAACTTTGTTAGAAGATGACTCAAGTCACCGAATTCAGAAATCACCCTCTCCAGACGTAAATATCACCCTGTGCAATAGTCTACATGCCATATAATATAACCAATAAAAAAAGTTTGCTGACAACTTACATAAGTACAGATGGATCACTGCTTTGCCTACTAAGATGATAAGAAAGTGCAACTAAAAGGCCACAGAAAGCAGAGAACAGTGCTGGAATGTGTCGAGCATCCCATGGTTCCTAATGGGAAGGACAAAAAGGAGAATACTTTTATGTTAGGAATGCAAAACTTACTTTTTAAAGGAAGCTAAATCCTATAATAGAGTGGAGATCTACAGTACTCAATACATCCTATATCAAGGAGTTGTAGTTCTCTCATAACACAATCTATTATTGTGAGAATGGCTGAGATGTTACAGAAATACTTTAGAATTATACAAACTATATACAAAAATATCTCCATAATCACCAATTAGAAAAGAAACTAGAAAACACATGAAAAGCAGATTTTTTTACCTCTAAATAAAAACCAGAGGCAAAATTTATAATCCTCATTAAAAGAACAAACTAGAGATGTGCATAAAATAAATTGCTTTTTATTTGCTAAACCTTAAAATCAAAGGTTGTTTACTCAACCTTTGGCAAGCTTTCTCAATAGCCTGCATAGAATATTAGGGTTGGAAGAGACCTCAGGAGGTCATCTAGTCCTACCCCCTGCTCAAAGCAGGGCCAATCCCCAACTAAATCATCCTAGCCAGGGCTTTGTCAAGCCGGGCCTTAAAAACCTCTAAGTATGGAGATTCCACAACACCTCCCTAGGTAACCCATGCAAGTGCTTCACCACCCTCCAAGTGAAATAGTTTTTCCTAATATCCAACCTACACCTCCCACACTGTAACTTGAGACTATTGCTCCTTGTTCTGTCATCTGAGAACAGCCTAGCTCCATCCTCTTTGGAACCCCCTTCAGGTAGTTGAAGACTGCTATCAAATCCCCCCTCACTCATCTCTTCTGCAGACTAAATAAGCCCAATTCCCTCAGCCTCTCCTCATAAATCACGTGCCCCAGCCCCCTAATCATTTTCTTTGCCCTCTGCTGGTCTCTCTCCAATTTATCCACATCCTTTCTGTAGCAGGGGGCCAAAAACTGGACGCAATACTCCAGATGTGGCCTCACCAGTGCTGAATAGAGGGGAATAATCACTTCCCCCAATCGGCTGGCAATGTTCCTACTAATACAGCCCAAAATGCCATTGGCCTTCTTGGCAACAAGGGCACACTGTTGACTCATATCTAGCTTCTCATCCACTGTAATCCCCACGTCCTTTTCTGCAGAACAACTGCTTAGCCAGTCGATCCCCAGCCTGTAGCGGTGCATGGGATTCTTCCGTCCTAAGTGCAGGACTCTGCACTTGTCCTTGTTGAACCTCATCAGATTTCTTTTGGCCCAATCCTCCAATTTGTCTAGGTCCCTCTGGACCCTATCCCTACCCTCCAGCGTATCTATCTCTCCCCCCAGCTTAGTGTTATCTGCGAACTTGCTGACAGTGCAATCCATCCCATCATCCAGACCATTAATGAAGACGTTGAACAAAACCGGCCCCAGGACCCACCCCTTGGGCACTCCGCTTGATACCGGCTGCCAACTAGACATTAAGCCATTGATCAGTACCCGTTGAGCCCAACGATCTAGCCAGCTTTCTATCCACCGTATGGTCCATTCATCCAGCCCATACTCCTTTAACTTGCTGGCAAGAATGCTATGGGAGACCATATCAAAAGCTTTGCTAAAGTCAAGATATATCACATCCACCACTTTCCCCATATTCACAGAGCCAGTTATCTCATCATAGAAGGCAATCGGGTTGGTCAGGCATGACTTGCCCTTGGTGAATCCATGTTGACTGTTCCTGATCAGCTTCCTCTCCTCCAAGTGCTTCAAAATGGATTGCTTGAGGACCTGCTCCATGATTTTTTCAGGAACTGAGGTGAGGCTGACCGGTCTGTACTTCCCCGGATTCTTCTTCTTCCCTTTTTTAAAGATGGGCACTATATTTGTCTTTTTCCAATCGTCCAGGACCTCCCCCGATCGCCACGAGTTTTCAAAGATAATGGCCAATGGCTCTGCAATCACATCAGCCAACTCCCTCAGCACCCTCGGATGCATTGCATCTGGCCCCATGGACTTGTGCATGTCCAGCTTTTCTAACTAGTCCTTAACCTGTTCTTTCACCACTGAGGGCTGCTCACCTCCTCCCCGTACTGTGCTGCCCAGTGCAGCAGTCTGGGAGCTAAGCTTATCTGTGAAGACTGAGGCAAAAAAAGCATTGAGTACTTCAGCTTCTTCCACATCATCTGTCACTAGGTTGCCTCCCCCATTCAGTTAGGGTCCCACACTTTCCCTGACCTTCTTCTTGTTGCTAACATACCTGTAGAAACCCTTCTTTTTATCCTTCACATCCTTTGCTAGCTGCAACTCAATTGTGCTTTGGCCTTCCTGATTACACCCCTGCATGCTCGAGCAATATTTTTATACTCCTCCCTAGTTATCTGTCCAAATTTCCACATTCGCTATTCTTTCTGCACATCAGGATGGTTTGTTCCTGTGCCCTCAATAATGCTTCTTTAAAATACTGCCAGCTCTCCTAGACTCTTTTCCCCGTCATATTAGCCTCCCAGGGGATCCTGCCCATCAGTTCCCTGAGGGAGTCAAAGTCTGCTTCTCTGAAGTTCAGGGTCTATATTCTGGTGCTCTCCTTTCTTCCTTTTTTCAGGATTGTCAACTCAATCATCTAATGGTCACTGCTGCCCAGGTTGCCACCCACTTCTACTTCCCCTACCAATTCTTCCCTGTTTGTGAGCAGCAGGTCAAGAGGAGCATGGCCCCTAGTTGGTTCCTCCAGACGGACAGAGAGATATGCCAAGTTCTGTAGGCTATGGTAATGTAAACAGCAACATGCAAACAAAAAAATGCAGGCATGAACAACGCTCTTGCAAGGATCAAACACTCTTAACATTATTATTTATTATTAGAAGGGGTAAAACAGTGGTTGCCATTGTTAAGACTCAGCTCCAGCATCCACTTTCAGTTGTTCCTAACTTTCTAAAAAAACTGCTCTTTGGGCTAAAATTTTCCATGTTTATTTTCAACTCAGAATATTCGTGGAAACTTTGATGATAATTAATTGATGCCCAGTATCTTAAAAATGGCTCCATCAAATACATACTTCATAATATGACTGAGTCATATTGACACAGTGCGGCTACACACTTCCCCATACATGTGTCTTATGTCAAAGCCACAACTGACCCTTGGGTGTATAACTTCTTTTCCAAAACTGAAATACATTAAAGAGCCTTGCAATTTCAAAACTACTTTATACTGTATGAGACATAACTCCTTCCCCTTCCTAGTATTAAATAAACCCTAGATGATCATACATATTCTTTTACGTGACTTCAATAGTCCATTACGTAATGCACCTCTCTGTTCTTAGCCTGCCCCCTCTTCTGCAGCTAGTTACTACAGCTAGTCTTTACTGCTCTTCAGAATTAAACTACACAGCAATCAGGGAAAACACATTCTATGCCAATGCGGCATGTTTTACAAAAAGTGTAACGAACCCATATCCATTTTGTCATTTTCCTTCCTGACTTATGATGTCTGGTAGAGCTCTAATTTAAAAAAGCTGAAAGAACAACATAGTCAATAATTGGACAATGATTCTTCTCCCTGGGGGGAAAGGAATGACAGGTTTCACTCCTGGATGGTGATGTTATCTGTCATTCCGGAGAGGGAGTTTGTATTCCTAGTTGCCTTCATTCTGTTTAGGTGATGTCTTGCTCTTTCATTCCATATACAATTTTGACTTTGATTCACACACACAAATAGTGGTTTTTAAAGCAAGTGAAATGCAGGTGCAGGGTTAAGGATGAAAGTGATGAGTTAAATAAACACTGAGGCTGAAAGAAAAAAAAAATTTGTTTCATCAGAGGTTCACCTACTCCCAAAATAACCAATTAAGAGGTGGATAAGAGCTTCTCTGGAATTTAAAAGTTTGTTGCCCTAGAAATAAAAAACATTTTTTAAAAGAAGTTAGGCACAGTAGAAGTATCCAAACAAACAAAAAACCCACTTTCTCATGTCATTTGTCCCCTTTTTTGAAAGAAAAGGCTTCTCAAGCCTGATACACCTTTACGTTTCAAAGGTACTTTGTAGTAAATCCTGCTCCCCACTCAACGCCAGAGAAGGTCCTGCACATGGTAGAATCACTGTGGTAACATGTAGTAATCAGGGTTGTTTTGATTCGGAACATCCCCCTCATCGCAGATAGCTAGTGCAGGCTGCTGCTACCACACCAGGAGTGAAAGTATAAAGGCTGCAAGAGTTGCTTGGTCACTGGCTGCAGTGTAGCTGGATGCTGAGACAAGCACCCGTTGTGTAAGAGGTGATGTATAGGTTCTGAGTTTTAACCCTAACCCTATATATTTTAGCAATGCATGTTGAGAAGTGATTTTGCAACCACTTATAATTTTATCATCATTCAGCCATTTTTGTCCCTGCCCCATCCTAGACACACAAAACTCTTCTTTGAGCACAATTTACAGGGCAGGTTTTGAAATTCAGCTGTTTTTTATTCCTTTACTTTTAAAGACACGGTAATAATAAGTGGGAAAAACCCCTCACCTCATTCTTGTAAAATATTTACCTCTTGGCTGAGATCTTACAAGGCAAACTTTAGCCAAAAATAATTTTTCTGAAAGTTATGAGCAAGTGGAAGCCCGTGGTTGTAACAAACTTCTCCACAAATTTAACCATAGTATTTTGGTACCAAGTGTATTCTATTTTCAATGAACACTAATGACTGAGGACTGTGAGTTACCCTAGGAGCATTTATTATGTTCATTCGTCCATTTATGTTAATCCAGAAGTAAGAATCATAATGTTGATTTATTTAGATGATCTGTTGATGGCAGAAAAGTTATTAGAGTGAAGGGAGGAGCTCCCCATAAACTTCTGCAAAGCTACCTCATTGTTCTCCTTCAAAACCTCTCTTTTCTCTCCTGTTCCATGGTGCCTACAAAAAAACTTGGCAACAGTTAAGCCACTTGTGGGCTGAAACCGCTGCCTATTATGCTGACTAACATGGTCTCACTGTTTCCTTATAATCCCATCTGGCTATATACATCTGTTGTCTCTTCTCTTATATTTCAACTGTAAGCTCCTTGGGGCAGGGACTGTCTTTTTATTGTTCTGTGTTTGTACCCCTAGCATAATGGGGTCTTGGGTCCATGACATGAGCCCTTAGATGCTACTGTAACACAAATAAATAAATAATACATTGTACTGAATTTGCACTGAGCCCTTGCTGACATCTTTGTAGTTGTCATAAATCTCAAGAACATTATAAGGATCCCAAAAAGTATCCAAAAATGGTAACACTTTTTATATTTATAAACCTTGAAAACAGCCAGTGTTAAAAATGAAGTTTCCATGTGCTTGGTTTGACCTAAGTTTCAGCTAGTTTTCAATTTACTAGTTACAAAATTCTAAAAATAGGGGGTTAGACAGGAATTGCTGACAGATTTTTCCATTCAACTTTACTATGTGGCACTGTACAGTAATATACTCTCATTCTCTCACACATAAAACTAATCTTGGACCTTCTCTACTTCTACAAACAGGTTTCTGCAAACACATTTTACTATTCTTTTTGTTAAATCCAGAAGATATTATTTTCATCACCAGTGAAAAACACTGAAATACAACAAAAGATGGGTTTTTGGACACAGATATGGTTACAAATAACTTACTACTCATTGCAAAGCATAGTATTTGACGGCGCTCTCCAAAATTTACATCCTTAATAGCTCTTGTCTGGACCCCAAGGGTCTCTAAATTAGGAAGTATATGAATTGATGAACCTGTCTCCAGAAATCTGCTTGAAGTATTTTATGTGGTTGAAATAAAACTGTGCAATAAGCCTATAATTCTATATTTGGTCCCTTACTCTCTGGGAATTCTATGTATACACGAGGGTCCATTCAGTCTTGTTTGAAAACATTTTGGGGGCAGTTCTAGCTGTCTGAAAGGGAGCTTTGCATTCTATATTTTGCCACGGTAGAACTTTAATTAGCACAAATATATACCAAATTATTAGTGCATGGATGAAGTTAGTGTTCTTAAAAAGCATGTATCAAGAAGCACTGTTCCACTCATTATTATGACTTCTGAGTTTGGGCCTTAATCAGACTACAAATCAAACTATACTAATTCTAAGATGTTCTGAGTCGTGCTTAGAATAGGCACTGAAATTTAGAAATTGCCTACCAAAAGCCATAGATAAATTATTTTTTAATATTTGATTCCAGGCATACAGCACAGCTACTTACATACTGATTATACACTTCTGATGAAGATGATTTGCAATTATCTAGAGATGGAACAGGCCACCCATGCCACTTATAAAATGAGTACATTTACTTCAGATTAATATTTTTCCCTAGATCCAGTATCTGTTTTTCCCATGATGATTAAGATAACCCATAAGTTCCTTAAACAATTAAAAGAAACTGTAGAAAAATTAATTTGGATCTTAATAAGCCACAAATCAAAGTCAGTGGCTATGTGGTGCAAATAGGGCTAATTTTAAATCAGGGGTTGGCAACCGACGGCACGCGAGCCAATTTTTAATGGCACGCTGCTACCTGCCGGGGACAACAGCATGCAATTAAAAATGTTGCCCGGCCCACTCTTCTCCGCCCACCACTCTCCTTGCAGGGCGGGCAAGCTTCCCCCTCCCCTCGCCTCTTCCCCCAGGGTGCAGGGTTCCTGCCCCTCCTTCTCTCCCTCCCTGCGGCCGATCAGCTGACAGCCCTTACTACGAAGGGGGAGAGGGAAAAGCAGAGCCGCAGCGCGCTCTCTGCTCCGGGGACGTTGGGGAAGGGGGTGGAATCGGCATATCCGCTCCAGCTCCCTGCCGTGAGCTGCTCAGGTCAGGGGGCTGGGAGCACCCCAGCCCACACTCCCAGCCCTCTGCCCTCACCCCTGCACTCCCCACACACCTCAGCGTCGTGCCCTGACCCCTGAACTCCCCACAACCCCAGCCCTGACTCTGGCACCCCCCACAAGTACCCAGCCCCTCCAGCCCCCTGCCCTGATTCCTGCACCCTGCTCACACACCCCCAGCCCCCTGCCCTGACTCCTGCACCCCCCAAACCTCATGCCCTGACACTTGCACCCCCACATCCACATCCCCACCCTGAGCACCAAACGGGAGCTCCTGCACACGCACACCCACATTCCCACCTGCACCCCTCACACCAAATGGGAGCTGCCCAGGTAAGCGCTCCACTCCCAAACCACCTGCCCCAACCCAGAGCTCCCTCCCTCATTCTAGCTCCTGGCCAGACCCTGCACCCCAACCCCCAGCCTGCTTCTTCACCCCCAGCCCTGTTCTCAGTGCACTCCCACCCTCATCTCAGTGCAGAGAGAGGAAGAGAATGGGCCAGAATCAGGGAGAAAGTAGGTACCTACTCGATGTGGACAGGGCCGGGACCCCAGACTGGCAGCGGGGCTGAGAGGAGCCAGCAGCCGGGACCCTGGCTGGCAGGAGCTGGCGGACGGACCCCCAGACCAGCAGCAGGCTGAGCTGCTCAGCCCACTGTTGGTCTGGGGTCCCGGCCGCCAGCCCCGCTCAGCCCGCTGCTGGTCTGGGGTTCTGGCTGCCAGCTCCTTGCCAGCTGGGGTCCCGGCCACCGGCCCGCTCAGCCCGCTGCTGGTCTGGGGTTCTGGCTGCCAGCTCCTTGCCAGCTGGGGTCCCGGCCGCTGGCCCCGCTCAGCCCGCTGCTGGTCTGGGGTTCTGGCTGCCAGCCCCTTGCCAGCTGGGGTCCTGGCCGCCGGCCCCGCTCAGCTCGCTGCTGGCCTAGGTGAACGGAACCCCAGGCTGGCAGCGGGCTGAGTGGGCCGGCAATGTAAGATCAGCATTTTAATTTAATTTTAAATGAAGCTTCTTAAACACTTTGAAAACCTTGTTTACTTTACATAAGACAATAGTTTAGTTATATAATATATAGACTTATATAGAGAGACCTTCTAAAAAACGTTAAAATGTAGTATTAGCATGCAAAACCTTAAATTAAAGTGAATAAATGAAGACTCGGCACACCACTTCTAAAAGGTTGCCGATCCCTGTTTTAAATTGTTGGATGTCAAGTCATTTATTTAAAAAAATTACTAAAAATATTTAGTTTAGCAAAACAAGAAATAGTAGGCCAGGTCTTACTAATTTACTGAGTTTACTGCCAACTCAAAGATGTGGCTCCCACTATTTTAGTTGCATGGATTTTTTGGTTTTGTTTTTTACAGTTGTTAGAGAACCATCACTATTGAGACCAAGCAAAATAATCAGATTATTAATCATGGCTATTTTATTATTAAGGAAAAGTAAACATTAAGCATTAAGCCTAATGATAAAATAGTTACGTCCATTACAATCTCTTCTGTACGTCTATCTGTGGAGAGCTTTTACCAGAGATTACAACCTTAAGTGTGAAATGCTTCTGGGGGCATTCTTTCTTTGGTAAGTTAAGACTAAAGTATCTTGTTTCCTACAACTATTGTGAAATGCTGTCTTAAGTATCTTGGGGCTTGTCTACACAGAAGGATAATACCTCTATAGGGGTGTCATTTCTAAAGCGCACTAATGTGTTGTGCATTCACCGGTCTGTGTGAACCCTGCTGGTGTACTTTAACACAGTGCTGTTTGAAACAGTATTACATTGAAGTGCACTAGGGAACCTTTAGTGTGCACCAGCAGAGCCTACATACACCAATTAATGCACAACACATTAGTTCTCTTTAGAAATCACACCCCTGTAGTGTGCATTACTCCACTGTGTAGACAAGCCCTTATTAGATAATTTAAAACTGTTTATGTATGGGCAACAGAATTTGTCTAATGGCAGGTGGATCCTGTTAGTTATTCTAAATAACCAGACAATTTACAGTTGGGCAATGTAAGCAATCTTAACTAAATCCTATGCAATTGAAGAAAATATTTAAATGTGTTACTTAGAAGAAGCCATTTAAGGAGCTGTTTTAAAACAGGCCAATTATGAATATTAAGAATTTTAAATCCAACTTAATCCCATTATTTCTCTGTTTACCAATGTTTAGTCCCTGTCTCATCTCCAGGAATACGTGGTCTAACCATTTGGTGATTAACAGGAGAAACTGTTAATATTTTAAATTATCACAGCATTTCCATATCCTAACAAAATTACAAGAGATTTTAAATCTAATCCCTTGGCAGTATTTTGGTTAATCTTCTCTCACCAATCCATGTTGAAATCTTGGGGAGGTTTCTTTGGTTTGGTTTCTTCTTGAGTCTTTTCTGTTCTTCTAAGCTCTTTGTAGTAGCTTGTTTTTAGAGATGGGCAGGATGAGTTGTGGAGTGCTTGCTGTTTAAGCAGGGTAGCAGAGGTGCTTACTTCAGAGTTTTTTTATACTCTTCTCCTTCCTATTTCCATGAAATTATAGAAAAATTACCTCTTCCAAGCTTGTTTAGATTCAAATTGGTTCCTAGAATTTCTTCATTGGCTCCATACCACCAGGGTTGGCTTAGGTGATACTTTCAGCTCCTGAACATGCAGTCTATTTAATGAATATGCAACATTTCTAATTACCTTTGTTCTGCATGTAGCAGAAAAATCCCAGATAATCTTTTGAAGTTAGAAGTTAACTTTTTCTTTACTTTCAGTCCATTTTTGAAATCTTTCTTCTATTTTATTAGAGTTCAACAAGAAATGAAATTCTGTTTCCAAAAAGTCCAAACACTCCTATTCTTCATATGGAAGTTTTTAGTTCTCAAAACAGTCATCCTACATTAAATAACTCTTAGAAAGCCAGTAGTTTAAAAAGTTATTTAAGAAGTTGTTGATTCTTTTATAATAATTTTTGGAGAAATAATTCTTCAGGTCTTTCTGTGTTGGGTGAGGGGGTTGCTTGTACAGTGCCAGTAATTAATTAATTCCCCCTTAATATAAATACTCTATAATTAAATGGCTTCTTACATTAGTAACTAGCTCAGCAAGGTCATTAAATTCTAAGCGTTTTACCATTAGCAATGAAACTAGGAAATTATATTAGGAGCTTTGCACTTAACTAACATACTTGCAAATATTCCAATCAAAATTATTTCCCATTTCAATATTTAAGAACTAAACAAAAATTTAAAATATTTCCAACTATATATGTTTTTCCTTGAGGTTTTTAAGAGACAAGCAGAAGTTTTTCTTTGAAAAGAAAGGTTAGAGGAGCTTCATATAGGTCCACTTTACCCCTAGGCTTTATGGTTTGATAAGGCTCTTCAGTAACTCTTCTCTTTGACATCCATTTTGTGTGTATTAGTTGCAGTCTTTACAATTAAAATGCCTATCAAATATTTTATACACCGCACCAATCACGACAACCAAGCTTACATCCATTTCTCAAAACATGGTATAAAAAAATTCATAGAGAAAATTAAAGCAAGTTTAAAATGAAGCTTTTCTGAATTTGTCTAAACACTCTTTGGGGTAACAAACATGGTTTTATGGTGAAGGAGAGGTTATCTTCCTGCCATTTGCTTGTCCCTGGGGACAGAAAGCTGAAACCTTCTGCAATTTCTTTAAGCCAGCCTGAACATTTTATAAAAAATGGTTACTTACCTTTTGTAATTGTTGTTCTTCGAGATCATGTCCATTCCAATAGGCATGTACACGTGCCGCATGTACTATCGCCAGAAGCTTTTCCCTAGCGGTACCCGTCGGGTCGGCTGTGGAGACCCCTACAGTGTCGCCTCCATGGCGGTGTATATATGTCCCTGCCGACCCGCTGCCTGCTCAGTTCCTTCTTGCCGGAATACTCCGACAGCGGGTAGGCGGATGGGATTTGGAATGGACATGAGCAACACATCTTGAAGAACAACAGTTACAAGAGGAAAGTAGCTGGTTTTTCTTCTTCGAGTGATTGCTCATGTGCATTCCAATAGGTGACTTCCAAGCAGTTACCCCGGGGGAGGGGTCAGAGTTCACCTAATAGCTGAGTGCAGGACTGCCCTACCAAACCCAGCATCATCCCTCACCTGCTGGGTAATGGCGTAGTGAAGGTGTGGACTGAAGACCAGGTTGCCACCTTGCAGATGTCCTTGACAGGGACCTGCGCCAGGAAAGGTACAGACATCTCCTGCGCTCTGGTAGAGTGCGCCATAATCAGCGGGGCTGGAACTTTAGCCAGGTCATAGCAAGTCCTGATGCAGGATGAGATCCATGACGAGATGCGCTGTGATGAGATCAGGAGCCCCCCATTCTTTCTGCAATAGCACTAAAGAGCTGTGGTGACTTACGAAACAGCTTTGCGCGTTCAATGTAAAATGCTACGGCCCGTCTAACGTCCAAGGAATGGAACATGCGCTCCCTGTTAGTGGCATGGGTTTAGGGACGAACACAGGTAAAAATATGTGCTGGCTCACATGAAACTGGGAGACAACCTTAGGCAGGAACGCAGGGTGGGGACATAGCTGCACCTTGTCTTTATAAAATACCATGTAAGGCGGTTCGGAGCTCAGTGCTCTGAGTTCAGATACCCTTCTAGCAGAGGCTATAACCACCACGAAAGCCACCTTCCAAGAAAGGAAGGAGAGAGAGCAAGTAGCCATGGGCTCAAAGGGGGGCCCCATGAGAGAGGACAGGACCAGGTTGAGGTCCTGGGGGGGGGATGAGCCGAGGTACTGGAGGATAAAGTCTGTCGAGGCCCTTAAGAAACCTGCTCACCATGGGATTACCAAACCCTGATCCCCCCGCCGTTCCCGGGTGGAAGGCCGAAATGGCCGCAAGGTATACGCTTAGGGATGATATTGCTAATCCTTGGTGCTTGAGATCTAAAAGATAGTCCAAAATAAGGGGAATTGGGGCCGATTGTGGCTCAGTTCCCCTTTGTTGAGACCAAATGGAGAAACGCTTCCACTTAGCCAGGTACGTGGCTCGAGTGGAGGGTTTCCTACTCCCCAGCAGGACCTCCCTAACCTAGTGCGAGCACTGAAGCTCAAGAGGGTTCAGCCATGGAGCTTCCACGCCATGAGGTGGAGTGACTCCAGGTTGGGGTGCTGTAGATGGCCATGGTCCTGTGAAATTAGGGTTGGACAGAGAAGGAGCGCTACTGGTCTGTCCACTGAGAGGTTCAGTAACATGGTGAACCAGTGCTGGCGGGGCCCCGCTGGCACTATGAGGATTAAGGAAGCCGTGTCCTGACAAGTGTATGAGGGGGAATGGCAGGAACGCGTACAGCAGGTGACCTGTCCATGATAGATGAAAGGCATCTGCGGTGGAGCCTGGGCTGTGGTTCAGGAAGGAGCAGAATCTCTGGCACTTCCTGTTGCTCCGCATCGTGAACAGGTCCATGTGGGGAGAGCCCCACCTCTGGAAAATTGAGTGAACGACGTCGGGCCTGAGGGACCACTCATGTCCATGGAACGAGTGACTGAGGCCGTCTGCCAGCTCGTTCTGCACCCCCGGAAGATGCAACACCTGCAGGTGTATGGAGTGGGTGATACAAAAGTCCCAGAGCGCAAGGGCTTCCCAACAGAGGGGAGAGGAACAAAAACCATCCTGTTTGTTTCTACAGAACATCGCTGCAGTATTGTCCATAAGCACTGATATGCACATGCCCTGAAGACAGGCCTGAAATGCTTGGCATGCCAGGCGAACCGCCCTGAGCTCCCTCACATTAGCTCTGCATGGGACCAGAGGCTCTGGGTTCTGACGTTGTCCAGATGTGCTCCCCAACCGAGCGCCAAGGCGCCTGTGACAAGGGAAAGCATGGGTTGAGGTTTTGCAAAGGGTACTCCCACATAAACCAGCTGTGGTTGCAGCCACCATTGGAGAGAGTGGACAATTTGAGGTGGAAGGGTCCCTATGGAGTCCAATAGGTCCCTGCCCGGTCTGTGCACCTGCGCTAACCACGTCTGGAGGGGCCAAAGGCGCAGCCTGGCATGCTGTACCATGTATGTACAGCCCGCCATGTGCCCCAGTAGTCTCATACAATTCCTGGCCGTAGTTGTGGGGAAGCAGAGAAGGGTCTGGATAATGTCCATGAGCGCTTTGAAGTGCAGTTCCGGAAGGAACACCCTTGCGCGTGTGGAATCCAAGCAAGGGCCGATGAACTCTATTCTTTGTGTGGGGGTCAATGTGGACTTGGGCTCGTTCAATTCAAGTCCCAACCTGTGAAACGTAGCCCAGGCCAGGGACGTGTGCTCCACCACCTGTGCTTGGGACTCGGCCTTGATGAGCCAGTTGACCAAATATGGGAACACCTGCACCTGGCACCTGCAGAGGAAGGCCGCCACTACCACCATACACTTGGCGAACATCCGGGGGGCCACAGAAAGGCCAAATGGGAGCACCTTGAACTGGTAGTGCTGGCCACTGACCACGAATCTGAGAAAGCGTCTGTGGGCTGGAATAACAGCAATGTGAAAGTACGTGTCCTTCAAGTCGAGGGCAGCGTACCAGTCTCCCGGATCCAGGGAGGGAATGATGGCAGACAGAGAGACCATGCAAAACTTTACCTTTTTCATGTATGTGCTGAGGTCTCGTAGTTCCAGAATAGGCCGAAGCCCGCCCTTGGCCTTGGGGATGAGGAAATAGCGGGAGTAGTACCCCTTGCCCCTGAATTCCTGAGGAACCTCCTTTATTGCCCTTAGAGCTAGGAGCGATTGTACCTCTTGTAAAAGGAGTTGCTCGTGAGAGGGGTCCCTGAAGAGGGACAGGGAAGGGGGATGAGAGGGTGGGAGGGAACAGAATTGGATAGAATATTCCACCCCCACCATGCTGAGGACCCAGCGGTCTGACGTGATCTGAGACCAAGCCGGTAGAAGCGGGAAATTCGATTCACAAAGGGGGGGAACAATCCAAGAAGGCGACTGGGTCGCCATCCTCATGCGCATCTTCAAAAGTTGGGCTTGGGGCCGGGGGGCTGTTTGGTTGAACCCTGGCCTTGGCTCAAGGAGGATTGCGATGGGCGCCTCCTGTTATTTCTGCCCCTCCTCCTAGGTGGATCCCGCCTAGGGTGCCCCGGGTAGAAACGGTACGGGGACTGAGGTCTAAAGAGCTTTCTCTGAGGTGCTGGGGTGTGCAGCCCCAGAGACTTCAGTGTCGCCCATGAGTCCTTCAGGCTGTGCAGGCGTGTGTCCATATTTTGAGCAAACAGACCCTCACAGTCAAAGGGGAGGTCCTGTGTTGTGTTTTGGGCCTCAGGTGTGATCCCCAAAACCTGAAGCCACACACTGCGCCACACAGTGATGGCAGTGACCATGGTTCTAGCTACAGAGTCCGCTGCATCCAGGGCTGCCTGGAGAGCGGTCCTAGACACAACTCTACCCTCCTCAAGGAGCGCACCGAACTCCCTATGAGAATCAGCCGGGATTAACTCCTGGAATTTAGCCAGTGAGTTCCAGAAATTAAAAGCGTATCGGCTAAGCTCTGCCTGCTGAGTCGCTACCCGAAGCTGGAGCCCCCCAGTCAAATAGATTTTACGGCCAAAGAGATCCAGCTTCTTGGCATCACGTGACTTAGGTGTGGGGCCTGGTTGACCCTGCCGCTCCTTGTGGTTTGCCACATCAACCACCAGAGTCCCCAGTTGGGGGTGGGTAAACAGGTGCTCATAGCCCGTTTGCGGCACAAAGTAGCGTCTCTCGACCCCTTTAACTCTTGGTGGTATAGAGGCTGGGGTTTGCAAGAGCACCTTCGTGGTGTTCTGAATTGTCCTTATGAGGGGCAAAGTTACTCTGGAAGGACCCTCAGGGGTGAGGATGTCCACCTTCGGATCTGAGTCCTCCATAACTTCCTCTGCCTGGCAGTTGAGGTTAACTGCTACCCTCCTAAGCAGGTCCTGGTGGCCTTTGGTACCCATTGGTGGTAGAGTGGTGGAGGTGCCCACCACCGCCTCGTCCAGCGAAGAGGAGGAAGAGGTTCCTGGGACAGGGTCTTCCTGCCCCTTGGGTTCTCTGGAGGCTGGGCCAGGTACCTTGGAGCACCCCGCGACCGCAGGTTCAGGTGCCACTGACATCGGTGGAGGAGGGGCCGTGCTTGTCTGTGGCCTCTCAACAGCCCTGTCCTGTAAAGGATCCTCAGGGGCCCTAGGGTGTAGCATGCCATCAACGTCGCTGATGGAGGGGCACAGGGGGCCATCGATACCAGCCTAGATCCCAGACCTTGACCCTGGTGGTAGGCCCAGGGTGTCCAAAAAGGCCATTGTACTGGGCCCTGCCACTGGGGTGGCCAAGTGTCGACTGGTGCCGGTTGTTCCGCCGGCCTACAGTGCCGGGATCGGTGCCGGGACTGGGAGTGGCTGCGTCGGGACACAGACAATTCTGCGTTTGACTCTGACGAGTATTCTGTACCCGACCACGGGGGAGCAGAGCCCGACGGTGCCGGGGAGCAGTACCAGGGAGATGGAGATCGGCGCCTGAACATCATGGGCTTCCCCCGATAATGAATCAACGGTGGCGCCACCATCACCGCCGCCAACAGTGCCGCCATTGCCATCGGTGTCATGACTGGTGTTGTAATCGCCCACGGTGCCAGGCACGATGCCACAGTCGGTGCTGTCGCCGGTGTTACGGGTGGTGCCTGAGTTCACGAGGCTGGGCCCCATACCTGCGGAGCCAGGTACTGCGCCGTCGTATCAATGAGGTCTTGAGCCACTTGATATGTGTCCGGAGTGGAGGGGAGGTCAAGCTCTTCCTCTAAATTGTCACGGGTAGGAGAGTCCGTTCTCGCCGGACTCAACGGCTCTGTGACTGGGGCCAGAGTCAACGGCGCCAGTTCTTGGGGACCAGACCAAGGGTGTCCTGCCAGAGGACGCACCCCACTGGAATCCCCCCTCAGCTTCCTGACAGGGGAATGTCCCCAGTCTAGTTTCTTTTTCTTATGCAGCACTGGGGGCTGTGAACGATGCTGCCGCGAAGCACTGGCCTTCTGGGCAGGAGAGTGGTGCTGGTGCTCCCTGGTGGAGTCCTTCCTCGGTGCAGGGACATCCCGCACTGAGGCCAGTGCGCTAAGCACCGAGGATGCTGGTGTTGGCTCAGGCTGTGGCTGAAGGGCTGACTCCATCAAGAGGAGCTTCAGGCAATAGTCCTGCTCCCTCTCAGTCCTGGGTCTGAAGCTCCTGCAAATAGGGCACTTATGTGTCTGATGGCCCTCCCCGAGGCACTTGAGACAGGCGGCGTGCGGATCACTTGTTGGCATAGGTTTTGCACACCTCTCGCACGCTTTAAACCCCTGCAACTGAGGCATGCCCCGGCGCCAGGGAGAATAAAACGGGGGGAACCCCCCGAATTAAGCTAAACTAACTCTACAACTATTAACAATTAACTAACAACTATTTACACAGAAACAAGGGAACCACTAGATAAGGCACTTGCAAAAGCAAGAGACTAAGCTGTTGCAACGACCATCACGGGTGGTAAGAAGGAACTGAGCAGGCGGTGGGTTGGCAGAGACATATATACACCACCATGAAGGCGCCACGCTAGGGGTCTCCACAGCCAACCCGACAGGTACCGCTAGGGAAAAGCGTCCGGCGATTGTGCATGCGGCACTCGCACAAACCTATTGGAATGCACATGAACAATCACTCAAAGAAGAACATAACTAACTAAAACACAGACAGATAGTGTTATATTTTCTAGCAGCCTGGCTATAACATACTTGTAGCTATATCTTAATATTCAGTAAAAGCGCAAGTAAGTTTGTAATGGACCTAATATTTAAAAAAATAAGTTATAATCATTTTTGCATCAATTTTGAGGTCTGTCTACCACAGCGGGAACAACACAGAAGAGAGAAATCTGGTGATTACAAAATATTTCATGGTGTATTATTATTCCTCAAAACAGAATGCTGACGGATTGGTTGCAGAAAGGTAACCAATTAGAATGGTAAAGACGAAAAGTGACACACTGCTAAACCCAGCACTCTGAATAATTGTGGGGAAACAGGAAGATACACCTGAGGGTTTAAAAGAGAATCCTTAAATATTTGGGCACAAGCCAGAGAACAGCTCAAGAGGGCAGAAAACGTCAACACATCATGCAGTCCCATTCAGATCAATCAGATTCCACATTGGTGAATTTGGCTCTGCATCTCCAAACTGATGAATCTAATATCCAAGAATAAAAACACCTCCTCCAGGAAATAGAGGGAGAACCTCTTCATAGACTGGGTTCTAGGATGGCTAGTAGGACTCTCATTTTCTGTTGATGCTTACAGAACTAACATGTAGAGCAGAAACAAAGAGAGGCTGAAGGGAACATTCATACTTTCAAAAGTAAACAAGTTACCAACCACTTCAAAAGAGAAAGAGAAAGCTCTATAATTGATGCTGTTAGATACACTAATGAAAGGAATGACCAAAAGAGCCAATGAAACCTACCTAGGCTATTTAATTTTATAGGAGCCATAGCTAAAAAAGTAAATTAATAAAGGCCAGAAAGAACTGGAATGATGCCCTGCAGAATGATATAGCTAAGTGATGGTGAGGAGGAATAAAAGAAAATGTCCTTGTAACCAGGCAACAAAAACAAGTATTAGTAATCTATGGACTGTGACATTTATGTTCTCACCCCGTAAAATCAATCAAATTAATATACAGTACTCTGAAATATAAGGCTGAGATAGGCAGCTGGTGTCATTTTGCTCACATGATGTGGAAGTGTCAAATGGTATAAGATTTATGGAAAGATATTGTGCAGGAGGTGAAGGTTATAACCAAAATAAAATTTTGCCTAGCTAATGAACTCTGTATGTTTGGGGCATTACAGGTTTTTTTTAAAAATTATTCAAGGTCACTTAGAACCACCACTCCACTTGGTGGCTTCTGTACACCAAGTGTATTAAAAAGAACA
The DNA here is from genome assembly GCF_965152275.1 of Natator depressus. NCBI lineage: Eukaryota > Metazoa > Chordata > Testudines > Cheloniidae > Natator > Natator depressus. Next base: position 132,831,098 of record NC_134236.1, read on the forward strand.
TTATGACTCAAAATCTTGCTCCCCTCATGAACTTTTCTGCTGATTGATCCAAGGCATATCAATTATTATATAATAATGGTTAAAAAACCATTCAATAGGGATCCACACTGGGGTCAGCTAGTGTGGAACATCTTGCAGGATTAGGGCCTTGAATTCCTGTTATTCCTTTTCGGAGATTTTTCATATTATGACTTTAGGTGTGACCGATTACTCCGAACATTTTTTTTTTTTTGTTACTCTTTACTGAACATTTGGGAAATAAAAGGAAAAATCAGGTTAGCTGCAACACAAATGGTGTAACTCCTATTCTTTATAACATGCAAAAAAAGTTCTGAAGTGATGGACACATGGAGCCACATACTTCCACCTCCCACTGAGAGAACCAACGGAGAAATTATTTGCAGAAGAGCTAAAATATTATCTAATAATTTTTTTCAGAAAAGTTAACTGACAAGTGGAAGAAGGTTTTTGAATATTTGGTTAAAACTAAGAATACAAAATGAATTGTTGAATTCCCATGGTGCTCTCAAAGTGAACTGTTACAATTACAGCACAAGGAATCCATGTGAAATTATCCTTACAGCCTAACCAAAACAATGCTGAAATGTGACTGCCACTGAGTTATTGTTCTGGGTACATATATGTTTTCTGTTATTACAGAATGGAAAAATGGAGGTCACTTGCATTGTCTCAAGAACATAAGTTCATAAATGTGGAATATAAGTTCTTGCTCTTCATACTAAAATTGAAAATTATATGGCAGTGTATGCTTTTTAAAAAGTGCCTCAAACACAAAACATGGTGTTAACATTGCTATTTGAATAATCTTATGTATATATATGCCCTCCACTGTGACAAGATCAATATTTGTTCACTGACTAAGACTTGGCACCCATTCTTTCATTGATTCATAGATTTAAAGGCCAGAAGGGACCATTAGGTTATCTAGTTCTAATCTGATCTCCTGTATAACACAGGCTACAGAACTTCATCCAGTTACTCCTGTATTGAGACCAATAATTTATATGTTTGGCTAAAGTATATCTTCTCTGACCTTTGCTTTCTTCTTGAGGCTGCTTCTCTGGCTTTACCCCTTTTGCTTGTAGCAAAAAATAAATAATAATAATAATAAGGCATTATACTCTGACCATAAAGTTTTTATGGAAGCTGAAGTCATTGCACTCAAGGAAGCTTCTGCCATTAATGACGTCGCCCCCTTGTATAAACACTTGCATAACCTAACTGATGATAAAGGTCATTCATTCAGTGTGGTATATTCTAGTTCAGGTCAGCTAATCAATGCAGAAGAGTTCCATGGCATACTGGAAGGAACATGTCAGTCAGCTGCCAGATGCACCCCCAATTTCTTTGGACCCTGATATTAAGGCTGTGTGATGGGTATTGAAACCCCAGACTGAGCAACAAGGTGTTGAGAAGCTTCTTCTGGCTCAGCCAGCCCCAACCCATCATACCTGCAAGAGATGCACAGACTGGAAGAGGCATTAAAGGGGAGCAGAATGGCTCATTTGTGGGCAGACCAGGGAAGAGAAAGGACCTTTACTTTGCAGCTCCCAAGGGCTGAGGGATGGCAGGATCTCTTTCTCAACAACTGCCTGACGTGCCCTCCCTGAGAGAAAGGAGGACCTGCTTCTGTTATATCCAGAGAGGGAGGCATTTCCCCCTCTCATCTACTAACTCATTTTATTTGTGATGATTCCCTCTATTTTATTTATGGACTACCCCTGAAGGGGAGAGACTCAGCACTGACCTAGCTGGAGGGTCAAGGCATGAGAGGAGGCAGCTGCTGCTCCGAGAGAGAGAGAGAGAGAGAGAGAGCGAGCAGTACCACCCTTCACAGCTACGCCCAGTGAGCTGACCCTCTTCAGAGCCTCCCATGATAGACTGTGAACTTTGGACAATAGCAGGGTAGTAGGCAGTGGCCTAGGGAGGGCAGCCTGAAGGTACTCCTGGTGTCAAACCCTTCTGTTGCCTTCACAGGGCCCTGGGCTGGAGGCTGATGGAGTGGGAGGGCAAACACTTCCACACTAAAACTGCCCCCGCTCCACATCGAGGGCCTAAGCCCTCACCACTAGGCAACACTCTCCACAAGCCAAGACCATCACAGGCTGCTACTAAGTTGACTCATTTCACACAAAATGATCCTGGCAAATTCATTATCCATGAAATCCACAGAGCTGCAAAGAAGCATAAGGGAATTAAGGCAGCAGGAATCTGTAGAATTCCTGCAGAACTGTAAAAAAAGTGCTGGACAAGCTATTCTTTTGTGGCTGCAGATGTTGTTCGATTTCATCTGAAGAACAGAGTCGGTCCTGTCCAGCTGGCAAAAAGGCCTTATTTTACCACTTTGCAAATGTAAAGGCAGCAAATGAGACTGTCATAACTATTGCAACATTACTCTTCTATCTGTCCTGGAGAAAGTTTTTGCTTCTGTCTTGTTGGCCCAAGCCACTGATAGCTTAAAGAGCAAGAGAAGACTTCACTCAAGGTCATTCTACAATGGAGTAAATGTTCACAGTGCGCCAGCTTATTGACAAGGCACGAGAATTCAAGTGCCGTGTTCACAAGCATTTGTGGATATCCAGGTCACATTTGACTCTGTTGACACGGAATTGTTTTGGCTGAAACTCGCAGGCCTCCTTGACAAGTTGTATAGAATGATCCATCTTCTATATGATGACTCCTCAAGTTCTTGTAAACAGGAAAAGAACCACCGGCTTCCCAATTCAGTCAGGCATCCAAAAAGCATGCACTGCCACCCCAGAACTCTTCAATGCTGTCATAGATTATGCGCTTGACCAAACTCTAAGTAAATGCATTTTAGGCATATGTCTTGATAAGAAAGTTAACAATAGCGATTTTGCTGACAACATAGTACTAGTTGTCAAATCAATGGATGAGCTAACCGTGGCACTTAAAGCCCTGGAAAGCTCAGTGGTAAAAGTCAGCCTGAAAATTAATTGGGGTAAAACCAAAATTCTTTCAGTCAGCAATTTCACACACGTTGCAGGCTCTCGTATCTTGGTGAGTGACCACACAGTTGAGATGGTCAGTGATTTCACCTACCTCGGCTCTTTGTTAATAATATGGACAGCACTGGGAAAGAAGTTGAAGCCCTCACTGCAAAAGCATTGTCAGTAAAGGGATGCCTCATCAGGAACATATTTTGTAACCCAAACACACTGATTCATAGATTCCAAGACCAGGAGGGACACTGTGATCACTGAGTCTGACCCCCTGTATAACACAAGCCATAGAACTTCCCCAAAACAATTGCTACAGCACGTATTTTTTAAAATATCCAGTATTGACAGAAAATCCACAATGACCTTTGGTAAATTGTTCCAACAGTTAATTACCCTCACTGTCGAAAATTCACATCTTATTTCCAGTCTGAATTTATCTAGTTTCAACTTCCAGCCATTGGATCATGTTATGCCTTTCTCTGCTAGACTGAAGAGCCCATTATTAAATATTTATCCCCATGTAGATACTTATATACTATAACCAACTCACCCTTAACCTTCTCTTTGTTAAGCTAAATAGATTGAGCTGTTTCAGTCTATTGCTATAAGGCAGTGGTGGGCAACCTGAGGCTCATCAGGGTAATCCGCTGGCGGGCTGCAAGACAGTTTGTTTACATTGACCGTCTGCAGGCAAGGCTGCTCCCAGCGGCCACAGTTCGCCGTTCCCGGCCAGTGGGAACGCAGGAAGAATGGACTTAATGGGGAGACCATCTAGACCATATGGTCCATCCTGCCTTCTGACAGTGGCCAATGCCAGATGCTTCAAAGGAAATGAACAGAACAGGGCAATCATCTAGTGACCCATCTCCGGTCATCCACTCCCAGCATCTGATAGTCAGAGGCTTAGGGACACCCAGAGCACAGGGTGCATCCCTGACCATCTTGGCTAATAGCCACTGATGGACCTATCCTCCATGAACTTATCTAATTCTTTTTTAAAATCCAGTTATAGTTTTGCCTTCACAAAATCCCCTGGCAACAAATTTCACAGGTTCACTGTGAGTTGTGTGAAGAAGTGTTTCCTTTGTTTGTTTTAAATCTGCTGCCTATTAATTTCATTGAGTGACCCCTGGTTCTTGTGTTACGTGTAGCGTTAAATAATGCTTCCTTATTCCTTTTTCCACCCAATGCATGATTTTATAGACTTCTATCATATTCCCCCCTTAGTCATCTCTTTTCAAGCAGAACAGTCCCTCTCTTTTTAATTTCTCCTCATAAGGAAGTCATTTCTGTTACCCTTCTCTGTACTTTTCCATTTCTAATATATCTTTTTTGAGAGAGACCAGAACTGCACACAGGATTCAGTATAGTGGCATTGTGATATGTACTTATTATCTATCCCTATCTAATCATTCTGAGTGGGTCTTCTCTGAACCCTCTCCAATTTATCAACATCCTTCTTGAACTGTGCATGCCAGAACTGGACACAGTATTCCAGCAGTGGTCGCACCAGTGCCAAATGCAGAGTTAAAAGAACCTCTCCATACTTGCTCGAGATTCCCCTGTTTATGAATCCCAGGATTATATTAACTCTTTTGGCCACAGCATCACTTTGGGAGGTCATGTTCAGCTGATTATCCACCACAAGCCCCATATGTTTTTCAGAGTCACTGCTTCCCAGGACAGAGCCCCCCTCCTGTAAGTGTGGCTTACATTCTTTGTTCCCAAAGCAAGTAAATATAAATGTGTAAATTTTAAACACATATTGTTCATTTGTGTCCATTTTACCAAGCAGATCACTCAATCAGTAACCTGTCCTCTTCATAATTTATCTTTCCTCCAATTTTTGTGTCATCTACAAACTTTATCAGTGATGAGTTTATGTTTTCTTCCAGGTAATTGAAAAAAGTGTTAAACAGCAGTGCCAAGAATAGATCCCTCTGGGACCCCACTGGAAATACACCTGCTTGATGACTATTCCTCACTTACAACTACATTTTGAGCATTATCGGTTAGCCAGTTTTTAATTATTTAACGTCTGCCATCTGAATTTTATACTATTCTAGTTTTTTAATCAAAATGTCATGTGGTACCAAGTCAAACACCCTTAGAGAATCATAGAAGATTAGGGATGGGAGAGACCTCAGGAGGTCATCTAGTCCAACCCCCTGCTCAAAGCAGGACCAACCCCAACTAAATCATCCTAGCCAGGGCTTTGTCAAGCCGGGCCTTAAAAACCTCTAAATATGGAGATTCCAACACCTCCCTAGGTAACCCATGCAAGTGCTTCACCACCCTCCAAGTGAAATAGTTTTTCCTAATATCCAACCTAGACTGCCACCACTGCAACTTGAGACCATTGCTCCTTGTTCTGTCATCTACAACCACTGAGAACAGCCTAGCTCCATCCTCTTTGGAACCCCCCTTCAGGTAGTTGAAGGCTGCTATCAAATCCCCCCTCACTCGTCTCTTCTGCAGACTAAATAAGCCCAGTTCCCTCAGCCTCTCCTCATAAATCACGTGCCCCAGCCCCCTAATCATTTTCTTTGCCCTCTGCTGGTCTCTCTCCAATTTATCCACATCTTTTCTGTAGCAGGGGGCCAAAAACTGGACGCAATACTCCAGATGTGGCCTCACCAGTGCCGAATAGAGGGGAATAATCACTTCCCCCAATCGGCTTGCAATGTCCCTATTAATACAGCCCAATATGCCGTTAGCCTTCTTGGAAACACGGGCACCTTGTTGACTCATATCTAGCTTCTTGTCCACTGCAATCCCCACGTCCTTTTCTGCAGAACTACTGCTTAGCCAGTCGGTCCCCAGCCTGTAGCGGTGCACGGGATTCTTCCGTCCTAAGTGCAGGACTCTGCACTTGTCCTTGTTGAACCTCATCAGATTTCTTTTGGCCCAATCCTCCAATTTGTCTAGGTCCCTCTGGACCCTATCCCTACCCTCCAGCGTATCTATCTCTCCCCGCAGCTTAGTGTCATCTGCGAGCTTGCTGACAGTGCAATCCATCCCATCATCCAGATCATTAATGAAGACGTTGAACAAAACCGGCCCCAGGACCCACCCCTTGGGCACTCCGCTTGATACCGGCTGCCAACTAGACATTAAGCCATTGATCAGTACCAGTTGAGCCCAACGATCTAGCCAGCTTTCTGTGCACCTTATAGTCCATTCATCCAATCCATACTTTTTTAAATTGCTGCTAAGAATACTGTGGGAGACCATATCAAAAGCTTTGCTAAAGTCAAGATATATCACATCCACCACTTTCCCCATATTCACAGAGCCAGTTATCTCATCATAGAAGGCAATCGGGTTGGTCAGGCATGACCTGCCCTGGTGAATCCGTGTTGACTGTTCCTGATCACCTTCCTCTCCTCCAAGTTCTTCAAAATAGATGTCTGCAGGACCTAGTCCATGGACTGCAGCGAGGCTGACCGGTCTATAATTCCCCAGATTCTCCTTCTTCCCTTTTTTAAAGATGGGCACTATATTTCCTTTTTTCCAATTGTCCGGGACCTCCCCTGATCACTATGAGTTTTCAAAGATAATGGCCAATGGCTCTGCAATCACATCAGCCAACTCCCTCAGCACCCACGGATGCATTAAATCCGGACCCATGGACTTGTGCATGTCCAGCTTTTCTAAGTAGTCCTTAACCTGTTCTTTCACCACTGAGGGTTGCTCACCTCCTCCCCGTACTGTGCTGCCCAGTGCAGCAGTCTGAGAGATGACATTGTCTGTGATGTTGTCCCTAGTCATCTGTCCGAGTGTCCACTTCTTGTAACTTTCCTTTTTGTGTTTAAGCTCACCGAAGATTTCTCTGTTACAGACGTCTGTGTGTATTACGTCAACTCTATAACCTTTATCAACCAAATCTGTAATCTCATTAAAAATATCATTAGTTTGACAAGATGTATTCTCCATAAACCCATTTGACTTCTATTAGTTACACTGATAAGCAGAGAGACTTTGATAGTCAGTATTCTGACCTATGGGACTGAAACATGGCCTCTCTCTGTCAAGATTGAAAAGACGCTGGACCCCACTGAGAGGAAGCATCTCTGAATGATTAAAACATCAAATGGTATGAATTCAAATCAAATGAAGAGATCCATTTTCTAACTAATCAAGTCCTGGTCTCTCAAACAGTTGGCCAATGCTCTCAAATGTAGTATGTTTATTTGCTCCAAATGCCGACCAAACTCCCTGCAAAGTCACCTTCAACTTTGACCCAGTGAAAGCAGGATAACAAAGACCCCCCCACACCCCCCTCCGGGAAGGCATAAAACACAAGGGCTGGACAAACATCTGTCCCTCACAGCTATCCTACCCAGCAACATGCTGGATTTGGCTCAGGACAGATCATAAAGTCACATAACATGTTCTGTCGGCTGTGCGTTGTCCAATCGACAGCATGAGAACTAACTTAACCTAGCAGTAGATTACTGCTAACCAACCTCACATCTCTAATCTCTTTGTCTGATCACCTTTCTAATCCTTTGATTATTCTCAAAACTCAAACAGTCTAACAAAGCCTCCTCAACCTACTTTCTTCACAATTTCTCACACTTGCATAACCTGTATTAGTTTATTCTAGCACTCACTGTTCATCCTTCAAACCAAGGCACTAAGGAAAAGAATGAACAGTGTCATAATCAATCTAATTAAAATAGCAATTTTATTTTAAAATATTTCCAATTTGGGAGTTTTCATATTTTAAAAGTGTGGTTACAAATAAAAATATCCACACTTTAATTTTTAAAGAAGGGCCAGAAAAAGTCTGTTTATGCAAATACCTAAAGAGGGAAAATAAGGCTGAACCTATTCATTCTACAGGATAATATAAAAACATGAGGACACAAGAAGCTTTTAAGGAATGAGAGGTTCAAGTTTGATATCATTGGAAGGTCTTTTTCCATCTGAGTGTTTGGCATGAGCAATAATCTGCCAGTGAAAACAGTGAAAGCCACTAGGATACATATCTGTTCTTCAATTTAGTTCAGGAAATAGCACATTGCTGCTTATACCTGCTGAGATATAAGACGTCCTGCCAATAAACAGGTATAGATTTGATGGATTTAAGTTTCAGACGAGCAATATGTTTTGTATGCTCATAATTTCTGTTTCTGGGTCAAGCTATCATGTTTTCCTATCCTATATCTTTTTGGCTGCTGTATTTCTTTATCTCCATAATATATTAAAAATATCCAACATGTGTTTTTTTCTGTTGCTTCTGACAAATTTGAATAAAAATAAAAAGAGACCCCCAAAAAAGTGAATTTTGAACTCTGGCATTGGTTAAGCCAGTGGTGAACTGCAGTTTCTGCTTCTGCTAGCTGCTCTGTTCCTTATCTTGCCCTCCCAGTCATCACTACCCCATATGTCTAGTCAAATCAAACATATTATTATAATTCCTTAGCCATATAACATAGCACATATAAGATAAATACTCCCCAACTATCTGTGTCATTCATTTGTTGCATCTTGTTCCACATGAAGTTCTGGAGCACACACGGTCTTCTTTGTAACTGGTATGCACAGTACCTAGCACAATGGGGCCCTGATCCTCAGTGCGGTTTCCTAGGCATTACCTTAATATACATAAATAGTAGCTTTGAAACCTGACAAGTTTGGAATTCATAATTTGCGTCTTTGAGATTACCACATGCTTAATAATATCACTTTCCCCCATTCATTGGAAACTACACCTTAGTGAACCAGACTCTATGGTGCCTGAGCTGTAGTCTCTAGTGTACAATTGTGATGGGCTGTACCAGGCCCTTTGAGGCTCCCTGCTCAAGGCCTCACGGACCTACCACACCACATCCCAGAAAAGGAGACGTGAAGGTGGGTCCTCCTGGCCTGCCTAGAAAGGCTGCAGGGAAGCAGCTCATCAGAGTGCAGCAGGCCCAGTTAAAAGGAGCTGCAGGTTCTGAGCAGATCAGTTGCTGGCTGGGACCAGAAGGGTGAGGAGGACTTGAAAGGCTGTGAAACTCTCCAGGCGGGAAGGCCTCAGAGAGACCCTGCTCAAGCAGGGAACAGCCAGAGAACTTCAGCCCTGAGGTAAGGGGCTACATGGGAAGTGGCCCTGGGAATAGCAGCAGCAACTACAGTATTACAGGAAGCAGCACAGGCTGCTATTTATAGTGTCCCTGGGTCGGGACCCGGAGTAGTGGCATGCCTGGGTCCCCCCACTGCCCACTGGCAGAGTGGCCAAAGCCCTGAGAAGGGGACAAGATTCATTTAGAAGCCCAAATGAAGGGCAGGACTTGAAGAGTGTCCAGGAAGCACTGCTCAATAACAGGGGCACTGCTGGGGCACTGCTCTATAACAGGGCATGGGCAGGCTTAAAGCTAGCCCAGAAGGGGCTGAGAACTGAGCCCAGAGACAGGGCTGCAGACATTACCAAGGACACAGCGACAAGCCCTGTTTGTTCATTCACGTGTTTGACTGTGTGACTTAGCCAGAGGGATGAGCCACTAAGACCCACCTGATGAGGCAACAGCCAACAGGAGGCACCTTGAAAAGAGAGAGTGCAGGTTTGCACCCAGATCATAGGAGGCGCTCACAACAGGTGAGTGTGCACTGTTACGCCAATGATTTCAGTATGACTCAAGAATCAAGTCCACTACCTGTCAAAAAATACTACTTTGTTTCTGACACAGACATAAGCACGCATTTCACAATGGTCACTGTTTAGGACCACATTCTGCTGCGCTCCCTTAAGTTGAATTAGTACCCTTCCTCCACAAATAGTCTCACTGAAATCAGTGGGGTTACTCACAGTGTCAGGTACTACTCATGAATAAGAGTGGAAGAATCATTCCCTTACAATAGTCTAGGTAACTGCCTAGAGAGACAAAACGATTTAGGTTAGACTTGGGAACAAGGGAGGTTTATGCCAGTGCTCCTTTCATGTTGTATAAAGGAAAGATGTATGAGACTTTTAAAACCCTAGTGGACTCAGGTTATGAGCCAAAGCAAGTGGAATTATCTCTATATGCTTTAAATTATCCTGCTTATAAATATCTTCAGGAGAACAGTACAATAAAAATTCAAATTAGGTATAATTTTTCTGTGTGAAGAGAAAATCTGCACTTAACATGGGTAATTTACAGCAGATATCTTGTAAATCTCTCACAGCACTCTCCAACTTCAGGGTAGCATTATAAGCATATTTCTAAGCAGTTTGAAGTCTAACCCATGGGCAAGATTGCTCATCTGCAAAGCCACCTGCATGTTGTAATTTAAACTAATATGCTGAAAAAGAAAGAGTTGTATAAAAGGGAAAATATTTTCAAAGGCTTTTCCTTTATGTTATTTACAAAAACTATTTTTAAACACTCCACCTCACAGCCTCCCTAACTCTCCCCTACCCTACCGATCCTTCCTTTTCCATCTTCATAAGAGACCTGACCCTTTCCCAGACACCTACAACAACTTCCATCCTCAAAAGGGCCCCTCCACACATGACCAGTTTCCTGCTAATTGGTGCCTCAAAATCCTCTCTCTGCACATGGCTCCGACCCAACCCTCCTCCCAACTATAAAAAGTACTATAAAAAACATTAAGGAAAGAGAGTTCATTTTTACCTCACAAGATCTAGGGTGAAATCCTGAGGTCAACCAGAATTTTGCCACTGAGTTAAATGGAACCAAGATTTCACCTCCAATGTTCGTTTGTTTAAATGACACACCAAAAATTACAGAGGACACACACAATCTGATCATAAAAAAATTAAATTATACCCAGCACAAAATGACAAAAAAAAATTAAAACATCTATTTTCCTCTACTTTTGCAACTTAAGCATTGCCAAATGAGAAGGACAGGGGCTGTGTAGTATTAGAGAAATTATATATATCCTATATAAATTCATTACTCTAGACCTTGTAGACCAAATTTCATTATGGGCCTATATTAACCCCGCCCCCTCCCGCCAAGAAACAGGTTTAACAATGAAAATGTAGATAGATTTTAAATTATGGTATAGTGTTAGTAGCCACCATAATTATGGGTACATTTACACCACAAAAAAAAAACACCAATGGCAGAGAGTCTCAGTGTTTGGGTCAACTGACTCAGGCTCATGCAATGGGGCACAAAATAGTAGTATAGACATTCCCACTTGGGCTGGAGTTCAGGCTCTGAAACCCACTGAGAGGGGCGGGTTTCAGAGCCTAGGCTCCAGCCCAAGTGGGAACATGGACACTGCTTTTTTGAGCCCTGTGAGCCTTAGTCAGATGACCCAGGCTTTGAGATTCGCTGCCATCAGTTTTGTTTTGGTTTTTTTGCAGTGTACATGTAGCCTAACAAGGTTGTGTAGAAAATATAACAAGCTCAAAATTAGAGCAACTGTACTGCATGCTGTTGTAATTTAAAAAAGGGGGAGGGAAGTTGCTTTGTGGTGTGTGTGTGGGTGTGCGCATAGTTTGGTTTTGTTTTGTTTTAAAGAAAGCAGAGTCTTTGTTAAGAATTTCGACCAAATTCAACATGGGCATGATCAGGAGTAACTTGCTCTGAAGTTTGGTGGGAACCGTGCCTATTTATGCCACGGCTGCTTTTGGCCCTTTGTATTGAAAACACAATGCAACAATTTCAGGTAGGATGGCCAGACTCTAGTGTTCCATGAAGTCATGGGTGATAGGTTAACATTTATGCCAGTATTTCACTTAGATATCTAAATATTACAGAGTAGCTTATACAAAGTACATTTACAAGCCATGTTTTAAGTTATTTGGGGAAATAAGAATTGATAAAATGGATGCACGACAAATTAGACCTAAAGCCACTCACTAAACTAGAGTATCTCCTGAAGCATGGTTAGTCCATTTTGCCACCGCAGTTATTTCCACTTACCTTCACTGCATTGAAGCAGAAAGCATACAGTACAATCACAACTACAAAACTTCGAGAAATACTGTATAGGGCAGATATCAATCCAGCAGCAGCTGAAATACAGACATCAAACGTTTTATACTTTCTAGATGAAACAAGTTGCAACCAAAAGCAAAACAAAAAAGGACTTGCTCAACCAGAATTTAATTAATAGAAATCTTGTATCACAGTGTTATTCTCTTTCTTTGTATAAAGAAAGCCTTCAATATTTTGATCAGTTAAACAAGCTCCTCAAGAGTCTAAGGGTGAAATTCTGGCCTCATTAAATCAATGGGAGTTTTGCCATTGACTTCATTGGGACCAGGATTTCACCCTAAAGGTCCATCATTTTGTATATTTATATGCCCTGCCAAAATATTGCCGCCTATCCTTTTTTCATTTTTGAAGAGGAGGAAAGGAAGGATGCTGCTTTAAAATGCTTTAACCCTTATACTGCTGAATTCCATTGCAGCATTCCTCTGAAATAAAAAACAACGTTGGGGGGGGGGGGGAGGTCAGCATATTTGGTAGCACTCTCACCGGGTGAAATTCTGGCTCCATGGAAGTCGGAGCAAAACTGCCCTTCACTTTGGTGGGGTCATGGTTTCACCCAATATGTTTTGCCCTCAGATCTACTACATTATTCAAGAGTCAAGAAGTTAAGGAAAAACTACCCCAGATGCATATGGTAGTTTTAGCCATTTGATTTTTTTTTCTTATTTGAGCTACAGGGGGGAAAAAACTACTAAATAGTCCCTCTCTCTTTTTGGGCTTATCCACATTGTGCTTGAAATGATGACAGAAATCACCATGCTTCTAACGTGTTTTCTCTCATATGGAAAAGGATTTAAGTTTTGCCAAGGATCATGTTAGACATTCTAAAAACATTTCTGTGGGAGTGGTTCACAGTCTAGCGCACAGTTTAAGTACTGCTGTTCTCAGAACAAATCCTTGTCCATATGCAAGAAACCATGTGTAACTGCGTGACAGCCACTAGCACTGTTTCAACTGTAGTGTGAATGGGGCCTCAAAATATGGAGTACAATCCAGCTTAATTTATGGCTGTGGGCATAAAAGATGAGCTCAGGTGACAATAAGCTACTTACCAGAACCACCAAAAAGTAACATGTCTATTTGTTCCAAGAGATATATACAGAAGGTGTTGATTTGAGGGAAAAGGCCAAGAAGAGAAATTGCAGGGAAGCAATACAAAAACACTGAAATTAAAACAAGATGTATGTTAGCACATATTTGAATGTCATAATAACTGAACATATTTGTATGAAAAACAGAGAGAAGTTGCCTCAAACTGGGATAAGCTACCTCTCTTCTTTTTCTAGTCATACCAAGCTATTCTTGGATTGTTATTGAGGAAAAGCAATGGTAAAGATGGCAAACTACCTAGAGTTATCTGGATTCCTCCATTTGATCAAAGAGATTTTTGGTCCCCCAGACCAAACATTTCAAGATCACTTGAAATTCAGTGATCACAAGGAGGATTTTGCAAAAGCCCAGCACTGAAACGAAAACGGAAATCCTCACTGTGAGGAAAGGGGGTCACTTTATAGCTAGCTTGATATTACTAGTTTGAAGTCTAAATGATTGCTCTAACTATTGAGACCCAATAACAGCCTCGATGGGGCGGGGGAGTAATTAATAGCACAGGAAATAGAACTCACTGTCAATGTGTCAGAGGGGAGTGTGTGAATGAATGGGTGTGAGTATGAGGGAAGGGGTGAGGGAGGCTGGCTGACAAGAGCAATCTTGCCATCTCACTCCCTCTTTGATGCTTCCTGAAGTAATCCTAAAACATGTTAATCTTATCCTGTGTCAGGGAGTAGCCAAAATCACTCCAAGATCCCTTTCTTGAGTGCTAATAGCTAATTAACACCCCATCACTTTGTATGTATAGTTGAAATTGTTTTCCAATATGCATTATTTTGTATTTATCAATGTTGAATTTCATCTGCCATTTTGTTGCCCAGTCACACAGTGTTGTGAGATCCCTTTGTAACTCTTTGCAGTCTACTTTGGACTTTACTATCTTCAGTAACTTTGGATCATCTGCAAACTTTGCCACCTCACTCTTTACCCCTTTTTCCAGATCATTTATGTATATGTTGAACAGCTTTGATCCCAGTGCAGATCCCTGGGGGACACTGCTGTCTGCCTTTCTCTATTCTTAAAACTGACCATTTATTCCTGCCCTTTATTTCCTGTCTTTTAATCAATTACAGATCCATGAAATGACATTTCCTCTTCTCCCATCATTGCTTAGTTTGCTTAAGAGCCTTTGGTGAGAGACCTTGTCAAAGGCTTCCTGAAAGTCCAAGTACACTGAATCCAACGGATCACCCATGTCCACATGTTTGTGACCCCCTCAAAGAATTCTAATAGATTGGTGAGACATGATTTCCCCTTTACAAAGCCTTGTTGACTCTTCCCAACAAATCATGTTCATCTATGTCCGATAATTCTGTTCTTCACTATAGTTTCAACCAATTTGCCTGGTACTGAATTTAGGCTTACGGGTCTGCAGTTGCCAGGATCACCTCTGGAGCCTTTTTAAAAAATTGGCATCACATTAGCTATCCTTCAGTCATCTGGTACAGAAACTGATTTAAGTGATAGGTTACATCCCACAATTAGCAGTTCTGCAATTTCACATCTGAGTTCCTTCAGAACTCTTGGGTGAACACCATCTGTTCCTGGTGACTTATTACTCTTTTATTTATCAGTTTGTTCCAAAATCTCTTCTATTGAAATCTCAGTTTGGGACAGTTCCTCAGATTGGTCACCTAAAAAGAATGGCTCAGATGTAGAAATCTCCCTCACATCTTCTGCAGTGAAGATAGATGCAAAGAATTAATTTAGTTTCTCCACAACGGCCTTGTCTTCCTTGAGTGCTCCTTTATCACCTTGATCATCCAGTGGCCCCACTGGTTGTTTCCTGCTTCTGATGTACTTTTAAAAAAATGCTGTTAGTTTTTGCTTCTTTTGCTAATTGCTCTTCAAATTATTTTTCAGCCTAATTACACTTTTACAACTTGACTTGCCAGAATTTATGCTCTTTTCTATTTTCCTCAGTAGGATTTGACTTCCAATTTTTAAAGGATGCCTTTATGCCTCTAGTCACTTGTTTTACTCTGTTTAGCCATGGTGGCATTTTTTGGTCCTTACTATTCTTTATAATTTGGGGTATCTGTAATGTACGCCTCTACTGTGGTGTTTTTAAAAAAGTCTCCATGTAACTTGCAGGCATTTTATTCTTGTGGCTGTTCCTTTTAATTTCTATTTAACTAGTTTCCTCATTTTTGTGTAGTTCCCCTTTCTGAAATTAAATACTAGTGTTTTTGGGGGGGGGGTTTGGTATTTCCCCCCTCCACGGATGTTAAATTTAATTATATTATGGTCACTACTACCTAGTGGTTCAGGTATATTCACCTCTTGTACCATATCCTATGCTCCACTTAGGACTAAATCAGGAATTGCCTTTCCACTTGTGGGTTCCAGAATTAGCCGCTCCAAGAAGCGGTCATTAATGGTGTCCCAGAAACTATATTTCTGCAACCTGTCTTGAAGTGACATATACCCAGTCAATATGGCGATAGCTGAAATCCACCATTATTATTGAGTTGTCTATTTGTATAGCGTCTCTCATCTCCAGAGCATTTCATAGTCACCATCCTGGTCAGGTTGTTGGTAGCATACTCCTACTGCTATGCTCCTATTATTCAAGCATGGAATTTCTATCCATAGAGATTCTAGGGTACAGTTTGATTCATTTAAGATTTTTACTATATTCCACTCTATGCTTTCTTTTACATATAGTGCCACTCCTCCACCAACACAAGCTGTTCTGTCATTCCGAAATATTTTGTATGAAAGAGGGAGGGAGGTGGACAGGAATTACAAACTCATATTGGCATTTGGAACCTATAAAAAATAGAAGCCAGCTGCCTTAAGCATCTCACTCTCTTCTTGTTTTCTAGCTGTGAAAGCAGGTAATTGTTGTAAAAAGAAAAGGAGTACTTGTGGCACCTTAGAGACTAACCAATTTATTTGAGCATAAGCTTTCGTGAGCTACAGCTCACTTCATCAGATGCATTCAGTGGAAAACACAGTGAGGAGATTTATAATCACACAGAACATGAAAAAATGGGTGTTATCATACACACTGTAAGGAGCATGATCACTTAAGATGAGCTATTACCAGCAGGAGAGCCGGGGGGGGGGGGGGGGGAGGGAGAAAACCTTTTGCAGTGATAATGAAGGTGGGCCATTTCCAGCAGTTAACAAGAACGTCTGGGGGGGGGGGGAAATAAACATGGGGAAATAGTTTTACTTTGTATAATGACTCAACCACTCCCAGTCTCTATTCAAGCTTGAGTTAATTGTATCCAGTTTGCAAATTAATTCCAATTCAGCAGTCTCTCGCTGGAGTCTGTTTTTGAAGTCTTTTTGTTGTAATATTGCGACTTTTGGGTCTGTAATTGAGTGACCAGAGAGACTGAAGTGTTCTCCGACTGGTTTATGAATGTTATAATTCTTGACATCTGATTTGTGTCCATTTATTCTTTTATGTAGAGACTGTCCAGTTTGACCAATGTACATGGCAGAGGGGCATTGCGGCACATGATGGCATATCTCACATTGGTAGATGTGCAGGTGAACGAGCCTCTGATAGTGTGGCTGATGTGATTAGGCCCTATGATGGTGTCCCCTGAATAAATATGTGGACACAGTTGGCAACGGGCTTTGTTGCAAGGATAGGTTCCTGGGTTAGTGGTTCTGTTGTGTGGTGTGTGGTTGCTGGTTTAGTGGCGCCTGAGGCATCATTTCTGGCTCTTCCTCACCCATAGTCTGACCAAAATTTCTCATTTCTTTTATATCATGGTTTAAGGGCTAAGACTTGCCTGAGTGAGAATGCAGGGCATTGACTTAACCCCTGTAGTCCCGTCCACCATTTTCTTCCTTTATCATGCAATCCTCCCTCTGTACAGCAACAGCTATGTTGTAATATTTCCTCATGGTCAAAGAGTTGGACAAACCTCTTGTTGTTCACCAAACATAACGTTATCATATCAAGCTTCTGGATTCTTCAAGTTGGTAAACTTTGTATCCTTCTCAAGAGGTAGCAAATCCATTCTTTCACCACATGAAGAATTGTGGATGTAGATCTTGTGTGTCATTACATACTGTGCTGCCAGACTGCTGGAGCTGTCTGGACTTAAACAGTTCCTTTAAATGGTGAAGATATTCAAGTATTTCTGTTTTCAGTATTCTAGATTGTGCTAATAATATGGGGTGAAATCCTAGCCCTACTGAAGACAATGGAAGTTTTGCCATTAACTTTAATGGAGCTAGGATTTCACCCATGGTGTAGAGCAGGGGTTCCCAAACTTGTTCTGCCGCTTGTGCAGGGAAAGCCCCTGGCAGGCTGGGCCGGTTTGTTTACCTGCCGCATCCGCAGGTTCAGCCGATCATGGCTCCCAGTGGCCACAGTTCGCTGCTCCAGGGCAATGGGAGCTGCTGGAAGCGGTGCGGGCTAAGGGACATACTGGCCGCCGCTTCCAGCAGCTCCCATTGGCCTGGAGCCGCGAACCGCAGCCCCTGGGAGCCACAATCAGCCAAACCTGTGGACATGGCAGGTAAACAAATCGGCCCAGCCCGCCAGGGGCTTTCCCGGCACAAGCAGCGGAACAAGTTTGGGAACCCCTGGTGTAGAGATATCTCTTTATAGGTACAGCATGTAGTGAAAAATAAGGCATAGTATAATAAATTACAAGCAAAGTATATTACATTTAAGTGTTTTGGAGTTGTATATTGAGAAATCAATGAATTTTTGTTTGAAGGGTCATAGAATATAAAACTAACGTTTTCCAGAAGTACTGTGTTATTTCTGGTAACTATGAAACAATATATATATATTAATAAAATTAACCAAAATTGTTGCACTTGCAAGTCTAAGAAATTGGTCATTGTGAAGCTGCACAGTGAACTACTGTAAAAGGTTTATTACTAGATTGTGAAACAAACTCAATTCAGTAGTAACTTGTTAGATGCATAACATTATTACATATTAAATGTGTTTTAAACTGGTCTGTGCCTTAGCAGGCAATTCATTTAGGAGATGATCAATGATAAATCAAGGCGAGTTTTGCTCTTGACTTTAATGGTTGTAGGATCACGCCTTTAAATCAGTGCCTTAATTGGATCCAGTCTTGAATTCCTTATTTCAGTTGACCTCATTGGGAGATTAATGTAAGTAAGAAGTGCAGAACTGAGCCTATTTCAGCCAATAAATGCTGAAAGCATGTTTGTTGATGTAAGTGGTTAAGTACTTAATATGTGAGATCAGCAAATCACTTGCCATACATCATCGAACAGCAGACATCAGATGATGGCAAACTTCGGTGACTACTGCCCTGTGCTGGATTTGAACCAGTAACATAGGGTCCATGTCTCATTAGCAAGCCCCTGAACTACCAATCACCCCAATAAAGATTTATTTGCCATTCAGTATTGAACCTAATCAATCTGAATTGAGAACCATGGAAGCTACCAGGTGCTGAGCACTTGATAAAATCCAGCAGCTTAATTTAGGTACCTAAATGGGAGTTGAGTACTTCTGAAATCTGACCCAGGTAGCGGGTGCTGAGCACTACCGACAGAAAATCTGGCCCTTGATTTTCCCCAGTACCAGATATATCTGTGGGCCATTACCGCTGCTGCTGCTTTGCAGGGCATCTTCTCAGCATGGGTGAGACACATTTGAATGTTGTATTGAAGTACCGGGAAAAGATTCTATAAAAACTTCTTGCCACCACCCACTTACCTGGGGTTATCTGTTAAGGCATACTGCAAACAAACAGTACTACCTTGGGCCTAGGAATTTGTGACAGATTTATTAGGAATTGGGGAATCTTTTGGGAAAAGAGGAGCCTATACAGGAAGGATGGGCTCCACCTAAACCAAAACAGAATCAGATTGCTGGCACGTAAAATTAAAAAGGTCAGAGAGGAGTTTTTAAGCTAAGGGCTGGTGGAAAGCCAACAGGTGCAGAGGAGCACGTAATTCAGACAGAGACATCCCATAGAGAGGGGGATCTATTAACCAGGATTCTCAATATCCTAGTAAAGAGAATTTGATAAAGTACAGGTAGGAACTGAAGAGAAACAGTCAAATGAAAAAGACTTCCATTCAGTTACATCACATGAAGGCAGACAACTAAAAAGTGACAAATTTTAAAAGTGTTTGTATACAAATGCTAGAAGTTTAAATATAGAGATGTGCGAACGTAAGTGCCTGGTATTAAATGAGGATATTGATATAATAGGCATCACAGAAACAACGACGTGGAACGACGACAATGAATGGGACACTGTAACACCAAGAATTACCTGCTTTCACAGCTAGAAAACAAAAAGAGGGTGAGATGCTTAAGGCAGCTGACTTCTATTTTTTATAGGTTCCAAATGCCAATATGAGTTTGTAATCCCTCTCCACCTCCCTCCCTCTTTTCCAGTCTGCTACAAGACTCTGCTCTGTGACGTCTCTAAGGTCAGCCAAAATTAGAACATTTATAAGCTCACTCATTCTATAGTCGTTGCTATAGTTTTTCCATTTATCTTATCCCTGGAGTCATTTAGGATTCTTGATGAATTATTTATCAGCGTTTTTACTGTTCACTTTTGACAGGCAGATAAAATAAGACGTAAGAAGAAACTGTAATGAGAGCAAACAAAACTAATGAAAATAAGTGATGCAGGTCTTCGTTTGTCCCCAGTCTGTGGTGAGGGGAAATGGGAGCCAATAAGTATACGTACAATGCCATAAGTCCATCCTACAAATAGCATAAGCAAACTTTAGCTGCAGCTACACACAGGTATAGCAATCACAGATGGAAAAGTCCTATTAGGTCATCTAGTCCATGCCACAAGCTTGCTCCCTCCAATACTTTGTTTTCTCTTGTTTTAAATGTCTTAAACAACTGAGCTTCCACCACTTCCTTTGGGAGACTGTTCTACAGCCAGCCCATCTCAGTGTCAGGACGTTTTCCCAATATTAAGTCTAAGGTTTTTTTTTTTCCAGTTTCATCCCATTTCTCCTCACTACCTTAATTTACACCACCCTCATTGTTTATGTCCTTCACTATACAGGTAACTGTTATAATGTTTTCCCCTTCATCTTTGTTTACACACACAGCTCTTTGACTCATGATGCAAATTTAAATCTATATTTGTTGCTCTTGTCTTAACCATCATCAGGTAGCAAATATTTTACAGTAACTAGGTGCCCAGACACAGTGCAGTATAGCAGGTGTGACGTCCCCAGAGCAGCAGAGAGGGGGGAAGGCTGCTGATCTGTGATGTGATGCATGTGTGTACATGACCACCATACAAAGCAAAAATGCATTTCACAGATGATGTCTTTTTCTAATATCATCAGTGATTGTTAGTTTTCTACAGAGAACTGATTTTAGGGTGAGGGATGGATGCCCAGTGCCACCATATCTGCATGCTGACTTCTTCTAAGTTTTTCTACAGGTTTAACCTTTAGATGAATGAAGGGGGCAAAATACACTTCTCCATAACATTCATTTGATTGTCAACATGGGAAAAACACAGGCTCCCCAGATGGTCAACTCATTTTTACATTCATAGGCAAAGTATCAACTCACCTATTATATGGTCTCTGGCTGACTGGAGAGATTCAGGAGAAAAGAGCTTCAAGCCATATACTGTGTAAATCGAAGGATTTTTGTCTTTAGATCCAGCATCTAGCAACAAAATAAGGCCACACAAGATACAAAAATATACTGGTCTGCTGTACATTATGATTTGATTGTGTCCCTGGAAAAGACAAGCAAACAAAATATTTCTTAATGTTGCACTTCATCTTTCTATTTATATGCATGACAGTGTCTAGGCACTCATGAAACCAATAGGGGGCAGAGACCAGGCAGTAAGTATTTTCTACACCATATTCCTGCTCTTCTTCTTGTCTTAGTTCCATCCATATAGGGTCAGTTTTTGAGTCCTTCTTCTCCATTCCACTCTGTCTTGAAGCTGTTCCTCAAACTCCACTAGTCAATTCCTCTTGTTTGACATCCATTCATCTAGTTTTGGAAATTCCAACCCTTCTCTTTCCCTCCACTTCTAATTTTAACATCCTGTTTCCTATATATTCTTCCAATCTTCTTTTCACATGCCAAAACCATCTAAGCCTGGATTCCCTCAGCTTTTCTGTAATCAATACCACCTTCACACTTCCCCTAATTTGTTTGTTCTACTAATATAATGCTAGAAGTGATTTTATACACTTCTGAGTAGATTTTCAAAGGCACAAATGGCAATTACAGAGCAAGGTGCCTATCTGCCATTTGTGCCTTTGAAAATCTGCTCTTTCAGACCTTTTTAAAATAATAATAAAAATTGTATCAGTCATTACCATACTCTGAGAAAAATCTAGATCTAGCTGAATCTTGCTCTTTAATAGCAAACTTTACATTTAAATTTTTCCTTTCAAATGTAAAGCTAATATTAATCAATGTCTGCTTCATGTACCCTGACCTTTATGTCCAGCATTTATTAAATTAATGATAAAATTACAGTTTTTAATTTATATTATAATTTGCATTATATTAAGACGAGGTAGTTATTGCTGCCAACAACATAGAAAAGGAGCTTTGTGGCTCTCACAGGTATAAAGCTTCAACAGGTATAAAGCTTCAACCTTTCTCCTTTAGAAAATTGTGTGTGTGATGTGTCTTATTGTAGATTACAAGTGAAATGAGTTTAAAGGTCTTGATTTAAATACCACTGGTAGATTCCTCGTCGTTATACAAAATTAATACATGGTTTGTCAGAACAAGCAGTTCCAGCTCAGAGAACACCTTCCAGCTCACCCTCTCCAATTCAGAAAGGGTGGGGATGGTACAAGGGAAGATTAACCCTTAGAAAAGATATGCTTGAGTTCAAATATGGTTCTCTTTCACCCCTGCTGGAGTGGTTACTACTTCTCCTCTGCCTCTGTTTCGCTCTCTATTGCCACAACTACAGCTGGTTCCCTACTTTAATGTTGCTTTGGCGCTGCACCAGGAATCCTAGTACTGCTGCCCCTGCTGGGCCATATTTCTACATTGGAGAAGACAGGAAGGGACTCCAACCACTTCCAGACTTTCTGGGGTAGATCGAGAAAAGGGACTTAGATTCAGCATTGTAATGCCTTACTTTTAGTCACCCTGCCACCTAATAAAGTCTACAGCCTTAATTTAGGCTCCCAAATTCCCTATACAATGCATGGGGAGAGTTAGGTGTCTAAGAATGGGATCAACAAAAAACTGACACAGTGAGCGGGGAGCTGACTAAGCTAACCAATGGGAGATGCCCCGAAAGGAATGGAACTTAGGTCCCACCAGGACCGTCCCTAGTGGACTGCGGGGCCCGGGACATAGGCACCAAGTTTCTAATCTGCCAGGGGGTGCTCCTTATCAGGTCTGCACAGGCCCCGCCCCGACTCCACCCCTTCCCCCAAGGCCCCACCCCTGCCCTGCTTCTTCCCACCCCCCCACCTCTTCCCCACCCAGTTCCGCTCCCTCCCCCAAGTGCGCTGCGCCATCACTCCTCTCCCCTTCCCCCCCAGTGCCCCCTGATGCCACGAAAGCAGTAGGCGCTGAGAGCGAAGGGGAGGCGCAGATCGGCGGGACCCGCTGGTGGGCAGGAGGTGCTGGGGGAGGGGGAGGTTCTGGTAGAGGGGCTGCCGGTGACCGCTGCTCTCCTCCTCACCCCCACCCGCCACTCTCATCCTCGCTGTCCGCCCGCCCGCCTCCTCACCCCCCTCCCACCTGCAGCTCGCCTCCCCATTCGTCTCCTCACCCTGCTCACCTGCCCGCCTCCTGCCTCACCTTCCATCCCAACACCTCACAATTTTATGGAAGCGCAGGGGCCCCCAAAGCGCAGGGCCTGGGGCAGTCTTCCTGATTCGCCATACCCAAGGAAGGCTCTGGGTCCTACCTCTCAAATGGAGTTAGGCACCTCCCTACACTCGGGATTTACAGCCGTGAACCCTCTCCTGGAGTTAGGCATCTAAGTCATTTCTCACACAAAACAATGAAGGAGGAGAAGTTGGTCGTGGTATCCTGATAACCTTTAGCCCAGTGGTTACAGTACTCACCCAGGATGTGGGTTACCCAGGTTCAAATTCCCCCTCTGTCTGATGCTGCTGTAACCACTGGGCTAAAGATTACAGGGGGAGCAGGAGCATCACCACCTACATAGTTCTGTGCCAGGCCCGATCTGGAAAGAGACCTCTACAAATGCCCACCAAATCAGGCCCCACACGTGAGATAAGCTGCGCAATGCCTAGTTTTAGGATTGCACTGCAGCTGAAGCATGAGCTAGATGCCTGGGACTTGGATGGCTGAGCACATGCAGAAATTTAGGTGCCATGTGGACTTTATCAGTGGAAACATAGGCACCTCGGGAAGTTAGGTTTTGAAGATTTAAATTTTTGACTTAAGCACCTCAAGTTGCAGTTAGGCAGCTAAACCCCTTTTGGATTTAGCCCTCTGTCCCCCCCACCACCACCACCACACACACAGCTGAAACAATCCTTGACTCAAAGATGTGGGTGGGGCAGCCTATGAGCAGGAAGAAGGAGGGGAAGGAATGCTCCTGGAATGGGCACAGGGGTGAGTCACTTTCATCTCAGTTCCTCCTGCTGCTAGCTCCTCAGGCAAAGGAAGAGTTGCTACTTGATGAGGCAATTGGGGGGAGAGGAAGGGAGAAGAGAGAGACCTTCAAAAGCATCAGAAAAAAGCAAAGGTAGTGATACTTCTACAGTGAAGCTGGTAGGCAAACTCCCATTGATCTGGCTCACCCAGCTGCAAAGCTCTAGCTGCCTCTGTCCAGTTATCAGAGTATCAGCAGACATGACCCACACAAAATCCAGCTTCATATTTTCACTTCATCTTGCAAACATACATGGGAACAAGGAATCTGTCTAAAAGAAAAGGAGGACTTGTGGCACCTTAGAGACTAACAAATTTATTTAAGCATAAGCTTTTGTGAGCTACAGCTCACTTCATCTGTCTGTAAATCAGAGGTTCCTGCCAGCTGTACTCTAAGTAACATACAGAAGTGTTTACAATGGGCACCCTTACACCATTTATTTTTACATTTTTACCATTAGCCAAGTCCTTAATGGGAATATATTTCCTATATTATTGCAATGGGCATTGCTATGATCACCAAGTGAGATGATGCCTTGCACAGCCTGCTTTCATGTCTTATTTCTTTGTTAATAAATTCACAGTTCAGTTAAAGTTTTGTCCTGGGATTCTACCCTCAAGATTGCTCAGCCCAGACCCTAGATGTTCTCGAGCGAGCAAGTGAGCGAGCGAGAGTCACTGATACCTTGACTGCAGTAACTAGCTACCTATCCGACAGACTAGGCAGAACTCATTCAACCCTTACTCCGCAGGATCAACACCCGCTAATCAGGTTGGGTGTTTCGGGAAGACTCTACTAGCCAAACTTTACCTAATGATCAAAAGTTAAAAGGAAACATTTTTAAAACTGCCCCTGCTTAATACTGTAACAACCTAGCTGGCTCATTACTGGGTAGCTTCCCCTCACCCAGGCTGAGCTGGAGGGAGAGGATCTGGCCAGCAAAGGGCACTGCACCTTGCCCAGTTTAACAACCAGCCAGTTGAGGTGCCATAATTCTTAGAGGATATTAAAATGAAGGGTCTATTAAGTCAGAGGGGATTGGAGCTGCATACAAGTAGAAGCAGGCTGGAGGCAGCACTCTGGGAGCTGGCTGCAAAGGGAAGACTGGGGAACATGAGCCTGAGAACTGGACTGCACGCAGAGGGCTGGGCAGAAAATGTGTAGAGCCTAGTGCTTGCCTCTGAGCTCACAGTACACAGAGCACCCTACCAGACATCGAGGGGACAGGTGTTCGTCACACACAATGGCAGCATGCAGTGTGGTCAGTTCAACTACAGAAGTGTGGCTATTTCCACACGCTCTAATCACTGTGGGGCCAAGCACCTGTGACGGAAATTCTAAGGGCAGGCATTCCCAACATTTTCTGAACATCCTTGCTTTTGGTCAGGCCAGAAATACCTTTAAAAACCCTCTTCCAATCCACCTAATCAGTGCTCAAATTACTGGGGGAGCTTGTAGGGAACTGAGCCCCCTTACTATTTTTAGGCTACCTCACTTCTATCTTATGGCCCCCTTACTTCTCACTACTGTTTAAATTAAAGCAAGCCACTTAACATTGAGGGACCCACTACTCCCCCCAGAAAATTACCTGGAACTGCACAGAGAACACAAAAATGAAAACTATTTTTTTAAAAGTATTTTCAGACATTTAAATAATTCAGTTTATCTTCTGGAAGATAGCGGAGTCCATTCTTCTCTTGTATTGGAATTTGGTTTGTCCACCACAAAAATACTGTACATTTTCATAAGGGGCTTCCTGCCAGCTCCTTCAATACCAAGGTCTTTCCTCAGGGCTTAGAAAAACTAAAATCCTAATTCCTTTCACTGTTTCCTTACATTAATCTCCAATGTGGTCTGGGGAAAAACACATTATGTTGTGTTACCCAGAATGTCCTACCTTTGCTGCTTTTTAACAAACTCCTATAATTACAGTTCTGATTCAGCTCAGTTGGTCTTGGTCTTTTTTTTCCCCCTTCAGTCAATCACTCTTTGTTGTTGTTTTTTTTAAAAAGCTTCATTGAGAGCTGAACTAATGCCACCTCATTCGGGTTGAAAGCTCATCATATCTCATAAGCTAAGTCATGTCGGTACTTGGATGAGAGACCTCAAAGGAAAACACAGATTTCTCCAGGAAGTGACTGAGGGTATGGGTGATTTAGTAGGTGGGACCGCTTTTCTCAAAACCAATATTAAACGTATGCCCTATGGCACCGTGCTTTTGGAAGTGGTGTTTTTTGAGGAGGCTTAAAAGTGAGGCGCTGCCCACTCTCCGTTATGAGAGTTTCCAGTGTACATTTTGCAAGCATAGGTGTGTTAATCTTTGTTTCCTATCTCAGTTCCAGGTTGGGTAATTATATTTTGCTTTAATTCCCTGTGCAGTTTCTGTCAACTCTAGTATTCTTCTTCCTGTCCTTAATCATTGTATAGTGAGACTATATGCTGGTAAACAGCTGCAGCTTTCCTCCCCAGGAATGGCTCGATTTCAGCAGTGAGTGAAGCAATTCCTGTTTGTGTACTGAAGTATCATAGTAGTTTTGCCTGTGTAAGGATAGTTGAAGCAAACTCATGGCTCGTGGGATTCTTTGGGATGAAAAGGACTACGTAAAATGTACCATATCACCAACATTATTCTATTTTTTCATCAACATGAGCCATTTGACCCTACACTAATGTGCTTCTACCTGAGGTGGCATTCCCCATCAAGTGCTGCCCTAAATGCTGATCTCTGATAGGAATGCTGAAGTGGAGGGTAAATAACCCTGTATACTTAGAACAAATTAAATGTCTTTCATTTACGTGATTCCAGATGGTTCAAAAACATTTCTGTAGGGTGAGGGATGGAGAAAATACAAGCAGTTATTTAAAGAAAATATTAACAGCTCTTCTGACAGCAAGCTCAAGGGTAAATAGAACATTTCATACACTGGCAATTCAAAGGATGCTTGAGTGTGAAAAGCCAAAATCAAAGTGACAAGGATTCAGGTTTGCCTTATAAAATGTTGCCGTAAACCCATTTGTATTTGCAAAATGTAATTTAAGTGAGCACTTCTTCTCTAGTAAAAGAGCACTTCTTCACAATCCTTTTTTTAATCGGGAAGAAGGGTAAAGTGACCATAATTTTTTGGCCTTCAGCCAGGCTCATACTTTGGTATTAATATTGACTGATCTGTAATCGCTTTTGGGATCAATCAGTTAGCAATGCAGCAGATTACTAGGAACTGGTGTGCTTACATTGCATCTTGTATTCAGGAAATGTGAATTAAGTCAAAGTGAAGCCTAGTTAGCATTTAGTCATGGCCTCAATATTATACTAAAGGCTGCAATTTTCCCTCTCTCTTTTTCTCTTTAATAAGTTGTATGTCCATGGTATAATGGTAAAATTAGGAGTGTTTTCTACTTGTTTTCAGAATGTTATTCATTTACCTTAGAGACAAACTGCATCCAAGAAAAACACTTAAAAAGCATTTGGGCATAAGCTTTCATGGGCTAAAACCCACTTCATCAGATGCATGGTGTGAAAAATACAGTAGGCAGGTATATATATTAGAGCACATGAAAAGATGAGATTTGCTTTACCAAGTGGGGGGTCAGTGCTAACGAGGCCAATTCAATCAAGGTAGAAGTGTCTGGAGAGCAGCCAGACAATCAAAAAAAGGAAGAAATACCCCATGGTACCCATCTGTTAAGGTGATATCCTGACATATTTGCCACTAGATGTCCCAAAGAGCAAATATTGCCTAGGTCATTAGAGACCACTAAAGCCCCCCAGTAACAGGGGACAAACAGCATTAGAGAAAGAAGGACTGTTGCTGGTATGGGTGTTCAAGAAGGGCCTGCCAACTGTGCTTCACATGAGGGTGATTGCTCAACACTGAGAGGTTACTCGTGAGGCTGGGAAGTGGATAATTGACAGGAGGTAGAAGTTCCTTGAAGAGATCCAATATCAGCTAATTCTCCTACATCAGCACTTGCTGGAGAAAACAAGTTCCTGTTGTGTCATCAGCTGGAGGTGGACACATTAATGCCTTTCGGGGTTGAAGGATTAGAGAAAAGCACATTCTCATCCCATGCCAGCTGGCTACACTGGGCACACTCCCAGACCAGACAGCCTTCCATTGAATAGGTATGCAGGAATTGAAGCTTATCATTGACACAAGAGAATTATAAATTTAAGGAATAATCTACAAAATGCTACTTGCTTTGTATTGGTCAATTTCACCATAATGAAATAACTTCATTTTGGTAAAGCTGGCCTGTCCTGCAACAGTTTTAGATTTTTTTTATTTTTATTTTTTCTGGGATTACCTGGTTACATTATATGTACAGCTGGTTGGCAAATTATTTTTCCCCTGTGAAAAATTTTAAAAAAACAACTTTTTTTTTTTCAATTTTGTGAAATTATTTACTTGAAATTTTTAGGTTTTTGGGTTTTGGTGTCAAATATTAAATAATAACTCCAACGCTGATTATTATTATTTTAATTTTTTCAACAAAACTTGAAAATATTCAACGAAAATAGTTGTTGTTTTTTTGGTTTTTTAATTTGTTCTCCAACAATTTTTGTTTAGCTGAAAAGCCATTTTTTCAATTAAAACTAATTTGATAGGGAAATTTCAACCAGCTCTATTTAATGTTTTTCTCCTGTGTGGCTGTATTTCTGAAAGACACGTAAAATAGGGAGGAGGGGAAGAAAAGGTGGGGAGGGGGAAGGAGGAAGTGTGTGTGTGTGTGTGTGTATGTGTGTGTGTGCACAGTAGGAAACATCAGGGGCTTGTGACTGAAAGCCAAGTGTCTAAGCAGATGTTACGTAGGAGTTACTTGCCTAAGCTAACCCAGTGCAGGGTGAGTGAAAATCAGGCCCTATCCTCTCTCAGAAAGCAGCATTAGAACTGTCAGCAGCAAGAATTAGGCGACTAAGCACTGAAAGCAGAGACTATTCCAAACTAAATGCCAAAGCAAAGCAAAACAAAACAATTAAAAATATAACATTAAACACCACACACAGAAACTGAACATTAATCACATTAAATGAGCTCTACGTTGTACTCTGAAGCTAACTAACCTCAGACTCTGGCAGACATCTAGTTGGAAAAAATTTCAAAAGGCAGAAGCCATACATATCTACCTATCTAAAGTGTACCCATCACCTTGGTATCAGACACTACCCTGCTGAGACCTCTGCTTTGTGCACAGAAGCAGGATTCCAGATGATTTCATTACACTGCTTCTTGCCCTGTGAGGCCTTCTGTGATATCGACCACAAAACTTGGTCCTGGACAGACATTCAGGACTTTCAGGTTCGTCAGCAACACCTTAAATTGCATCATGAAGTGAACAGGAAACCACTGTAGAGATCTGAGCTCTCGCCTTACATGCTCATAGTGACACACTCCACACTAGGTACCAGCATTCTATGCCTCCTAACTAGATTCATAAATTCTAAGGCCAGAAGGGATCACTGTGAACATCTAGTCTGACTTCCTGTATAGCCCGGCCATAGAACTTCCTCAAAATAATATCTAGAGCACGTCTTTTAGAAACAAAAATCCAATCTTGATTTAAAAATTGTCAGTGATGGAGAATTCACCACTACCTTTGGTAAATTGTTGCAATGGTTAATTATCTTCACTGTCAAAAATTTATTCCTTATTTCTTATTACTCTGGACTGTCTTCAAGGACAGTCCTAAACAGAATCTGTTACAGTAGTCTAGTTTCAAGATGACAAAGCCATGACCGACTACTGAAAGATATGCCTGAAAGAGATTGGGAATAATGTTTGGAATCTGCCAGCAGCCATAGACGATCAAAGGCACAAGGGGCCACTGTAGTCTGAGAATCCAAGAAAAAGAATGGACCCAGAAAAACCCTCAGATTATCCCATTGCTCCCCAGTCTTGTTTTAATGTGGAAAATTTCAGCTGCATTGTCGTTCAGGTTTATAACACTGATCATTCTTTAATCTCCCTTCTGTTCTGCATCCTCACATTAGCATCAAGCCATCTTATCTACTTCAATTTTAATGTAGTTGTGTGAATTATGAAGTAGTACGGTATGGCATCCTTTCAAGCCTACTTGTTGTCTTATTTTTAATGATGCCAACTAATTCCAGCAAGCCTTTATTAATACATCTCATATTATAAAATTTAATAACTTTTAAGTGATTATAATGCATAATACAATATGGATTAAGTCTTCTAGCTTAATTTATGTTAAATATACCATTCATGTTTAAAATGTTGAGTGAAAATGATACTGTAAAATATTTTTTCATAGGCACTTCTTAATAAACCAAGCCTTGTGGGAGGATTGGGAGGGAATCAGGTATATCATCACTTTGTTAGAATACTGTATGACATGTAGAATATAATATGATGGATGATGTTATAACAACATTTTTACTGTGACTGTAAAATTCTAGCCATGGTATTGCATGAAAATATGCCTCAATTAAGATTCATTAGTTATTTCGTCTTTGCTGCTACAAATAATTTAGGCTAGGATGTGATTATAATGAAGTTTTGATTATGCTGGTTACCACCCCTCTTAAACAAATGTGCACATTATCAATGTTTGCATGTGCAAGCAATTTGATTACCGTTCACATTATTGTGTGTAGAAATGTGTTAGTCGAACTGACAAATATGGTCTATTTTTGGCATCGAGAAAATTAGCTCTTTCCTGAGATCTGAATATTTTTTAAATCCTTGGAAATAACATACACTACAAGGAATGGAATTGTAAACTAACATTTATCAACACTGTCCAGTTTGCAGGTAGGCATAAATTGCTTCCAAATGTGCGATAGCTGAGCAATTCCATAATTTCTAGGAATGGCTGAGGCAGGAAAGGAAACTAAGAATCCTTCAAATTCACCTTGGTAGAACTTACAATTATAAACTGCAAAGAACCTTGATTAAAAAATGAATTTATATTTCCAGTCTTCAAAATGACTAAGGCTAAAACTCACTGTCAAAGGGAAAGGATCCAGGAGACAGAGCTGATTTGTAGTTCCCACCCTCCCCACACCACTCCCAATAGCAGCTTGCAAACAGCAGGTGCTCTTTTATCTAGCGGCAGACTTCCCAGAAGGTGAGAAGTCCAAAATCAACAAACTTTAGGATAGGCTCAGGTCCTGAGTGAGCACACACAATATTTTGACTTGGAGAAAGAATTCAGTCCTCCTCCAACAGTTCACAAACTCCTTCCCCCCCCCCCCCCCGCCACCCTTACATTACATTATCCTTCTAGATAAGAAAATCAACTGTATTGATTTTTGCTCATTCCTCTTACCTAGTACTGGTTTCAGAGTAACAGCCGTGTTAGTCTGTATTCGCAAAAAGAAAAGGAGTACTTGTGCCACCTTAGAGACTAACCAATTTATTTGAGCATAAGCTTTCGTGAGCTACAGCTCACTTCATCGGATGCATACTGTGGAAAATACAGAAGATGTTTTTATACACACAAACAATGAAAAAATGGGTGTTTATCACTACAAAAGGTTTTCTCTCCCCCCACCCCACTCTCCTGCTGGTAATAGCTTATCTAAAGTGATCACTCTCCTTACAATGTGTATGATAATCAAGGTGGGCCATTTCCAGCACAAATAAACACCCATTTTTTCATGGTTTGTGTGTATAAAAACATCTTCTGTATTTTCCACAGTATGCATCCGATGAAGTGAGCTGTAGCTCACGAAAGCTTATGCTCAAATAAATTGATTAGTCTCTAAGGTGCCACAAGTACTCCTTTTCTTTTTGCTAGTACTGGTTGCCTTACATTACAGCTAGCCAACTGATAAGTGTTAGAACACATATCTTATTTGTTTAATGTAATGTATCCAATATCACACTTCCATTTCTTTCACTACCCTGGGAGCAATAGATGCACTGAATCTATTTCCCTAGTGCACATATTATTCCTGGAAGAAATATTCCTAAATAGGACAATCTGATGCCAGCAAACCAATGCATTTCCAACACAGAATCAGTATTTCTAATGTACTACTGCTCTGGAGATATGATTCAGAATACCAGGGTAGCTAATACTCGCAGTAAGGCAGATCTCGCATATCTCTTCTCAATGTAACCTAATACACATACTGCTAGTGAAAATTTACAACAATCCATTGTTGATACCTCAATTATACTTCTCCTAGTTGTGGTACTTGGCGAAGGAAGGATGAATATTATATATAAATACAATTACAGGAATAGATTAATTTAATAAGGAAGCATGTGCTATTTGATCAGCCAATTATGTACTTTTTCTTAATGACTTTGAGGAAAACATCAGTAATAGCAGATTAAAAATCAATGATCTGTCTTGAAGATTAATTTTAAATCCCTGTTGACTGAAGACTGAAGGATGAGTCTGGATTGTTGTTGTTTTAAAAGCCAACAGTGGTTAATGGAAAACAGAGAAAATGTTGGTCAGATTCCATATGACTGAGTTTCTGAATAATCTAATTCAGACACATGTATGTTTATTATATTTTAGCACAAAGAGTACCTAAAAGTAATGATGAATTCAAATAACCAATCATGAATAAAAATAGCATTGAAGCCACAAAAGCCACACGAAATAGGGTTCTTGATAAACAACCAACAATATTTACAAGAGCTACTTATTTCAATGATTCACTGTTGTGACACTAAGAACCCCTCAATGCCAACAGGCAAAGGGTTCACTGCTCTGTAACAGCAACTCCTAACAGGCCTGACAATCTCACTACACCTAGCATCCTGCTTCCATAGTATTTATCCACACAGAATGTTATGTGAGATCTTCAATAAAAGCTGGGTTCTCACTGATCATTAATGTCATTGTGAAATGTATGTACAAATACCATGAAAGAAGCTGTGTATATATACTGACAATACGTTCCTAAAAAGAGTCTGAATCGAGGCAGCATTGATTTCTGCCAGACAAAAGGATGTATATTCCCTTATCTGTCTTGGTTCACATATAAATTAAGCATCAAAAGCCAATACAAATGAAGCCCGGTTTGCATACGAAGTCAACATGAAGTCAGCACACTAGGGAATAAACCATGGGGGGGCATCCTGACTTTTGGGACAAACAACGGATGTTTGGGAGATAAGAAGACAAAAGTACACCTTTTTATCATTAACCAAGGAAGCAAAAGGACATCACTTTTTGCATTCATGAAAGAGGGATCCCAGTCATGTTGGCTGGAGACGCTGGGAGATTGCTCTGGGTGACAAACTTTTGTAGACAGGGGCTTGGCCTGTTTAATATAGACTCTAGGAAAAGTGTTATATTTTGTTTTATATGTAATCTTTCTCTGTCCATTGTCCTTACTGACTTGAATCTTTGACTCTCTGATCCTTGTTAATAAACTTATTGTTACTTTAATTACAAATATATTTTAGTGCTGTAATATTAAGCAAAGTGTTGTTCCTGAGTTGAAATCATTCAGCTTGCGTGCAGGACTGTAACCAGACATTTTAGTGCCCAGAGTGAGCAAGCATATTTGTGCCCCCTGTGGGGGGTTTTCAGCATTTCTTCACCCCATTTTTCCACCCTGGGTGGCTGCCTTGCTCATCCCACCCTGGTTACAGCCTTCTTGTGTGTATACTGTCCCTCTGGGGACAGCATACCTGGTAACTCTTATGAGTGGCTGGTGGACAAGGGGCTGGATGCTACAGGGATTACTCTCAGGAGTTGGTGTGTGCCTGTCACTAGCCTGCAGAGAGGGAGCGAGGTCTGCAGAGGCCTGGAAGGTAGTGCTTGTGTTGCCAGAAGCTGTTGGTTCCAGGGAGCTGGACTATAACAGACACAGATGAGACAGCTGCACACTAAGAGCGGTAAGGTGGTGCGTCATGATGACCCTGGGTAGCATCACGGCAGTACCAACTGATTCCCTCTCAGTACAAAAGTGATACTATAAAAAGAAAACTTGCTCCGCTTGCTGAGACTTACGTGTATTGGTGAGGCAGGGTCGGGCTGAACACTCTAAAAACAAAAACAGGAAAAAAAAATTATTTACAGGTTTTTGGATCCCCAAAAATTCCAGGAGATTTTGTGTACAGGAAATTTCTTACCTTTAGAAGGGAATATTGGCAACCGGCCATGACAAGACAGAACAGGAGGACCCAAATATCCTTACAAAAGCCTTGGTTCAGAGTTAGGAACCCAAAAAGTGAGACAAGAACTACTAGAAGAACAGCCAACACATTCTCCTTGATAGCTTCAGTCCTACAGGAATAAAATAAATAAAAGGGGTTTCTAAAGGAGAAAAGTGCCCATGTAACTACTAGAGACAAAGGGACAGATCCTCAGCTGATGTAAATTGCCATCGCTGCACTGACTTGAGCTATAACACTACACCACCCGAGGATCTGCCCTCAAAACGCTACACCAACTGCTTGTGGACTTATCAGTGTATAATACTTCACTCTAAGTCTTTAGTTGTACATCTCATTATGACACCTAAACCTTGTATTCAACCCTGTGAATTTTATTTCATAGATCGGGGTGGGCAAACTTTTTGGCCTGAGGGCCACATCAGGTTCCGAAAGTGTATGGAGGGCCACTACACCTGGTGGCTCTCGCAGCCGCACTGCCCGGCAGGAGCTCGCAGACCCGCCTCCCAGACAGCACTGCAAGCTGAGGCTGCGGGGCAGAGGCCGAGGACTAGCCCCCCCGGCCAGGAGCTCAAGGGCCAGGCAGGATAGTCCCACAGGCCGGATGTGGCCCGCAGCCGTAGTTTGTCCACCTCTGTCATAGATGAATAGATTTTAAGGCTATCAGAGACTATTAGGATCATCTAGTCTGACTTCCTGCATAGAATTTCACCAAGTAATTTGTATACTTTAGTGTGCATTTCCCTGTAAGTCTCTCTATAAAACAGTTTTTAAAGGGAATGATAAGCATGCATGTACTAAAAATGCTAAAGACAAAATATAGTATGTGGCCAAAGGTGGCGAGCAATACTGTTGTCATGTTAAAATTATTCTTTAAAGTGCACCCCTAACAATATAAAAAGAAAAGAAGGACTTGTGGCACCTTAGAGACTAACAAATTTATTTGAGCATAAGCATGCATCCGATGAAGTGAGCTGTAGCTCACAAAAGATTATGCTCAAATAAATTTGTTAGTCTCTAAGGTGCCACAAGTCCTCCTTTTCTTTTTGCAGATACAGACTAACACGGCTGCTACTCTGAAACCTAACAATATAGAATTAGAAAAGATATACAATTTGTTCTTATCTATAGTACTGAAACATATTAAATCTTTCATATGTTTAATAAGATTTATTAGAACAGGTATCCAGAGAAAAGAAATGTAAATATTCAATCCATAACAAAAAGAGAGTGTATTGTGGATATTTTTCCATGCACTTGAAGTGCTTAGACAAGGCACCACATATACAGTGGCATATATGCTAGATCTAACTTCTCTGACTACATACCATGATTTCTGTAGAACAGTAAAGCTGTCATCTGAAATATCTGCAGCAGAGATCATATTAACATGTGTATAGGGCATACACCCACACAAACAGAGATCAAGCTCATGACAGGCTAGCCTGCAGTCACTGGCTATGTATGCTTAGTTGTTTTGGGTTGATAATAGTCTAGCAGATAAAGAGCACTGCCAAAACAGCTGATTACAACTGACATGGGGGAAAGAAAAGAAAGAAAAGAAGAAACGATGCCAGAGAAAGAAACAGAATTGTGTCTCATCAAATAATTGAGTTAGGGTGGGGGAAACCAGGGGGATTCCCTCCTGCACTTTGTTCTTAAAATTTGGAAGTATTTCAGTGACAAAAATCTGGCACCTTTCCCTCTGTTCTTCTCTTTTCCCGATTCACACACAACACTAATTTTCAATCACTGCATAGGCACCGACTTCCCCTCTGTCTGGTGGGTGCTTCAATGCCCCTCAATGCCCCTGCCCCACCTCTTCCCACCCCTGCACTGCCAGAGGCAGCAGGCCCAAGAATCCAGAGTCAAACTGGGGACTATCGCACAAATTGGGCCCTCACATAAATCAAGGTCTCTTCCCATATAGAAGGAGGAGTCCGGTGGCACCTTAGAGACTAACAAATTTATTTGGGCATAAGTTTCGTGGGTAAAAAGCTCACTTCTTCAGATGCGGAGGAGTTCTTTAGGCTTCTCGTTGTTTTTGTAGATACAGACTAACACAGCTACCCCTCTGATACTTCTCATATAGAAGGGTCATGGGCCACAAAAAGCTCTGAAGTTTGAGGCTTGGAGCACAGAAACATTTTCCCACACTTAAACTAAACATATTTATTTAAAATGAGTCCCACCATTCACTCCTTTTTTAATAGTTTGCATTTTTACCTGTGAGGAGAAATTCATGCCACTTAGTATGAAGAAAGCTTACCGATCCAGTAATGCCAACAAGGCAAGTCGATCATACCAGACTTTAATCCACTTGCCAGGAAATATAATAAATTTGTAAAACTGCCTGTTAAATTTTCGTTGTGCTGAAGAGCATGAAGAGTCCTCAAAGTCCTGACTCAGTTGCTTTAAAGCAAACAAAACACACACACAGTTTCATACTGGCATACTGTTGCCACTAAAGTACATGCTCTAAAAAGCAGAATTTATATGTCAATGTTTCATTCCAATTTCTTTATAAATGAATACTGGTAAAAAATTTTACTCTCCATATTATTTCAACCATAAGGAACATAATATATTAATCTCATTTCCTATAGATGGTCAGAAGTTATGCCAATCATGCAAAATACAATTAACAATACATTAACAAGTTATAGTAACAAATTATTTCTTTAATCCCCATGGTTTATTTTGTCTATGGTTTTCTTGCTTCTTCCACACTTCAGACCAACCACAGCATAAGCCACAACCGCACCTGATGGGAAAAGATCCTTGCCTCTAACTGAGAATCCTAGCGATTAATAATTCCAAGTGACATAAAATATGATTTGAGAGAGATTGTGTTCCTTCTGTCACAGTAATTTTTAAGCAAAATATGAATTCAAATAATACACAGTTTTTACATTATTTAACAATTTAGACATTTTACTTAACATACTGTGAAGGATTTTAAAAAGCCAAAAGTGAAATAGGAACATTTACATTTTTTTTGATAATATCTGCCATCTAGGAGTGTTTTCTATATTTGGTCGCCTGGCTCTACAACCTCTGCTCCAACAGAAACTATTACAGTAATCAATTTTCCTGTTCTTTTTCCTTTTTATTTTTAATCACACTCACCTTAAATTCATTACTACCACTCTCCTAATTTAGTTTTATGACTTGAAAAAGAGTAGAAAAATGACAATGCTAGCAAAATCTAAACAGGACACTACAGCCCTGATTTTCCAAACACTTCAGCACGTGCTTAACTTTAAGCACATGTGCATAATGGTTTGCAGGACTCGGGCCTAGATCAGGACTTCTGCGTTGTAGTCAGTGCTATGTCACTGACTGGCTGTGACTTGCATGAGGCCACACTAAATCTATTTGTGCCTCCATTTACCTATCCACAAAATGAATGAAATATTACTTAGGGCTTGTCTACATGAACACTTAGTTCACAGAAAACTGGGGTGTGACTCTACCATGCATTAGTCTGCGGCGTACTAATTGTCCACACGGACCCTGCTGACATGCACTAACAGTTTGTTAGTGCACTTTGATTTACCCCACTTTGACATGAACTGTTAGTGCACATCTACAAGGTCTACATAGAGAGCTAATGCGCTGCGGGTTAGTGCAGGTAGATTCACACCCCAGCTTGCTATGAACTAAATTATCATATAGACAAGATCTCAGCTAACTTATATGGGTGTCTGAAGCTCCGAGTGAAATTCTAGCCTGGGGTAGTCAATACGTTGACTGCAGGCCAAATCCTGACTGCCAGACACTTTTGAACGGACTTCAAAATCTTTTTATCATCATCATTGTTATTTTTTTATTATTATTATTTTCTCTGGAGTCTGGACCTTGACCAAGAAATTTGGACATAGACCCATCCAAGTCAACGATAAAACTCTCAATGACTTCAATAGGGTTAAGATTTCACTTATAATCACAAGATTAGAAGCCATAAAAACATGGGTTCTAGTCCCAAACTTGTAGTGTAATCTTGGGCAAGACACTTCACTTCTCAATACCTCAGATTTCCTACAGATAAGGTAAGAGTGATGATAATTCTCGAGTTAGCACGCTTAACAAATATTTGT
The DNA here is from genome assembly GCF_965152275.1 of Natator depressus. NCBI lineage: Eukaryota > Metazoa > Chordata > Testudines > Cheloniidae > Natator > Natator depressus. The sequence continues at coordinate 132,868,911 of NC_134236.1, forward strand.
AAAGTCTTTTGGGATTCTTGCACAGAAATCTCTATACAAATCTAAATTATCATTTTATATGCATTTATAACATACATAGGCAAAAAACGAGTTTTAAATCAGCTTACATCAGCTACTTTCCTGTCAACTTTTAGTTCCTGTTAAAAATCTAAGTCAAGATAAATAATTGTCTGATGTTTTAGGTTATTAACATCAGACTTGAAGTGGTCATGGTGGGGTGGGTGAAGGTGTTAAGCTTGGGATGAGGGTACCTCCAGATTCTGGAAGACAGCTTGGAGAACGTCAAAGAGACCCCCAAGCGCACACAAACTATAAAAATAAACGATGTCCTTGTCGTATTACAAACCAAACTGAGCATTAAAGGCCTGCTTCTGACAGGTGATGAGCAACTCCAGCTCCTGCAAGTGGAGGGTGCTCTGGCATCCCACAAATGATATCCAGGACCCAGGATCAGGCCCTAAAAGTTTTACTTCCCAGTTCAGAAAAGAGGTGACAGACTTGCTATTTTAGGCCTACGTGCCCACACTAATCTGCAAAGTAGATGTGTCAAACTATTAGAATTTGGCAACGTGTATAAAATCCTAACAGCTGTGTCCTCTGGTGTTCAATTTTTACGATAAGAGACTGACTATTTACAAGTTGGCAGTATCCTTGTACAGCTAACATGCACCTAACGCAAATGCTTAGCAGATTTAGACTCATAGTAATCGCTAAATACTCTAATACAAGGCACTTTGGAAAACTTGTCCCTATTATTAAAAAAGCTCAAAAATGCTCCTTAAGGACCCAACTCTGCCACCTTTGCTCAGAGTGGTCCCTTATTATTTTTAAACCAATGTGGCTACTTGTATAGTAATATACTACTCAACGTGTAGCCAAACAAGCCCTCCCAGAGGAGCAATACTATATAAACATGAAAGGGTTAAAATGGTTGCCACCACACCAGATGGTCGGTTCTACAACATATTTACATGACATGATTTGTTGAAATGTTAGAAACTGAAATACAACGTACCCGTGGTGTTTCTGAAAGGGTTCTTCGTGCCACCATCAGTAAGAGCTGCTGCTGGAGTGCACTTGCAGCGTGATCTCCTGAAGATGGTTCTTGACTCTCTGAAGTGGTAGTACTAGAGGAACTGAACTGTGTTTCACTGTGCACAGGGATAAAAAGGAACGAAATGGTTTTAGAAAGAGTCAAGTCAATGCCATTTAAAACAATACAGCAGGAGGTCTGGATGGCTCATGGGATCCATAATGGGACATGGAGCCTTCCACCTCATCAGATAAAATCTAGCCCAGGCCTCTAGTGACCAAGAGTCATTTGTTTTTGATGGCTGTTTGTTGACCCCGTCCAGTCCCCTACAGAAAAGCATTCTTTTTAGAAATGCCACTATCATAACGGGCACTTCTGAAGACATATACTACTTCTTTAAGTAACAGCCAGGATCCTACAGCCAAAAAAAACCCTGGGTGTAATCCAGGAGGCGCTCTGCTCTTCCTTAGCTCTCTGTTCCTGTTTAAATAGACCAGCCCCAGGGCAAAGTAGGGAGCCTCTTTCATTACTCCCAGTTTGTTTTGCTTGTGAGCCCCTGGCTGTCCCTTAAAGAGGTAATACGCTCCTTCACAGCACCCTTTCTGGTAGTCTCAGCAAAGATTTCGAGAATGAAAGGGCAGAGATTTAAGTCTTTCAGCCCCAGATGTGGTCCATCCACAACTGGCCGAAGGCACACCGTATGACTGTGCTATCATTGTCCACTAGTACTTGTCATGTGGACAACAGATATCAGTTTCCAAAGATGTCAATCCGCCACATTTCAAGAGCCCTAAAATTTATTTTAAATTTCTGCAAGAGAAATCTTTAATATGCTTTTTCATTTTAGTCAGCCCTAAATCCTCTTTCTAGGCATAGACGTCTGTCAGCCCATCATTTTAGATGAAATGATGAAAGGAGTGAAAACTCCCTTCTTGTTCAACTGCATCTGTAATTAAGGTCTTAGAATGCAAGTCCCCATGGCAGGTCTTTCTCTATTCCTTTCTTCTTGATTCTGTACATTTAGCACTTAAATAATAAAACCCTGGTAAAGTTTTTAATATACACTGTTTAATAAATAATAAAATAATAATAATAATACACACTGGATTGCAAAACTTGTTACATTATTTTATTTAAATAAAATTCTTGCTGAGAATTAATCATTTAAATGTTACTCTTGGATGGGATTCTTTTTGGATACCTATATCCCTGTCACAGCTGGGGTCTCCACATCTGCCTCCTCATTCTAATCTCAGTATCTCTTAGCCTTTATCAACCCTACATATTTATCTGGCCCCCATTACCACAGTATCTGAGGGCCTCACAAGCTTTAAGTTATTTATTCTCACAACACCCTTGTGAAGCAGGACAGTGCTATTACCCCCATGTTACAGATGATGAGCTGACACACTGAGAGGCTAAGTGACTTGCCCAAAGTAGCACAGGAAGTCTGCAGCAGAACAAGGAATTGAGGACAGGTCTTCCAAGTTCCAAGCTAGTACCCTAACCACTGGACCATCCTTTCGACTTTAGTAAGCCAGACCTTCCATACAAATTCTCCTAAGCATATGCCAGACAAAAGGGGAAAGTAACAGATTAGTGGCTGTCCAGTAAGATACAGAAAAGAGAATGAAACGTCGCATGCTATGTCTACATGACAAGTTTCAGAGTAGCAGCTGTGTTAGTCTGTATCCGCAAAAAGAAAAGGAGGACTTGTGGCACCTTAGAGACTAACAAATTTATTTGAGCATAAGCTTTCGTGAGCTACAGCTCACTTCAACGGATGCATTCAGTGGAAAATACAGAGCTGTAGCTCACGAAAGCTTATGCTCAAATAAATTTGTTAGTCTCTAAGGTGCCACAAGTCCTCCTTTTCTTTTTATGTCTACATAGTTCATCTCTTTAAAACTGTCTGCCCTCTCCCCTAGCCATTGCTTTGCAAAAGCCAAGTGCAGTCTGGTTCATTCTTAACTTTTGTTTAAATTTTCTTTAATCCCACATCTAATAAGGGCCTGGCATGATGATACTACACTCACACACCACAACCCTCCGGACAGAATCCCTTGCCTTTGCTTTCTGGACCAAACAAAAATCTGTCCACCGTAGACTCATGACACTTCTCCCTACAATCAAGTCTTCCCTTAGAGATCAAATCTTTTCCCACTAGACCAGAAGATAGTCTGTTGCCCCACTCGGCTTTCAGAGTTATCTTCTATTTCCTCTCAGCAGCAGAATTCACAGCTCCACCCACCAGCTGTGTCTGGCAGAAGCAATTAATTCCAGAGGTTGTCAACACCCGGGAGGCCAGCAGTGGGAAAGTCAGGAACTCTAGACGCCTGGTAGGACAGTTTGGACAGAGGGGCGGAATATGTGCACCTGGGAAGGCAGAGGTGGGAAAAGCAGCAACTCAAAAATACAGGCTGTGCTGCTCTTGGAAAGCTGCCCCTGTGCGCACATTGATTTACATTTGGGGAGAACATTAATATAGGTTAAAAAAAGATCTCGCCTAGTCTCTCTCTTGTTTTTTATTTCTCACGCTTCCTCCATCACCAGTCTCCCCTAGCCCCCACCTTCTCGGTCATCTTTCTCCCTATGTCCCACATGGCTCTGATCATTCTCACTTTCATGTGCTACGCCCTCTTACCGATGCTGAACAGTTTAATAGTTAAATTACTTATACTCAAAGATATACACCATGTATGACGACACATCACGGGCACACTAACAATGAATACCAAGAAATTCTACAGTTCTGTTTGTGTTTTTATAAACCTATAACAGGGTTCCGTAAAATTAGAATATATGTATAAATAGGAGCAAACACTCCCTAATTACTGAATAATTGTAACATAAAGCTGAACATCAGGGTGTAACATGGGGCCTTGATGAACAGAAAATACATTAGTTTGCAGAATCAAATTAAGGTTATCAAGATCTACTGTAAACGGCATCATTAATATAAGTAAAGGTATAATTACACTAAATTTTGAATTGTAAATTAATAACTAAAGATATATTTGACAAACATGTAACATATGCATGACTAATGTGGAAGGTACAGAGCACCCTCTGTTGATAACTGAAAGAGATTAACATTCTACTGTATTTGTTTGCTCAGCATACAGTTCTATTACACCATGGAACAAGCATCAATTGAGCTGAACAATTGCACAACACTAAATATTTTATTGTAACCACACAACACTTGAAAATCTGTGTTATAAAATTCCTGTTAGCCTTTCATGACTTTTTTTATGTCACTGAGAATTTTTGCCAAAAATCAGTCTAAGCAATAACACAGCTCATGCTGGTCCATATTCTACTACTTATCCAGCCTTGAGTCGGAAGTTATCCGAGATAAGATCAAGACAGAAGTTTGCATTAGAAGAAAATACACAATCTACTTGTCCCTCCTGATGGACCCCTTGCTTAAAGCGTGTTCGTACTGTTCAATAAATGCATGGACAGAGTATGCCAATATTCTGGTAGGTTCAAGTGAGAGATTCTTAAAATGTGGTCCATTGACCACCTTCTGGTAGTCAAATGGTGCTGGTTCTTCTCTTTATCTACAGTTGCTGTGTTGAATTGCAGTTGAAAGAACATAAAACATTTTCCTAATATTACTTTTCCATTGTAAGCAGTTGCAGTTGTGGCCACAGAGATATTGTGCAATGAGGGAGGGGTGGGGAGTGTACACCTCTACACGTGGGAAGGAGTCTGCAAGATACTCTATCAAGACCGTGATACACATAGTTAAAAATGTCAAGAATGCCTAGATTAAGTAAATGATTCTTTACTGAGTCCTGGGCTGATCATTCCTTTTCAGTGTGAATGTGAAGAGGAGACAGGAAATGCTGTGGCTAACATTATGATTGTGGCTAAATAATAAAAAAAAACCTGACTAAAGGGATATGCCTAATAAGCTATTAAATGGAAAGATCCTATAGTCAGTGCTCCAGACTGTAGCAACTGGGTCATATGAGCTTAGCAAGAAGCCATGTAAATTGATCCAACTAAAATATTTTAGCCCAATATTATTTTTTTTAAAACCAGGAAAAAACCACAACCCCACTAAGCAGAGAAACAATTCAGCCAAAAAAAAAAAAAAGTGATATATATTGAAAAAACACATTTTAAAAGTTTAAAGTTGGGTAAGGTCCTAATTCAGCCTGGTTCCTTTTGACTTCCTTTGATTACTCACATGCTTATTAAAGTTAAGCACATTCTTAAGCACCTTCCTGAACTGAGGCCTAAATGACCAAGTTAAACAAAATCCCATTAAGGCTAACTTGGTAATCGTAACTCTGAATTCCCTGCCTTTTGTGTACTTCCAAATTCTATCAGTTTGTTTTACTAATGCAGGAGTTTGCATTTATGATTGTAAAAGGGTACAAGTCTTGAATCAATGTCTTCACAGATTTTCTCACTGTTGTTGTCTTCGTGCTGCCACTTCACAAGACTCGCTGCTCCTGCCCCATAGAATGGATCTACACTGGCATCTCCCTATCATTCCTACTCCTCATTTGGATGGCTCTCCTGCTGCCTCCCTCCTCGATATCCATTGCTGCTGGAATGGTTCTCCAGCAGCACTCATCCGGCTAATACATTTAGATAAGTCACGAGTGTCATTAAATCCATCAGTTATCAGAATTTTTTCTTTTTAAGCCATGGATGGTTTACATTTAATGTATTATGACATTAGATGACAAGGCTTTCTTCTTAAAAATTAGAAGGCAAATTGAAGTATAGAATGAAAGTAGAAATACATAAAATCAGAGCACCAGGAAGATTAGATAATTGCACATCAAACTGGTTATAGCAGACAAGAAAAAAGCTGTGAAGTTTAGGAAGCGCTCTTTGCTCTTTTTCTATAAATTCACTAATTATGATTTTAAGAGGGACCCTGTCAACTGAAAACTCATATTTTAACCTTCCTTAACAATATTACTGATAGCAACTTAGATTATTAAAACCAAAATAGTTTAAAATCCCGTTTGCATTTTGCTATCTGTACTACTCTGTTTACTTTCTGCATTTCTCTCAACTAGGAAATAATATTAGTGAAATTAGATATCCTTTTTTAATAGGAAATTTCACTTTCAGGTTCTCAGCGCAGCAATGTAAACAGAGTACTGAATTGGAGTATTTATTTGTTTTTAAATCACCTGTTCCCATTAGGAGTTACAAAAAAATCCTGAAAACATTTTAATTGGTCTTAAGTGTTGAGAAAATATATTCCAACAATCTAAATCTTGATCCAAATTTGATTTGATATTGTTTCTTTAAAACAACATTCTGTATTATGGGTGCAGAGGTAGCTGTATCACAGTTAAGGTTATGTTAGAGGGTTTCACTTTGACAGTGGAAAGAATAAGGAATATCGGGTCTGAGTTTTAATAAAATTAAAAAAATGGATAATAATCCTTGAATAATTACAGATTTTTAGTAGTATGATTTGAAGTTCCACAGCGTCTTATAAATATTCCAAAAAAAACGGGGGGGGGGGGTTAAAATATTTTTTCTGGGAAGCATCTTACTTTTCTTTGTACTCCTCTTGCAAGAAATCAAAAAGACTCTGGGATCTGCGACCTTCATTTAGCCACATTGCTGCTCCTCACATCCTGATCCCTAGAATATCAGTAATGCACTGGTGGTCTCTCTCTATAGAGCATTTTATTTGTTTTCAGCCTTAATGGAAAATGTATGTGTCAAGTTGAACTCACTGAATTGTAATGTGCCACAGCCAGAACACTGTCTCTTCCCAGAAGGATTAAAAAATGAGAGAATGAAAGGCAAGAGAGGAAAAACCTTAACAGTGACCTCAGCAATGTTAAGGCAAAATAACTTCCCAAATGCATGGAATGTGTGAAGGGCATGTGATTTTAAAGTTCCATTTCAGGTCTTCCATGAGAAAAAAAAAAAAGGTAAAGCAACCTTGTTGATGATCTTCCAGACTAAGCACCAACAGCTGTATAGCCGTAGAGACTTTTGTTCCTAAACAGGATTTTGCTGCCATCGTGTGGCAATGGTGCCCTCACAGACTCATATATAACAGTCAAAAAATCCATTTCCCCTCTATGTAAAAATGCAAGAATGGATGCTGCTGCAGCTGGAAATCTAGAAGAGATTGTAAATATGTTAGAAATCCTTTCCCTCTTGTTTACAGCATGGATGCCAGAGAGACGGCAACAGAATTGTGTTTGGTTTAGGAAAATCTATGACTTACAAGGAAGGCTAGAATTCAAAGCAGCATGGAAGTATAGATTTTAACCACAAAAAATAAATTAATGCTTAAACTTTCCTATAGAATTACATTTAAAAGGACCCTGGAAGAACAAATCTATCTGAAATCACCAAATCCCCAAACTGGGTGGGTTTGGGTCTCTGAGTTTTCTCCTCTAATCCCCAAAGATCCCATTGTATTTGTATTGCACAGAGTTCAAAATCTGTGCAGTGGAGCAAATGCATACATTTGTCAAAGGGCAACATGAGTTTTTCACTAATAGTAAAAATCAGCAGCTTATTACTATGGCTGGAGGCTGTCTCCGTCTTTTGAGTCTCCTTGTTATGCGGAAAAAATAGCTGCTTTAGTAATATGACATCTTTCAGTGCTGAACAACTTGCAAACAGTGTATGTTCCTATTTCAACACAAGTTTGAAGTGCAAAGGTACATTTATAAGGTGTTTGGGGAATTTGCCAGACGTGAAAACTATAAAGTATTAATGCACTTATCCAGATAATGCACGTTGCTGCTAAGGTGTTCAGATAGATGCTTTCATACAGTACAAAGCACTCAGCAGCTACTTTATTTATGGAAGTGAATGTGAGTCAAATGAGACTCGGGTCGGAAACACTTGCATTTTACAGCATTTAAAAGCTATGCTGGAAGGAAATTTTAAATGAACTTTTTTCTTAGTAGTTGTTAGAAACACTATTTTTGCTGCAATTAGTTCTTTTTAGCCTAGGGTCCCTACTGCTGCTGAAAAAAGAGCTGACTGTGAAAGCAAACGAACAAAACAAATTAAACCAGAGATTAAAGGAATTCTCTTTCTATTGGAATGAATTTCACATTATAAGATATCACAAGGCCTATTGGCAGCCTAGGTTTAGCGGCAAGGCTTCATCTAACAGCATGAGCAAAGAGTTCAGTGTTAATGACTCCCCAGTGCTCCCTTTAACTTCAGTATAGTGCGTAAAAGGAAAACTTCCCTTACTTTCTTAATTTGAAATCAAGAATTGAATAAACCTGCACATTTTTCTGTTTATTTCTACAAGGGTCTTAAAATGATCATTCCAGGGTCACTTACGGAGAAAAGATGGCCTTGGGGTAAAGACACTAGACATGGATTCAAGGGAACTGAGTTGAGTTCACAGCTCTACTTCATACTTCGGGCAAGTCACTTACCTTCTCCAGGCTCCAATTCTCAATCTTCAGCTTGCACATTGTACCCCTTTCTCTGACCCTTTGTCGATTTAGATTGTAAGCTCCTCTGGGCAGGGCCTGTCTCTTCCTGTGAGTTTGTACAGTGCCTAGCACTGCTGAAGCCTCTAGCTGCTATTGTAATACAAATAATGATAATGAACTGCAAAAAAGTGTCTGCCACTTAAGCCTATATTTGAATGAATGAATCAAACACTTCTGGACCAAAGAAGGTTGCATAATGATTAGCAACCATTTTTGAAGAACAAACCATTCTAAACAGATATCGGCTCTGTACCAATCGATATCAGTGCATGTGTGTCATGAATCTCTCCTGCATGGATTCTGTTCCATTTGCAAGAGTTTAAATACTTCAGAAAGGAGACAGACTAAGAATACAAGTTAGCTCACATCTCCCAAAGAGTATTTGCCAACTGAACCTCTTACCTGAAACTAAAGGGCAAAATGCTTCCCTGATGTGAATGGATGCAACTACAGATGACTCTGGTAGGAATCGCACCACTGCAAACAAAGATGTTCCAAAGCCCATAGGTAATATCAAGTGTTTGGGGACACCTATATTTGGGTCTAAAATCAGTAAGTTAGCCTCTGAAACACTACAAGCAAAAACTGCACTTCTGAGAATGATGCTGACTCGTGTAATTTTTGGGCGTATGACCTTGCATTGGCAGTCATTTCAGGGGATGTTGACAAATTACCCATTCCCTCAGATCAAAGTGCAGTAGGCATTGTGGGGGTATGGTGACCAGATGTCCCAATTTTATAGGGACAGTCCCGATATTTGGGGCTTTTTCTTATATAGGCACCGATCAGCCCCCACACCCTGTCCCGATTATTCACGCTTGCTATCTGATCACCCTATGTTGGGCTGGGGCAGAATACCACAGTATTTCATCACTAAGTGACATCTAATCAAATACTGTGTGAAAAACTGCAACATATCTTTTGCCAATACATCAGTCACTTAGGGTATGTCTATACTGCAATTAAACCTGTGGCCAGCCCGTGCCAGCTGACTCGGGCTAATGGGCTAAGGCTAAAGGCCTGTTTAACTGCAGTGTAGACATTCAGGCTTGGGCTGGAGCCCGAGGTCTGGGACCCTGTGAGGGGGGTGGGCCTCAGAACCTGGGCTCCAGTCCAAGCCCAAACATTTACACTACTGTTTTATAGCCCTGCAGCCCAAGCCCAAGCCAGCTGAGCCAGGCCAACCATGGCCGTGACACAGATCTTTTACTGCCGTGTAGACATACCCTAAATGTGTTCACATCTTCTGGCAAGATGTTGTGATACAAGAAAATCCCTGTCTCATCATCACCACCACCATCTATGGTGAAAAGCAGCCAAATTTCACAGTGCAAACATAACTGTGGTGCTAACAGATCTGCAAGCTGCTTCAAGCCCTTTAGAAATGCCATGGGAAGTTTGGATAGCTCATCCACTAGACTGGGAATATATACACGTACTAAAAGTTTCACTAACGATTTACCAAAAGCAGCAAAATAATTGTATATGGCAAAGCAAAAGTGAGGGAAACCTGACAGTAGATATATACAATGTTATTCAGAGGTTATTCTGTGATTGCAGCTAAGTATTCTGTGTGTTCACATTTAGATATTGGATTTTATGTTCAAGATTTCTCCAAATATCATTATTTTAATATTAAACTTGTAATTTTACACTAACACTAAAATTAGCAATACATTTTTCAGCATTAGCAGAAAAAGCTAGACACACTATGAACATACTCAACTTGGTTTTACATTAGTAACCTAAAGTTTATTTTAATTCACCCTTTTTGTCTTTCTAAACATGGTGAAGTATTGAGGGGGGAATGTGAACAGGCTTTTGAAGTCCATTATTTAATTCTAAAATGAACATCTCCCCAGTAGGCCAGAGACAAACAAAAGGTAATCAAATATTCAACTTCTCTAGACTATAGGTTCAGACAGTGTGTCACATTCCCACTTATAACTTGAAAAAAGTGCAGTAGTTTGCAGTAACGGAATTCAGTTTTTGATTTATGTGAAACCAGGAGGTATAATGTGTCCACATAGTAGTTAATCAATCTCTTATGTTCTTAGTCATTTAAAAAGACAGAATCCTTAGAAGGCAATATTTCAGACACACATTCAGGAATGCCGTGTTACTAGAAGGTAACAAATATTGACATTTTTATTTTTACATTAGAAGGCCAAGCTCTTAACAAGAATCCTAACGTGTACATAGAGCACAGTTCAGACAAGCAATTAAATATGTTTCAGGGATATATTAGCTTGGTGCTGCAAGAATACAGAGCAGTAGTAGCAGTTTACTACAGTAACTGACATTGAGTTAAATCTTCTGGCCCAATTCACACAACTGCAGGGGATAGAACTCACTATTGATGCAAAAATAGTTATTGATATAATTATTATATTTATTATTGTAATTGTAGGTTGTTATGAACTTGGTTTCACCTTTACTGAATTTTATGAGATATTTACAATTTTATACACATATGCTTGAGAGCAGGATAGCTGATGTGCTTATTAAAACTAGTTATTTAAATAAATGAAATATTCACAATAATTAAGGAAATTCTATGTAACTATCTGTTTTCTGTCAAACACTGACAGGCACCAAAAACGTCAGGGAAAACACCACCTCCTTAGCCATAAAACTATATTTATTACCTTATCAATGTATTTTGACTGAATCTGGAATGCAGCTTTATAACTTCTATTTTACTTTAATACTCTATATTATTTTATTTTATACTATGTTTCTGAAGATTATATAAATATTAGTTATTCTGATTTACTCCTTGTATAGAATATTTGACAGAAGTCTTCAACTGTCAATGTACTACGGCTGGTATGTAGTAAATCATGGAACCATTTGGTCAAAACGGAAACAACCAAAAAGAGTATCTTCTCAAAGAACCAGACACTTCCCCCTCGTACAAAACACGAGTTTGATACAGACATGAGCTTTATTTCAAAAAACCCTTTTAGAATATTTATGTTTTGGAAAGAAATGTGGCTGTGTAAAAGAATCTGAGGATGCTCTTCAGTCAGAATATTTTAAAGATGTGTGATGCTTAGGATGTGTTATCAGACTTATAAACAAAGATATAGAAGTGGGCCTCTTTACCTCTCCTTTTTGTGAAGAGAAAAACTTTGCATTTTAAGTCCACACCGAGAATTTTAGAAACATCCTTACTGAAACTGATTTATTTTATAAACACTCTAAAGTCTACAAATTTTCAGAACATTTATGCTTGAAAGTGTTTGCAGAAGAAATTGGTTACTTATAACTCATGTTTCCTCTTGACAGTGAAAATCTTTGTTATCCCTCAAATGCTAAAGATGGGATAAGCTTCTTTTGAGACATTTATTTGCAAATGTTTTGCATCTAAATGCAAGCCCTAACTATATTAACCATTGTGATATGAAGAGTGAGATGTTTTATGGACCAATATGTAAACCTACTATCTTGTTATAACTGGTTACTAACATCAGAAGCCATGAGTATAAAACATGTATCTAAGTGGGGAATTAATCAGTTATCTGGCAATATTTAAGCAACTCCTTTTCAAACTCAGGAAAACAGGAAGAACCAGTCCAAGGGTTGTTAAGATGGAAAGACAATACATTATTTAAGTTTATAGACTCTATTTATGAATCATTTAAATTTAAAAACACTATTTTAAAACAACCGCAAGATTTTGATATAGAAAATAGGAGTGTTTGGACCAAACTTTAAACAGAATTTTGACTCCTATTAAACCCTGATGGAACTAATGGGATATCTCAAAACAAACTGAACAACAGAAAGAATTAAAACTCTAGTTTTAAAAATGTTCGGCAAATTTCCTGCCCCAAAGACAAAAGCAATATAACCATAAAATTGAAGAATGACAACCCTGTGGCATACGCATTAGCAGATTGCATATTCATGAGC